>NC_063180.1:36864913-37164913 GCF_023159225.1 Perognathus longimembris pacificus | reverse complement strand
CAGTAATGTCAAGATTTCTTAATTAGTGATGAGCACTGTGAAGTGTCAGACGGCTGCTTCAGGAAGGAGAGCCATCAGGCATGCGTGCCTCCCTCTTCTCATTGTCTTACTGCATTAAGGACTCAAAGGAGCTTTTGGGCAGGGACCATGGACCTGTCACATTTACATTGCGCCGAGGGACTTCTTCACTCTCTGCCTTGAGTCGCCATGTTTCCTGTGTCCATTTTTTTTTCTCCAGTCCTGGAGCTTGAACTTAGGGCTTGGAAGCTATCTGTGAATGTGTTTTTGTTGTTGTTGTTATTGTTTTTGCTAGTACTCTACCACTTGAGCCACACTTCCACTTCTGTCTTTTTGGGGGTTCATTGGAGATGAGAGTCTCACAGACTTTCCTGCCCAAGCTGGCTTTGAACCACACTCCTCAGATCTCAGCTTCCTGAGTAGCTAGGATGACAGGTGTGAGCCACTGGCACCTGGCCTTGCTGTGTCTTTGTATTTTTGCCTCCACAGCCTGGCTGGGAGAAGGAGAAGCCTTAGGATTGCTCAGGGGGCCCAATCTCACAGAGTGGTACCTCAATGGCCAACATGGTCTAGCACATGCTCATTATGTATGCATGTGAAAGTTTCAGCCTTACCATCTCTCTGGGCCTCAGTTTCCTCATCTATAAAAGACCTCTTTGTCCTTGGTGGTTCATTAGTAACAATTAACCACAAGTGCATGAAAATAAGATGGGAAGGCATTAGCAGATCTCTACTTAGTACTGTCAGCCTTGCCCAGACAACACAAATTGAGTTCTCACTTTAACCTAGTGGGCAAACTGAAAGATGAATGAAACTCTTTTTTTTTTTCCCTCCACCCTTCCCAGACTCAACATAAGTCACACCTCTCCTTCGCAGGAAAGACAGGCAAGGGTGGTGTCTAAGCGAACAGTATGTTCACACAAGCATTTGGGGACAGCTGGCTCCATCCAGTCTCAAACTAATAACTAATGACCCTGGCCCAACCAACTTCTTGGTGTAACAGCCAGCCATGCTATGGCCTGCACTTAGCCACAGAACTGCCAAGCTTCACGGAGCACAGTTACCAACCATTATGTGGGAAATTGTAGGTTAGGTGTGAGCAAAATACTGGCAGGAAATAGGAGTTTGCTATCCTGAGAGCTCCTTTAGAGTGGTTGGAGTTTCCCTCTGTTTTGTTACTTAGTGTACATATTAAACTTATAGGAAATATTCATTTGCAACACTTTTGTATTTTGTAGTAGAGTTTATCAGCAACAATCATTCCCCCAAAACAAAGTGCATGCTTAATGATGTATTAAGTGCTATCAGGGCTGGAAGTGTGACCCACGTGATGGAGCTCTCAGCAAAGGACAAAGCTCCAGTTTGCAAAAGGGAAAGGAAAAGAAACAAGGAAAGGAAAGGAGAGGAGAAGAGGAGGAGGAGGAGGAGGGCTAGTCACTAGCATCTATTTTATTTCACACGTGGACCTGAAGACAGGGGTTGTGTTTCACTCTTCAAAACGTGATGTTTCACGTATACCAGGTATTTCCTAAATGTCTACTTGTGCATGCAGGAAAAGTTGAGCCACGGCTGGTAGCATGTAATGATCACGTAGTAACTGATCGTATCCAGGGCCTCGCATCCTTCACACACAAAACCAGTCATCATCGTCCAGCCAAGCCAAGCTGTCAGCACCAAAAACCTCTGATGGTGTATGGACAATTGTGTCAATCTAAATAAGAAGCTCCCCATTAAACAGAAAATTGTTTTTACAGTGATAATAGAATTGCAAGAATTGGTGGAGCGTGGTATTGCAGTTCAAACATGGTTATTTCTAAGTTAAGAGCTTTAGAAATGGATTTAGAATTAGTTGTGTGCACAGCTGACTTATAATTGCATCTAAATAGACTCACTTTTGGGGGGACAGTTTTGCTTGTTTTAAAATCATCTTTAAGTAATGTACAAAAGGGTTTTGATTCAACGTGTGTCAGCTTATGAGCACAATTAGGCTAATATTTTTGTTTCCAAATTATTACCTATGTTTTCTGCTTACTACATTTCTCCCTACCTGTGAGTTAGTGAATTATGGATTGTTTTTTCACTGAGATGGAACATTCTTTAGCATAGCAGCACACACTCGGGCTCTTATTCTTGTCTTTTTCCCTTCCCTTTGCATT
This sequence comes from Perognathus longimembris pacificus, assembly GCF_023159225.1. NCBI lineage: Eukaryota > Metazoa > Chordata > Mammalia > Rodentia > Heteromyidae > Perognathus > Perognathus longimembris. Next base: position 37,162,739 of record NC_063180.1, on the reverse strand, counting down.
TATCCATGACTAAGATTTTCGACATGTTTAAAGAAACATTTTATAAATCAACCAGAATGCCATGTGCTAGCAATAGAAAATGAGTCATCCAAATGTTGGATACATTTTTGGTTACGTTTGTTCCAAACAAACCATTGAAATGAATCAGTTGGAAATATTCAAAGTTCTCAAGGAATGGAGTAACCAAAACAAAACAAAATTAAAAAAAATGGATTTTGAAGCTTCTTAGTGAATCACAATGATTGAAAACAAAATTTGAAGTAAAAAGACATTATTTTTTTTCTCCACTAAAGCAAGAAAGGCACAACGAGATACCATTCACATAATGGGATGTTTTATGAATATTTTATTTATCATTATTATTACTATTATTATTATGTTGTGCTAGGACTTGAACTTAGGGCCTTTTGCTCTCTCAGCACTTTGCTCAAAATAGGTGCTCTACCACTTGAGCCATCCCTCTACTTTGGCTTCTTTGCTGGTTAAATAGAGATAAGGGTCTCTCAGATTTGTCTGCCTAAAGCTGGCTTTGGACCTTTATTATCAGTTTCCTGAATAGTTAGGTTTATAGGCATGAGCCACCAGTGATACCAGTTACTCATACCTGTATAGGTCTTTTGTTGTTGTTGTTCTGTCAGTTGTAGGGCTTGAACTCAGGGCCTGGGATCTGTCCCTAAGTTTTTCTGCTCAAGCTAGTGTTCTACCACTTTGAGCCACAATGCCACTTCCAGTTTTTTGTGTTTTTTTTTGAGTTGTTAACTGGAGATACAAGTCTCATGGGCTTTCCTGTCTAGACTGGCTTTGAACCACGATCCTTAGATCTCAGCCTCCTGAGTAGCTAGGATTACAGATGTGAGCCACTGTGTCCTGGCCATCTTTGTCTCTAAATTCCACTCCCCAGACAGAAATCTTTGCAGAATGGGAAATAACAGATTTGGGACAGTAAAGGTACATGAATGGGCTGAAATTTGAGTCTGTTAGAGTCATGTTAAAAATGCAGGAGTCAATTCGAAGATGGATTGGGATAATCTGAGCAACAATAAAAAAACTGAAAGCCAGGTCCTGGTACTCGTGCCTGTAAGCCTAGCTACTTAGGAGGCTGAAATCTGAGGATCACGGTTCAAAGCCAGCTGGAGTTCATGAGCCTCTTTATCTCCAATTAACCACTCAAAAGCCAGAAGTAGAGCTGTGGCTCAAGTAGTACTATAAAGTGCTAGCCTTGAGTGAAAAAGCTAAGGGACAGTGCCAGGCCTCAAGTTCAAACATCAATACCAGCACTAAATAAATAAATAAAGCTGAAATAAATGGAAACACGTCAAGTGAGCTAAAAAAAATAAATTTATTAGTATTATAACCTGCTAGACACCCACTCATGCCTCTAAAACTTGCAAAAGCAAAGAATCAGACTTTTTTTTTGTCAGTCCTGGGGCTTGAATGCAGGGCCTGGGCACTGTCTGTGAGCTCTCGCTCAACGCTAGCGTTCTACCACTTTGTGCTGCAGCACCATTTCCAGTTTTCCGGTGGGTAATGGGAGATAAGAGTCTCACGGACTTTCCTACCCAGGCTCTTTCCTACCACAGTCTTCAAATCCCAGCCTTCTGAGTAGCTAGGATTACAGGAGTGAGCCACTGGCACCCAGCTAGGTATTCTTTTTGGGTGTGTGCGCACCAGTCAGTACTGGGAGCTTTAACTTTTTTTTTTCTCAAGACTGGCATTCTACCACTTAAGCCACAGCTCTACTCTGGCCTTTTGCTGGCTTATTAGAGATAAAAGTCTCACAGAAGTTTCTGCCCTGTCTGGCTTTAAACCACAACTCCCAGATCTTAGCCTTCTGAGTTGGTATGATTACAAGTGTGAGTCATTGGTGACTGGCCCTATATTCTTTACGTACATGACAAAAAGGGAAGTTGAATCTTACAATTTACAGACAATGCAGAAATATAACAATGAGCAATTCAACTTCCAAAAAGTGACTACAGTGTATTTTTCATTGATATTTCTAGCAGTTGTTTCTATATAATGCTGCACGATGATAGACTATTTTAACTCTTTTCAAACACCTAAATTGAGAAAAATTCCATATAGGCTTGATTTGTCTGTTATACAGACTTCGTTGCTATGACAGCAACATGATACAATTATTTATTGCCATGACAACCTCCTGTAGGTTTTAAAAATACGTTATCTATTTTTATTAGTGTTGTCAATTGTGAAGGAAGGGGTATCACCATTTGGCTAATCATTATAACTCAGGAAAACAAATGGAGCTCTTTTTGCTGGATGGGAAGAGCCCAGGACTAGCCTTCCTCCGTAGCCTAGAATGTGCCTATAAATCTACAAGTAAACACACTGAATGCTAAAATTTACATACAAATGCATGCACGCACGCACGTGTGTGCACGCGCACACACACAGAGCAAATTATAAATTATATAGGACTCTAGACATTCATACACTGAGGCCAAAGGAGTAGATACATAGGAGTGGTTGAATAATAATAATAATAATGATAATAATTTATTAAACGAACTCCAAGGAAAGGAAATAAGGGACATTGTTTAGTTGCCATTGTTGCTGTTTTTGTTTTCTTTTCCTTTTGTCTTGTTTGTTTGTTTGGGGGAGGGTAAGGAGGCACAGAAAGGGTGGAACAAGGGTGAACAAGTGCAACAGTGGTACTCCTAGACACTATGTGTAAAATGAACTGTACATCTTGTGGGTGGGGATAGGAGGGAAAAACTGGGAGAGAGCGAAGAAGGGGAGATATGGTTCAAAAAGAATCGTACTCCTTACTCACTGCCAAGTCCATGTAACTGTAACCGCTCTGTATATCAACTCTACAATAACAATGAAGAAAAGGGAAAGAAATCCTCAGAATCCCACACCTCCTTTGTGGACATCGGCTGCAGCAAGCCTTGCAACTGGGGTGTGGGTTCTCTTCATATTTTCCATGTGACTTCTGTGCTTTGCCATGTTGGGTAGAAGTCAGAATCAGAAAGAACTAGAGCTCAGGAAGGAACCTGCATCTCAGGAAAGAGGGAAGTGTGCTCACAGGCTCATGCTACCTAGTCTGCTCTGAGAAACAGAATGGAGTTGTTTGTGGATTTAGGGTGTCAGCCAACCTAACTGAATGCCAAACTATTCTTGTTGTGTCCTTATCACTCTGGTTCTCCTCTTTCCTTCCTTTCTTCCTTCCTTCCTTCCTTCCTTCCTTCCTTCCTTCCTTCCCTCCTTCTTTCCTTCCTCCCTCCCTTACTGCCTCCCTCTATTCCTTTCTTCCTTAATTCCTTCCTTCCTATCTTTTCTTTCTTTATTCCTTCCTTCCTTCTTTCATTTCTTCCTTCCTTTCTTCTCTCTCTTTCTTCCTTTCTTTCTTTTTGTGGTAGTATTGGGCTTGAACTCAGCATCTGGGTGCTGTCCCTTAGCTTTTTCACTCAAGGCTAGTGCTCTACTACTTGAGCACTACTCTACTTTTGGCTTTTTGCTGGTTAATTGAAGATCAAAGTCTCATGGACTTTCCTTCCTAGCCTGGCTTCAAGCAATGATCCTCAAATCTCAGCCTCCTAAATAGCTAGGATTACAGGTATGAGCCACCAGTGCCCACCTCTCTCTCTCTCTCTCTCTCTCTCCCTCCCTCTCCCTCTCCATATGTGTGTGCATGTATTCTTCATACGTTTTATACACAGTGGAGACTTAAAATCATCCTCTCTCTCTCTCTCTCTCATTTTTAACTGTATCTTCAAAAGTAATTGGCAAGGGGCTGGGAATATGGCCTAGTGGCAAGAGTGCTTGCCTCATATAGATGAAGCCCTGGGTTTGATTCCTCAGCACCACATATATAGAAAATGGCCAGAAGTGGCTCTGTGGCTCAAGTGGCAGAGTGCTAGCCTTGAGCAAAAAGAAGCCAGGGACAGTGCTCAGGCCCTGAGTCCAAGCCCCAGGATTGGCAAAAAAAAAAAAAAAAAAAAGTAATTGACAAGGTAAAGCATTGTACTCCTTCCTGTACTTTCCCTTAGCAGAATATGCTGCACTATTGATGGAGGAGCCAATAATGTCAGCTGACCTGCACCACAGCATATGAGGAGCTGGTTTCCATATATTTTCTCCATGTCTTGGGAAAGCATTTGTTACTACATGAAAGCCAGTCTGTTATGAAGACCTGCAGATGAGTAGAGCAGACTCTTTCTGACACAACTTCCCCTTCTGACTTCAAGGAAATGTTTCTGAGCTGACAGATAAATGACTTTGTCCAAAAGAAGAAAATGATACCCCCCCCCCCAGATGTATAACTACTGTGCCATTAGGAGAAATCTCCAAGTCCAGAATAATTGCATGAGAAAAATTCTATGGATTCCTACACAACAACAAATCAAGACTTGGGTCACCTTGATTGTTTTTCCTCTCTCTCTCTCTCTCACTCTCTCTCAATTTGGGGCTTGATCTCAGGGCTTGGACACTATCCTTGATTTTCTTTTGCTCAAAGCTAGCACTCTACCACTTGAGACAAAGGTCCACTTCTGGCTTTTTGGTGATTCATTAGAGATACGAGTCTCACAGACTTTATTGCCCAGGCTGCCTTCGATCATGCTGCATGATCCTCAGATCTCAGCCTCCTGAGTTGCTAGGATGACAGGTGGATTTTTTTGTTTGTTTATCTCATACCTTAATTATTTTCATAACTTATTTTTCTTGGGTGCTCTTTACTTAGTTTTTCTTTCAGTGCTGGGAATGGGACACCAGGACTCTACATGCAAATGGCCAGGCAAGGCCTGTACCACTGAGCTACATCTTGGCATCCTATTCAAAGATGGCTCCAAGTGTGAGCAGATTGGTGTCTGTGGAGGAGAGAAGGAAGATGGTTGCCACCATATGATATTCGTCTCAAAGATGGCCACTAACCTGCTGGGTCATGTGGGATATTGAGGAAGAAAAGACAACCTCCTTGTTTCAGTGAGAACCCCAAGACATGGAGAAGAAGAGAAGAAGAGTCTTCCTTCTCCCTGAATCTCCTCCTCCTGCTGATCCTCCACCCTTGCTGTGAGTGGGATTTTTCTCCTCAGCTGTGGTTAGATACAGGAGAGACCTCAATGAATTCACAGAGAGCAATGTCCTTTGTGGTGTGCAGCTGCGTCTTCCTTGAGGAGTCCTGCTTGCCTTTACTCTCTTGGGTTTTGTTTATTTTGTTTTGTTTATGGTGTGTGCGTGAGTGGCAACAGTAGGATTTGAGCTCAGGGTCTCTCATTTGCAAGGCAAGGCACACTACCACCAGACTTTGCCTCCAGCTCTTTTTGTGCTGGTTATTTCTGAGATACAATCTTGTTTCTTGCCTGGGAACATGGTTGGATTATGATTCACCTATTTTAGGCTTCATGTAATGGCTGGAATGCCAGGTACTCAGTACCACATCTTGCTTATTCTGTTGCGATGGAGTCTTATGGACTTTTCTGCACAAGATGACTTGGAATTGCTATCCTCCCAATCTCAATCTATCACATAACTGGGATGACAGGCATGCAACACAGCACCCAGTGAGGGGTTGAGAAGAGATGGTCCTTCATACCACAATCTTCATGATCTCATCTTTCCAAGTAGCAAGGATGACTGAAAGAAGCTACTGGCCCCTGGTTTATTTTGTTTTTAAGGGGACTTAAAATGGTACCAAAGAACAGTCTTACCTTTTCAATCCTTTTTCAAGAAAATCAGTCATTAAACGCCCAATATGACATTGTCACAGAGGCACATGACACTTCAACAATACAGGGCCAGGTGCTAGTGGCTTATCCTTGTAATACTAGCTAGTCACTAGGCTAAAATCTGAGGATCATGGTCCAAGTTAGACTGGGAAAGAAAGTCTGTGAGATTCTTATCTCCAATTAACTACCAAAAAGTCTGAAATAAAGTTGTGGCTTAGGTGGTAGTGCACCAGCCTGGAGTGAAAAAGCCAAGGGACAGTGCCCAGGCCCTTAGTTCAAAACCCAATACTGGCGCATACACACACACACACACACACACACACACACACACACACACGATGCATTGTACTTTTAAACTGATTTGTTGAATTGACACTCATTTGTGCAACTACTTAAAGATTATTTTTTTAAATACTCTGATAAAATATACCCTAGGGTAAAGAATGCTGCCTTGCATGTATCTTAGAGTTATAATGACTTACAAACTTGAGAAACAATGCAAAACCATATACACCCACATAACAGTAATCAAGAATGTTACACCCTTGTTCTCTTTGTTCTTTTCTTTTTCTTTTTCCAAATAGTGATGGTGGAGAATTTTGCTTTTGTCTTTTCTTGCAGTACTGGGAATTGAATCTACAGCCTTCGTACATGTTAGACAAGCTCTCTAGCACTGAGCCACAACCCAGCAACCTCTTTCTGTCTCTGTTACTTTCTATTTCTCTTGTTCCTTTTGTTTCTCCATGATTTAATGAGTAAAAAATGCAATCCTGGACAATTCATGCTAGGAAGGCTGAGTGTGTGTCTGTTATACTAGCAATGCAACGAAAAGTAGACTGGTAGCTCCCACTACGTTTAAGAATGCATAAAGGCCACTCTAAAAACAACAGGATCTTGGCATGGTTTTATATGGAAAGACATCTTTCTGTACCTGTTTTTATCATCAGGACCATGGAATTCCAGAGATACTTTTACTCAATTGTCATTTAAAGTCTTCCATGATTCCAGAATCATCTACTGGAACTGCATTTTTCTCTCATAAAACAATATTTCAAAATGTTTTGTGGGTCACTTGTGCTTTTTAATGAGGTACTATGTTATAATTTCTACTTGAGTTTAGTTCTAGGAAAGGGATTTTTAAAGAAGCCGCTTCGTTGCAAGCACTCTCTTTAAAAAACAAAACAAAACAAAACAAAATACTAAAACAGCCTGTGGCCCCATCACCGAATTGAGAAGTTTTTTTCTCCTTTATCCTGGGGTTTCCAGGAAGCTCCCAGCCAAACATGTAACCTGGCAGATTAAAATCACCACCATCTATCTCTGTCTTGTTTCCTTCAGGTTGTGTGTGTCCTGTGGTTTTAATGCTTTGATGTCCTATCTTGAAAGTCTCTCAGAAGTTGGTAGGTACAGAAATTGAAAATAAGCAAATGAAGAAAAGGATTTTGTTATAAAAACAGAACATAGCAATCACTTTAAGATATAAACAATCTAGATGATTTGAAAAATAAGAAATATCAAAGTCTGCCTCCACCCAGCCCTAACTCGAGGGGTAATATAGTTCAGAGGGTATCTTTATATCTATGAACAAAAAGCTTATTTTATTCAACAACAGAAAGACACATGGGAATATGTGTTTTCAACTCTGAGTTTAAAGTGATCTTCAGAACACCCCTCCCCCACTTCCCCCTTCCCCCTTTTTAAAAAGAAATCTGTGCTTTTTTTTTTTTTTTTTTTTTTTTGCCATTCCTGGGCCTTGGACTCAGGGCCTGAGCACTGTCCCTGGCTTCTTCCCGCTCAAGGCTAGCACTCTGCCACCTGAGCCATAGCGCCACTTCTGGCCATTTTCTATATATGTGGTGCTGGGGAATCGAACCCAGAGCTTCATGTGTAGGAGGCAAGCGCTCTTGCCACTAGGCCATATTCCCAGCCCTGTGCTTTTTTTTTGAACCCAAGTTTGTCTGGTTTCTTTCAGCCTTACAGAGGTAAGATATACGAAGTATTCATTTCCTCAAAATACAAGAATTATATTCTTGTATTTTATTACTATATTCTCACAGCTGTAATCCTAGCTACTCAGGAAGCTGAGATCTGAGGATCACAGTCAAATCCAGACTGAGAAGAAAAGTCCATGAGACTCATATCTCCAACAAACCACCAGAAAGCTGGAAAGTAAAGCTGTAACTCAAGTGATAGAGCACCAGCCTTGAGTAAAAAACCTCTGGGGATAGTACCCAAGCCCTGAGTTCAAACCCCAGGACTAGTATACACACACACACACACACACACACACACACACACATATCTAAAAATGTCCACTGCTGGGTGGGAAAGTGTTTTCTCTTTCCAGATGTTACACTATCATTTGTTTGTTTCATTTCTTACTGGTTTTAAGAATTATCTTTAAATAGTTATATGAAAGGGTTTCAATTCAACACTTCAGTTCATGAGGACCATGCATCTTTTTTTTTTTTTTGCCAGTCCTGGGTGTGGACTCAGGGCCTAGCACTGTCCCTGGCTTCTTTTTGCTCAAGGCTAGCACACTGCCACTTGAGCCACAGCGCCACTTCTGGCTATTTTCTATATATGTGGTGCTGGGGAATCGAACACAGGGCTTCAGTATACGAGGCAAGCACTCTTGCCACTAGGCCATATCCCCAGCGACCATGCATCTTGATCAGTGTCACCCCTCCCATTGTTCTCCTCCACACCCCATTGATGCCAGCCCCACCCTCCCCTCAAGTTATTGGTTTTGCTTTGTGCATACTGGAGAACTCCTGAAGTCCAATGCTGGAAGTAAACATGCAGTTTGGTGCAAGGAAACTCACCAACACCCAGCTGGTCTCTATATCATGTCACTTGCCTGCTGCCCATGGGCCCCTCTTTCTAAGAAGCATCAATTCATGTCTAAAGCCACTTTGCTTCCTGGAAGAGTCCCTCAGACAATGGGGTTTGGTTGGCTTCATTTTCTTCATACTCTTTGGCCCCTGTGGACTATCCTGGGATAGAATCCATGGCTCTACCAGACAAGGAACTAGATGGCACCTGTCAAAACAGAATATCAGGAGCAGAATATTAACCTCTGGGCTGTCTTCTTGCAACTAATGGTACCCTACATGAAAGATGAGAGCCTCTGGACCTTCTAATATCAACCCCATAAGAACCCACCATGTATTTTCTAACATCCAACATCTTCCATCCACAGCTATAGCCTTCCTTCTCATTAAGATGACACTTTGCTCCAAAAAGATTCCAGTTGGCATCTGAAGATATTTCTTTTAAAAAAAAAAGACTTAAATATCTGATGTGTGAAAAACATTGAATTAAATTTGCCATTGGTAATTGGAGTTAACATTAAGCAGAGTTTGTCAACAAGGCATATGTAAAAATATATATAAATACACAGACTTTCAGTGTATATACATAGCATGTGTTGGATGGAGAGATCTATGAAAATATACATATAATTCCATAAGGCGACGGATTCTTAGGCAAGGGAAGAAAACACACTGCAGGATACATTTTGGATGACTAGACATCCATGCCAGGCGCCAGTGGCTCATGCTTGTAAACCTAGCTACTCAGTAGGCTAAGATCTGAGGCTTGTGATTTACAACCTGCCCAGGCAGGAAAGTCCATGAGATTTTTATCTCACAAAAAACTGGTTGTGGAGCTGTGGCTCAAGTGGTAGAGCACCAGCTGTGAGTGGAAAAAGCTAAAGGACAGCATTCAGAGTTTGCCTTCAAGCCTCAGTACAGTGTACATGAGCATGTGCATGTGTGTGTGCGCGTGCGCGTGCGCACACACACACTACCTACAGATGAGAGCTGGGTTTTGACAGTGCACATTGTTATTATCTGATTGGATGACTAAGGTCTTCCTACCTCAGTGTTTGCTCTACATTCTGGGGAAATGGGAATGCCTGTCTCTTTTAGCTATGATTCTGCTCCCAGTTAGTAGCTAGTGCAGCCTTGGCCCATGGAGGGGTTCTCTGAGCACTGACGGGAGGAACTAATGAACACTGACTACTGGGAAAGCATATCCTTGCATTTAAAAAGGAGGAAAATTAAGAGGAAAGATTCTTGTCGCTTTAAAACTGCTTTTCTGGCAGTACCAAGATTGGAACTCAGAGCCTTGTGCTCCAGCACTCCTCCAGATTTACCATGCTCCCAGCCCTTTTGCAATTTTAAAAAATCTTAGGCCTGTATCTTTGCACGTCTGCCTCTTGCATAGCTGGGATTTCAGGCATACACTACCCCTTCTTAGCCCCCAAATATATAATTCTACCTCTAGGAAAGCATTCTTTGATACTCCTGCTCTGCTTGTATGTGCACATATACAAGCATTATCAAGGGTGTACCATTTTTACAAATTATTAAATTAGATTCTCACAATTGTTCAGATAAAAAGGCTCATCTTCGTGGTCATCATCACCATCATTATGACACCCATTTTCTAGGTGAGGACACTCATGTGAATTTGGTGCCCTATGTCTCAGAGTCAGCAGGAGGTAGGGCGAGGATCCCAGCTCTACAGCCCTACAGCTGGCTATAGATGCAGTTCCACAAACACAAGCTCATGGCTTTGGATGATGAAGACATCTGCTTTCTCATACCAGACTCCTAAATCAAGACCTACTAGTCTCCAATCCGGACTCAGAACATGAGACTTTGGGCCAATTCCTTAATCTCTGTGATGGTTGGAAGAACACCAAAGCTGGTTACATGGCACCTCTCTGGTCGGTGGTGACGGCAGGCAAGTGATATTTGCTAAGTCCACTGGTGGTCCTTGTAGAAGGCACAACTTGTGACTTCTGACAGACTCTCCATGTCTATTTCTTCCTCCATTCCTCTTTTGCATATCTTGGGAGAGAAATATGGATTTTTACATTCATGTCCTTGAGTTAAAAGATATTTGCTGACAATTGCAGATACAACAGGAAACCAAGATAGGCATGTGGGATCCATGATTTGCATAAATGTGGGTCACAGGATTGAGCTAGTTTAAATGTTGGCAAATAGTTGGGGCCTAAGAGCTGGAGATACAAAAGAAAAACAAAACAAATCATGTCTATTTATAGTTGAGAATAGACAGCCCATGGGCTCTGCCACCACGCCTTCCTCTTGCTGCTCACACTGCAAGAGGATCTCAGTCCCAGCCCCAAATGTTGAATAATAATCCGCACCAAGTTTTAGGTTTAACATTTCCAGGGCTTCCTATGTCATGAACTAAATATGTGGAGTTTCAAACAAAAAAAAAAAAACAACAACTGGAATGGAATGGAATTTGCAGAGGGACCAGGACCTTCTACATAGAGCTGAGTACCTAGCATGCATATGAGATACACGCAGGAGCAGACTGCTTGGGGTGTCAGGACAGAGCGAGATCTCCATTTGAAACATGGTCAATGCAATGCCAAGAACCGGCCGGCCTCTCTCTGGAGAGCTAAGAAGGCAGGTATGCCTACAGAAGCACCAGAATTCCTGAAGAAGTTTCAAAAGATGGAAAAGAACGAATCCCCGTGGAAAGTGACACTTTGCCACTCCTTCCTTCCTTCCTTCCTTCCTTCCTTTCTTCCTTCTCTGTTCACATGCTCATGTGCACGCGCGTGCATGTGCACGCGCGCACACACGCGCACACGCACTGAGCTGTCCAGGATTCCATCCTCAAAGTTGCTGGCTCCTGTGGGTGTTCACTCCACCCCCAAAAATGTGCTCTTTTTGGGTTTCCCCGCTCGGAGGCCTCCAGCCCTCTCTCTCCCTCCTGGCCTGTGGCTTGTTTTCTTTTGGCTGTCTTCACCGTAGTCTTTTCCAGATTTCCACTGACCGCCTGAAACTCTATGAATCTGCCACACCGCTTGGGGTAAACACCAAAGTGTTATTTAATTCCTTTCACAAACGACAAAAATATTTCCTTGCAAAGGGTTGGAGCAGGAACTTGGTCATGTTTTCAAAACAGGAAAGTGATAAAGTAGCCTGAGAGGAGGGGTGGGGAATCTCAGTGAAAACTTGGGAGAGCTTACAAATTAATTGTGTGTGTGCGTGTGTGTGTGTGTGTGTGTGTGTATGTATTTATGTACCAGGGCTTGAAGTCAGGGCCTATGAGCTGTCTCTGAGCTTCTTTTTGCTCAAGGCTAGACACTCTACCCCTTGAGCCACAGCCCCACTTCCAGCTTTTTGGTGATTATTGAAGCTAATAGGCTCACTTTCCTGCCTGGGCTGATTTTGAGCTATGATGCTCAGATTTCAACCTCTTGAGTAGCTAGGATTACAGGTGTGAGTTACCTGCATCCCGCTTCTCTCCTCCCTCCTCCCTCCTCCTCCTCCTCCTCCTCCCCCTCCCCCTCTTCCTCCTTTCCTCCTTCCTTGCTGACTCCGGGGGAAGAAGTGAAGGTTCTGTACCCACAGTCCTGGCTCTCCGCTCTGTAGCCTGGTTTCTGCCCTGGACAGCCTGCCCCGTTCGGAGTTGGGATCCGCGAGTCCCACGGAAGTGACACCGCTGTGGCTGCTCGAACTGGAGGAAAATATTTATGGGAGTGAATGACTCTGATCACACATTTGTATTCACAAGAAAGAACGTGGTGCTTTGAAATGTTTCAGTGCTACCCAGGCGCTATTTATAGATTCTCCATTTAAAAAGGAGAGGCTGCCGGGCGTGTCATGCTTTACCCAGCTCTGCAGTAATCACACTATTTATTGCAGGGATACAAATAGTAATGCAGCGATATTTAGCAGAGCTTCCTGTTTCCAGGGCTCACGAATGCGAACGTGGTCTTCTGTTGTCAACCACATATGATCAATTACGGCCCTCCCCCTCCAGGGGAAGCTAGATCCTTTCTTCTCCAAGGGGATTATCAGCATCTACAAGAATGACAGGAGCCCTGCTCTCCTTGCCTTTCCCAGTGCGTTTATTTGGGGGCTTTTAGGAGAAAAAAGTGCCCACACACCACTGGAATTTGTGGAACCTTTGAGTGCAGGGTCTGTGGAGGATTCTGTCCTAGGCAAAGGGCCCACTGCTGTGTGCATGCTACTTTGAGCTTGCTTGCAAGTTGCATGCTAAGGAAGCTCAGAACCCAGGGCTAACTTGGCGAAAGATCTTGGCAAAACAAAAACAAAAACAACAACAACAAAAACCCAGTAGATAGCAAGCCAGGCTCTGGTGGCTCATGCCTTTAATCCTAGCTACTCACAAAGCTAAGATCTGAGGATGGTGGTTCGAAGGCAGCCCAGGCAGAAAAAGTCCCTGTGAGACTCTTATCTCTAATGAACCGCTCAAAACCCAGAAGTGGAGCTGTGGCGAGCACTAGCCCTGAGCAAAAGAACTCAGGGACAGCACCCAGGCCTTGAGTTCAAGCCCCACAACAATAACAACAACAGAAAAATTGGGTAGCAATGATGGCTATATTAGAACCATTTCTGGTCTCTTTTGCTATTGTCCAAAGTACTTGTTTCTCCTCTGACAAGTAAATGTAACTATATCCACAAGTTCTAAGCAGTTCTGGAGAAGCGTGAATGACACACAGATAGGAGAGCTGCTAAGAACAAACCTATACATGCATACATGCAAACACACATGCGCGTGCACGCGCGCGCACACACACACACACAGCAGTCCAGATTCTGTTTAAATGATTCTATTTAAGCGATTCACAATGAAAGGTCAAAAAAATTAGAAATCTAGTAGCTGGACACTGCTGGGTCATGCTTATAATGCTAGCAACTCAGGAGGCTGAGATCTGAGGTTCAAAGCCAGCCTTAGCCTTGCTTCTGCTATTCAACAGCTTTCAAAGAGTTTCCGTGTGTCTTAACGTGGCTTCCCCAACACCCCTCCTCCCACTTCCAATCCCCAGAAACAGTCCCACAATTACAAACATGAACGAACATTCTAAAAGTTAGTGGAAATGGTATTCAGTATACATCATTAGTAGCAGGAAAGCCATGAAAACTCTTTCTTGCCCTTTCTCTTAAGAATAACGAGGAGAATCACAATTAGAATTTAGAGGACTTTACTCTCAATTCTACAGAATCTGTTGGGCTTTTTAACAACATAAAATGCTTTCTTTATTTGCTGACTTATTTATTTTGTTGGTGTGGCTGTTTGTTTGTTTTGAGACAGGGTTTCACTATATTTCCCAGGCTAGATTAAAAGCTGTGTAGCCAGACTGACTTAAACTTTTGATTGTTCTGCCTCAGCCTCTTGAAGGGCTAGAATTACTTGTGATCTTTCTGCTTCAGCTTCCTGAAGGGCTGGGATTACAGGTGTGTAACACCACTCCTGGCTTGTAGTGATGGCTTTAACAGAACAAGAGGTGTTTTTTTCTTTCTTTGTTTGTTTCTTTTGTTGCTATTTTTCTTTTCTTTTTGTCTTGTTTATTTGTCTACATGTCTTTGGGAATGTAATAGGAGGCCCAGAAAATGGAGGACAAGGGGTAAACAAATGCAGCACTGGTACTCACTAGACACTACATTGAAAATGAACTTGTAGGTGGGATGAGAAGGAAAAACTGGGAGACAGCAAGGAAAGGGGTGACAATATCCAAAAGCAAATGTACTCTTTGCCTAACTTACGTAACCATAACCCCTCTGTTTTTAGACTTTCCAAATAAACAATAACTAAATAAAATAAACAGAACAATGTAGAACAGTCGAGAAGCAAAAAGAAAATAGAAATAAATAAAAGACAGTACTCTGAAATATTAAATCAACAAAATAAAGGATAAGCTGGAATATCAAGTGTATAATAACAATTACAAAAATCAAATCGCCCATGAATATCATGGGAAGAAAAAATAAAATAAAGGAGAGAACTGAGTTTGTGGTGGGGGGGAGAGGGGGTTCTGGAGGTGACAAAGGGGCTGCAGAAGGCAAGAGGTCAGTCAGCACCAACCATTCTAAAGCTGCCATTCCTAGGGAAGAAATTAGGGTTCCCCAAGGCCATCACTTGAACTATATAAGCAAATCAAATTTCCAAAATGGGGTAAAGAGCTGACTAGAAACTGAAACCGATCATTGTGAACATATATTTGATATCCTAGGCACTTAAAGTATTCTACGTCTCATTCCAGAAAAAGAATCTCAAGTATGTGGGGACAGTTATATAACAGGCAAGCTATAAATACAGATGGGGTTAGATCAATCAATATTATAAATAAATGAACTCTGGGACAATAGAGCCGTCACTGGAGGTTGGTTCCTTTGATGACTCTCCATGACTCTTTGAAAGAACCTTGATATTGGAGTGGAAGATGTTGCAATTGGTGTCGGAGCTAAATATTGATGTCTAAACTCCACGTTCCTCCCAGCAAGAGCCCACGGAGTCTGACAACTGCAGAAAGGCAGGCAGCTTGTAACTAAAATTTCCCAGTAGAGAACCGTGAATGCTCAGTGTTAAGTGTGAAATGGATCTAAACTGCCAGCAAGGTTTTACCTGTTCGCTTCATGATCTTGCTTGAAATGTATTCCAGGATTGGTGATTTTTTGCTTTTTAAAAAGTGCTTTAAATTAGGGTGAGATCAACTGAGATTGTTACATTTCTAAAGGCAATGGAAAATCTTTATAATGTTCTATGGGGGGGGGAATACAGATAATATACCATATTTGATAGGTGGAAATCTTTCATCCCCCCCCCCACTTGAACCATATACTTTACCTCCTAACTTAATTGCAATACTCAGCATCAGAAAAATTATAATAGATTATAAATTAAGATGACTATAAAATTAGTTTTAAACTATTTAACTCAGGCATGTAACTTACAAGGAAGAGAGAAAGACATGGAGAAGTACAAACTTAAGCATAAATAGTTCTGTCATGGTTTTCTTAACAACGATCATTAGATAGCTACAAAATATCAGTGTCGGCTTTCTAGTCCTTTTTTGTAGAATGAGGTCAAGTAAAAGGTGTGTACATAATCCCTTTTTCCAAAGAAGAAATAACAACACATAAGAAATGAACAGAATAATAAAAGTAAAATATGATTACGATAGTTTGACTCTAAGATAATGTCAATGGATTAAGTTTCACTTAAAAAAGTTTCAGGCTGATTTCAAGAAAAAAATATTCTACTTAAAAAGAAAAGACAGATTAGATGTGGATAGACTAGAAATGATTGGGTAAGATAACACCAGCAAACTATTTTATGTTATCAAAGCCGAATATGGGGCAAGAATAATAATAAAAAACAACAAAAGAAAGTATTCAATGTATACAAGCTACAACACATTGCAACAAAAAATACACAAAAAATTCAGGTACTTAAGATCAAAAGAAAACACCACAGAACCGCTCTCCTAAAATTAGTTGAATAGAGAAAAATACCATAGGAATTTGTAAAGCTGAAAACTACAATGAAGAGGGTATATAAGAAATTTTATGGCAAGGTTTAAAAGGAAAGTATAAAATATGGAGGAAAATGAGCAAATACTTTTAATAAAAAGACATCAAATATACCAAAAAATAACAAAAATACTAAAGAGATGTATGTGTTATAGACTTTAGTGCAAAAAGTGTTAGTCATCTAGTTGAAAGAAACCAAAACAACAAAATACCAGGATTCTGATTATCTCCTGCTCAAAGAAGTTTAAAATATGCTAACTAGGAAAATGAAGGTATGACCCATCAAGGTATATTTAGAAAAAAGATATGGACTTAGATGTTTTCATTGACAAGAAAAGCAAAAAAGTTAAAAGAAAAAAAATGTACTTTTAGATTACCAAGTAAGAGGAAAAATATCAATGTGGCACTAAACAAATTGATTTTGTGAAATTTTCACCAGACTCCTCAGAATTGAATCCACTTTTTAAATAAAATATCTTTTGTAAAAAACAAACAGAACACATTTAAAATCAACAAAAAAGAGGCTAAAAAATTATTAGTGATTATCCTACCATTCATAATGGTAGTGTATTTGGGTATCCATTTTAGGTAAAATGGATGATTTTCTGAGATGAGACTGAGAATATGGTTGTATCAATAGCTAGTAAAGAAATGGAGATGATAACCAAGAAAGTTCTTTCTCTGCTGCCTTCCAATTTCTGGAGAATCAAAATTTCATATAAAATTAATTATAACTGAAGAAATCTGTTTAAACTAAATATATTTTAGTTTATTCTAGCGTGCAAAAACGATCCTATCTTAAAAACTCAAGACCACTGAAAGGAAATCTCTCTCTAGGAAAAGCTTTTTAAAATGGGGAAATATCTATAAATAGAATATGACTATATTTTAAAATGGTTTATCATAAACAGGTAGAATCCATTTTCTAATATTCAGCTGACTTAATAGAAGCAAACTTTTGAAGCATTTTAGTTACAATCAGCAAAAGTTATGATTTTTGTTATTGTTAAAATTGTATTCACATGCCTTTTAGGTCCTGGTTATTCTAAACAGTGCTTCAAAAATGCACTAGAGAATCAAGATTGTAAAATGCAAATCAGACTCATTCATTTAGTCAAACTTGAAGAAACTAAGAATTCCAACTAAAATTATTAAAAATAGAAAAGAATTCAGGATCTTGATCAAGTAAAATTCTCAAAGCCCTAAAGCTTTTCTAGAGAAAGCAAGAAAGTCACTGGTAACTAGTTCTAGTCAGTCTGTTCATAACATAACTACATAATATTCTAAATTTTCCTTCACTCAAGACTTGCAACCAAAACTAGAAAATGCTAAGCACAAACAGAAATATGAAAGCAAACAAACAGCTGTTATATGAAGATATTGAAACAAAAAAGAAAAGAAAATTTTAATAGGTTAATTTTGAAAACTTGACTAGCTTTCAACCTAATTATGACATTTTTGTTTTTAAAAACTAAAAAAATTATTCCAAAGTTTTGTCTGAAAAAATAAACAAGTGTGACTGGCATTTACCAAAGATTTTTTTTCGTCATGATTAAATACTAAAACAAAATAAAATGCATGTTTCTGAAAATTTTTCTAGAAAAGTGAATAATATAAATAAGAAATTACATTAAAAATTCTAAATAAGAAAATTAAAATCACTATAGGTTTGGTTTAGATACAGAAACACATTTAAAGAATAGAGAATATGGAAAAAACAAATATGTACAGGAAATTGGTAAATAATAAATATTAACAAAGCAAATGGAAATGTGTTAATTAAAGGTAACAAAAGATCTGAGGCTGCTTAGATTTCAGAAAGAAAAAAGTTAATTAGAACTAGAATCATTACTGTAATAAATAGTACATGATAAAGCAGTAAATAATAATGATGATGATAATAAAAAAACAATAATAGTAGAAAAACAGCAAAACTGTGTATAAAAATAATTTTGACTACCCACATAACTGAAGAGGTAAGTAGATACATTTCCACAGATAATATGAAGTAATGAATAATATTTGAAATAAATGACAGGCAAGTACTTACTATCTAAAACCAATGGAGCGTTTGTTTAAATTTACTAGAACAAATGCCAATGCTCATGAGACAAATGTTAAGAGCAAAAGGATGCTACAAATGAAACACAAATGGCAAGCCACTATCTGATGAAACAAACACCTTTTTTTCCAAGTTAAGAGAAATTCCTAAACATTCTAAAAATGGAATCAATGTGTTCTATTTCATACCCACTCAATTAAGTTAAATTAAATAAAAGAAAATGACAAAATTCATTGCTAGCCAATCGTTAGGGAAAGAGGATTTCTGTTTTGTTGATAATAAAAAAAAATCAGTTTATTTCTTCTGCAAGGAAATTTTAACAACTCAGATCTCATACACACACACACACACACACAACACACATACACGTTTCAGTCAGAAAAAGGTGCTTTTCAAAATTTATCTCAATGAACTTAAATGTTTTTAAATTATACACAATAGCATAATAGCATTATTTAAAACATCAAATGTTAGAAACAATTTGTGCAGAAAAAGGGAATTGTAAATGTTGAAATCAACTATCATAGTTGTAGGGTCACTACCTTGTCAAGGAAGATTCTGTTCAATAAAAAACATGTTCTGCTACAGAATATTTGCCTACTCCTTTCCAGAAGGAAAAAAAAAATAGAGAAACCTCTTTTAAATGTTTAATATATGGTAGGAAAAGCAGAACGTACAAGTGTAGAGGAAGGTGTAAAACTGTTAGTAAATAACATATTAACAAATGGATAAAAATCAGAAAAAGCCTGAAAATGATAAAAATAATTGAATGGCTTAATCAGAAAAAGGGAGTATTGTTTTTAGATCCATTTGCTAATCAATAGAATTAAAACTATGGGCTAAAGAATGGAAACAGAAAGAGAGCTACAGAATTGTGTATTCCAAAAAGGTGAATTTTATGGTTGGTGAATTATATCTCTATTAAGCTGCTACTCAAGGTGTTATATTTTAAGCAGATGCAGTTTGTAAGAAGCCAATTAGATGCAACTGGAGCTGTTATAGAAAAATAAAATAGAAAATAATTTAAAAAAGAATAGGAAAGAATGTATCTTTAAACTTTGGCTAATGTAGGAACCATGTGCCTTTGGGTATCTTTCTTCCCTTCCTTCCTTCCTTCCTTCTTTCCTTCCTTCCTTCCTTCCTTCCTTCCTTCCTTCCTTCCTTCCTTCCTTCCTTCCTTCTTTCGTTCCTTCCCTCCTTTCTCTTCGCCCTCTTTTTTTGAGACCAGGACTCAAACTCAGTACCTGGTGCTCTACCAATTGAGCCATGCCTCCAACCTCGATATACATTTTTCAAATCACACCTAATTCAGGAAGCACTCCTATTCTTCCCATTTGCAGGATGGGAAAGTGGAAGGCATTGCTTCTTTCTGGATCTTTTCTTTCCTCTTCAGCAAAAAATGCCCAAAGAAGAACTGGGTGGTTATGCAAGTAACCCCAAATCAGATCTGCTGGCTGCTCCTGCTTGTGTAGACAATGAATCATGGACTGTATTGTGCTTTTTGGTATTGATTAATAGGTCATGAGGTAGAAAAAAAAGTTGATATTTTATTTAAAAAGTAAAACAAATGAATGTATTTTTCCGTCAAACAGAATCCTTCCCTTTCTTATGGATGGTGTGTGTGTGTGTGTGTGTGTGTGTGTGTGTGTGTGTGTGACAGAAAGACAGACAATGACAGAAGAAACAAAGACAGACAGATACTGCATGTATTACCAATTTAACACATGAAAGAGAGATAGACAGGAAAAGGAGAAAGAATGAAAGAGAGAGATAGAGAGAGAGAGAGAGAGAGAAAGAGAGAGAGAGAGATTAATCCCAGAAATCCATGTCAGGAGTAGTGGGGACTGGCCGTTCTTGCCAGCTCAGAAAGCAGGACATGAAAGAGCTACGTGTTTGTCTCTACAGGACACAGACAGACTTAATGCTGTTCCTTTTGTTGCAAAGAACCAAAACAAGCAGAAAGACTAAAACAATGGGTTTGGATGGTAGGCTAGAAAAAAAAATTTTTTAAGGAATATAAGTGAAAATTTATCCTAAACCATTTGTTATTAACATAGCTTTTGAACTATTAGGGTGCTGTTTCACACCAACAGTGCCTAAAGTGTCAGCACCAGATTTGCTGTGCACTTTAACCCTTTGCTGCCAGGAAGAACACACAAATCCCTTCCGTTCTTTTCAGAAAGATTGTTCTCATTTAACCCTTAACCTTTGCCACTTGCTGTGATAGTTTCACATCACAAATCCAGCAGAGAGGGTGGCCAAGGGGCTATGGTGCAGAAGTGTGTGTGTGTGTGTGTGTGTGTGTGTGTGTGTGTGTGTGTGTGTGTGTGTAGATGCCTTCAATTTGAGTTCTTGTTTGGTTCAGCTTTCCTAATTTGGAGTCCTCAAAAATAATAATCAGTAATCCTGATGATGCACACAGGACCAATTTGACACAGGAATTCTGAGACTCAGAAATAGTTTTTAACTAGAAGACATGTAGATGTTAAGTTGCCATACCAGTTCAATCTTCATCATATCTAATGGAAACATTTCTATCTTAAAATCTGCAGACTGTTTAAGAATTGGGGCCAGGCACCTGTGGCTCATGCTTGTAATCCTAGCTGCTCAGGAGGCTGAGATTTGAGAATCTGTGGTTCGAAGCCAGCCAGGGCAGCAGGAAAGTCCCTGAGACTCTTACCTCCAATTAACCAGAAGAGCCAGAAGTGGAGCTCAGGGATAGTCCCTACTCGCTGATTTCAAGCACCAGGACTAACACAAAAGCAAACAAATAAACAATTGGTCACTCAGTGGGAAACATAAGAGTGTTCTGGGCAGTGCAATTATCCATCCATCTGCCTAGCCTCCGTCGCCCCACTCCAAGCTTGCCTGTAACCCACAGGGAACACAAATTGCCTATTTGGTGCATCAACAACACCCTATGCAGCGCTGTTTGTTCCCAGCTTGCCTTCTGCCCAGACCTCAGGATCCTCACATCTTGATTCCAGCCCCTGCCTGTTTCCATAGCATTTCATGTCCTTGGCAATTCCCAGGCTCCCTGTCAAAGCCTGCATCAGAAGAGCTCACCACGTCTTCCCATCTGTGGGTTGAACTTGCACCTGAGATTTTTCTTGTTCTCCATAGCATGGCCTGCTCTACCTGAGGTCCCTAGATGTGCATGAGATAGCGATCTGGAGGAGGGAAGGGCTCTTTGCATGAGGGAGGGGGTGAGGAAAGGTATTTTGGTGCTAAGAGAGGGAGAAAAAGAGCCCACAGAGTGCAGACATGCTGCAAGAGTTTCTCCATGTGGCTGGAGTGTCTCCATGTTACAGCCTGGGCACCAGAACCTGAGGGGAAGGCTGGCAGTAGTGGCTTACACCTGCAGTGCTAGCTACTCAGGAGGCTGGATCTGAGGATCATGTTTCGAAGTCACCCAGGCAACAGCAAAGTCCCTGAATCTCTTCTCTTCAATTAACCACCAAAAAGCCAGAAGCGGAGCTGAGGTTCAAGTGGTAGAGAGCCAGTCCCAGGACTACTGTCACACACACAGAGAGAGAGAGAGAGAGAGAGACAGAGACAGAGACAGAGACAGAGACAGAGACAGAGACAGAGAGACAGAGACAGAGACAGAGAGACAGAGACAGAGAGCAACAGAGACAGAGAGACAGAGAGAGACAGAGACAGAGAGACAGAGAGAGAGACCAGAGATGGAGGGACTCATCAAGCTAAGGTGTCAGAACATGACTCAAGTGTAATTCATGGAGTCCTTAGGATCTGAAAAAATAAGTGGTCTTCATTTCTATCCCAGTACCATCATTAGTCCAATGCTATCATATGTCTATGGAATTGATCCTCAATTTTGAAGAGACTTTTATTTTGTGCCTATACTGGTACTTGAACTGAGGGCCTGGAAGCTCTCTGCTGGTGCTTTACCGCTTGAGCTACAGATCCATTTTCAAATTTTTGCTGTTTAGTTGGAGACAAGAGTCTCATGAACTTTGCTGCATAGGCTGGCTTTGAACCACGATCCTCAGATCTCAGCCTCCTGAGTAGTTAGGATTATAGGCATGAGCCATCAGTTTCTGGCTCTATGGATGTTTTTTTAATCAGGGGAAAAATAGCCATATTTTAAATTTCCTGATGATTCAGCTTTCAAGAGTAGAGTGGAGAAAGAAGCAGTTTAATGTCAATCTCTATTAGCTATGACATTAAACACCTTGAAATATTGTATCTTTCACATGCCCAGTTTGAAATCGAATCCGATGTTTCAAAAATATCAATATAAATTGAATTTATCTAAATATTTGTAAGACATTTATGTGTTTCAAGCATTTCAGGCCTAAAAGCTGAAAGAAATTGTGTGATCAGTAACTCTTTTTTTTTTTTTTAATATTTCAACTCCCCAAACAGCCCCTGAGAAGACAACCGCATTTATGTCCTTACAGTCCTTTCACCATATTCTCTAACACTAAATTTCCAGTTCCAGGCCAATGGAGACTATTTTCATTTAAGAGTTGATGAAGCCAGAAAGTCATGTTGAAAATTCAGTCTGAAATCCAATATTGTTTTTAAAGAAAAATTTCCCAGATTACTTATCAGAGAAGTAAGATGGATGACTTACGTGCTTGAATATTTTCAAAATGAGAATGATAGAACTTAATGAAGTATACGTGTTTTCTCTTGGCCTTCAGGTATCTATCTATACAGGATTCAATTCAAATGTGATGTGTAAAAACTTACCTGTATTTTTTAATGGCTAATGGTCAGTAAGACAAGGGATTAATCCTTATTGTTCACTTGAAGACAGATAAATAAATAGTCAGGAAGCTTTTATACACAGAAGAAGAAATAAGGTCTTGGTAGGAACAGAAGATAACTAACACCCAAGTTTCAAACTTGTCTAGTATACTACCTACATATATAATCTCAAACCACAAGTACCGAGGATGTATTTCAGGAAAAAATAAGAGCAACCCAGTGTATTTCATAGTGAAGCAACTTTAAAAATAGGCTGACATGGAGAGTGTGGTTACTGGGAGTGTAAAAGAAGAAATTTAATAAACAAAGAACTCATGTCTAGAATTTACTAAAATTCGTGTCTACAAGGTGCAGGGGAGTCAAACAGAACTCAGACATACCTATAGTGTCTTCTCAATGCTATGGTTCCTCATTTCATCCAAATCTCCCAGAATCCACTGCAACTGTTGCTTATTCTCTGGGCACCTGGAACTCTTGTTTGGGCAGTAATGGCTTGCCCCCATCCCCAGTCCCCAGGTTTAGCTGTACTCATTAGTTCTTCCTCCAAGCCACACTGACAAGGCGGTTCTGGCTTCTGGGACAGTTGCTCTTGGAATTCTTCATTAGCCAGCAGTCTTTCAAAGAAGACTTTCTACTTTCTAGTTCCCCTGTCCAGATCACTTTGTCCTTGTTCTCTAAGTTGGGAACAAAGGAAAGCCAGAGGTCCCTCTCTCCATTGCTGCTTTAGGGATGACTTCAGGGAACTCTTTTTTTTTTCTCTCTCAGTTGTGGTTTTTAGAATTTGTTTAAGAACTCCTACCTGTCTTCTTTGGAAGACTGCTAGGTAGCAGAGAATTGCAAAGAAGCCTGGGAGAACAAGGCTCAAAAACATGGTAGCCATGCCCTGGTGGCTCAGGCCTGTAATCCTCGCTACTCAGGAGGCTGACATGTAAAGATCATGGTTTGAAGCCAGCCCTGGGAAGAAAAGTTCGTGAGCCTCTTATCTCTAATTAACATCCAAAAAACTGGAAGTGGAGCTGTGGCTCAAATGGTAGAGTGCTAGTATTGACCAAACAAGCTTGAGGACAGTGCCCAGACCCTGGGTTCAAGCCCCAGGACTTGCATACACACACACACACACACACACACACACACACACACACACGGAGCAAGGAGAGGAATGGGGAACCAAAGACCAAAGTGCATCAGCGTTAGCAAAAGGGAATCTGAATCTGAATCCTTCTGGCTAGGAAGTGTGTGTCTTTTCTCTGCATTCAAGATGGTGCTCTGTGCATCTTTCTGTCCTACATGTCACTGTATATGTTGCTTTAAATTGATTTTATTTAAAAATAAAACAGATTGATCTTAAAATAGTTTGTTTCCATAAGTAGAGAACCACTGTCACCTGATACTTCCCGTAAGTGGCAGTAACAAGGCACAGATCCTGGCACAGTGAGGGGTGTGGGGTGCTTTGTCCACTCTGGGAAAGAAAATGCCCAGAATAGTTCATTCTTCATCATCTCAACTCTCCAACAAAATGGACAAAATGGACATTTAGACAGCTTCTTCCTTCCTTCTTTCTTTCTCTTTCCTTCCTTCTTCTTCCTTCTTTCTTTTCTTTTTTTCTCTCTCTTTCTTTCCTTCTGTTTCTTTCTTTCTCCTCTTCCCTTCGCTTTTCCTTTCTTTTTGTTTCTTTCCTTTTTCCCTTCCCTTCTCCTCCCTCCCTCCCTTTCTTCATTCCCCCTCTCTTTTCCTTTTTCTTTTTTCCAGTACTGGAGTTTGAACTCAGAGTCTCTCTCTCCCCTCCTCTTCAGTTATTTTTAAGTAAGGTCTCTTATTGTTAATCCCCTGCTAGCCACAATGTAATTGTCATAGCTCTACCTCCCAAGCAGCTGAGATTATAAGAGAGCTCCACTGTGCCCAGTC
Organism: Perognathus longimembris pacificus; assembly: GCF_023159225.1. Classification (NCBI taxonomy): domain Eukaryota; kingdom Metazoa; phylum Chordata; class Mammalia; order Rodentia; family Heteromyidae; genus Perognathus; species Perognathus longimembris. The sequence goes on along the minus strand of NC_063180.1, from coordinate 37,138,014 downwards.
AGAGTTTGATTTGTAAGAGTATTCTCCCATAGGAGGAACCAGGGAGAAACCTCTGGAGAAATAACTGCTTCCACACCCAGGGCAGGAAGTACCTGGGATGAGCCTGGAGGATTGTGTAGCAGCAGAAAGTGAAAAATGGATGCCAACTACAAAACCCACAGTGATGGTGGTGGGGTGAAGGGACCCAAAGGCCACTGAAATTGCTCCCAAAAGCCAAAGTGGGAGTGATTTGAACACAAATCTAAAGTCATATTGAACTATAAGCCCAAATATGAAATAAATATCCAGGAACACATATAGATGTGAGTAAGCAATTAGACAAATAGGTAGGGAGAAACGTGTGTGATGGAAAACTTCAAATAATTTACACAGATACATCCTTAAGGAGATGGAGTTTACAAACTCCACTAAGTGCTGGTGATACATAATGAGCATGTTTAAGAGAGTATAGAAAATGCTAGCTGCCAGTGTTGCACACCTGTAATCCTAGCCATTCAGAAGGCTGAATTTTGAGGATCCAGGCTCAAAGCCAGCTTGGGCAGGGATGTCAGTGAGACTTACCTCCATTTACCCAGCAAAAAACTGGAAGTATAGCTGTGACTCTAGTGGTAGATTGCTGGCTTTAAGCAAAAAAAAAAAAAAAAAAAAAAAAAAAAAGGGTCACAGACAGTAGTGCCCAGGCTTTGAATTCAAGCCCCATGATTGACACTAACCAACTAACAAACAAATAAATAAAACAAAAACAGTACCTTAAAGGAGGAGAGCCATGTTTGTATCAATGCTGATCAGTCACATAGAGTGGATGTGATAAGAATGACAAGCATGACCCTTGACCTCTGTGGTCTTTTCTAAAACACATCACCCCAGTCCAAGCATGAGGAAAAGACACAAAAAAGATACAAAGTACAATGCCCCTCCTGACTGTCTAGACCAGGGAGGATCTGAGGAGCTGTCAGCACCCAGAGCAGGCCAAGGAGTCAGCCCAATTCAATGCCATGATAGATCTAGAATGGAATCCTTGGAAAGAAAAGCAAAACCAGGGGGGAAAAATTGAATAAAGGAGAGACTTCATTAACAACAACAATGTATTGACATTGCTTCATTCATTTGTGCTGAATTCACCACAACAATATAAGAACTTAATAATATGAGAAATTGGGCATAGTTCAAGTCTTTGTAGTATGATATGCATTAGTTCTGAAACTCTAAAATAGTTCTAAAATTAAAAGATACAGGTAAAGGAGGAAACCACTAAATAGTTGATGAGCACAGTGAAGAATGTAGTAGACACTTTGAGACACAGCATGCAGATTTAGAGGCTAACAAGTCTGCCTCCTTTGTCTTTTAAAGAAAGCCTAGCTGCTTATGCCTGTAATCCTAGCTACTCAGTAATCTGGTATCTGGGGATTAGGGTTCAAAGCCAGCCTGGGCAGGAAAGTCTGAGAGACTCTTATCTCCAATGAACCACCTTAAAGCTGAAAGTGGAGGTGTGGCTCCAGTGGTAGAGTGCTATACATGAATGAAAAAGCTCTAGTAGGAACCCAAAATACAATGTTGGCATAATATAGTTTAAAACAAATACAATGGTGTGACAATCCAGTTAAAACTACTCTCTATCTCTCCTTTAATGAACTTCATACCTTTCACTTACATTGTGTATTATGGTAATATGTATGAATTCAGTTATAACAAAGGCTATTGTTTCTGCTGACATTTACATACAGGAGAGTTCATTAACCTTGCATATTGCTCTTTCACACAATATGGTCTGTTACATCTGTCTGTGTTGATTCCTTTACATCTAGTTCATTTAGTTTAACCTCTGTATAGTATTTTGTATAAATATAGCCCCATTATATTCATTCCTCCACTGAAGGACAGGTGATTTGTTCCTCCTTTCTTTATTTTATTTTATTTTATTTTATTTGCCAGCCCTGGGGCTTGAACTCAGGGCCTGAGCACTGTCCCTGGCTTCTTTTTGCTCAAGGCTAGCACTCTGCCACTTGAGCCACAGCGCCTCTTCTGGCCTTTTCTATATATGTGGTGCTGAGGAATCAAACCCAGGGCTTCATGTATACGAGGTGAGCACTTTGCCACTAGGCCACATTCCCAGCCCCTTGTTCCTCTTTTTAAAAATATTTTTTAAATGCCAGTCCTGGGGCTTGAACTCAAGGTCTGGGTACTGTCTTTGAGCTTCCTCTGCTCAAGGCTAGCTGCTCTACCAATTGAGCCAGAGCTCCACTTTCAGCTATTCTTTTTTTGGTGATTAATTGGAGATAAGAGTCTTGTGGACTTTACTGCCCAGGCTGGCTTTCTACCAAGCTCTTCAGATCTCAGCCTTCAAAATAGCTAGGATTACAGGCATGAGTCACTTGTTTCTGGCCTAACAATTCTTTCAAAGAAAAGAAATAGGTTATCTTATTAGTCTAGCTCTATCCATTACTAGGATCAAATTTTCGAATTGTTTCTCAGCTATCTGAAACCAGAGGTCATCTAAGACTTGTCTTCATGTTTAAATGTCTGGATTCGTCTTTCTGGGATGTAGAAACCAGCCCATTTATACTATTCCAGTGCCACCATTCAGTTTAGCCATGTGACTCTGCAGATCTCCAAGCACCACCTTTTGACTTAGTAGCTTACCTGAAAGACCAGAGACCGAGCTAATCATGAGTAAGGAGCCTGATACATTGATGTTATTTTTAAAATAAAATTATAAAAAATGTATAAATACATTGTACAGATGAAGGCTCTATTAGAACTTGTTATTCAAAGAGCACATTACCAGGGCACAGTAGGAGTGGTCAGTTGAAGGTGTGTGTGTGTGTGTGTGCTTGTAGATTGCCTATGATTACTTTGTCCCGCTTTAAGGATGTTGTTACCATGTCTTTCTAGACTTGAATTCTTAGGAAAATACATATGAGAATTTAGAACTGCTAAAAAATGATTTCTGCTCTATGAAACACTAATGTGTGAAAAATCTATACTACTAAAAAAAAACCTGTATTACTAAAGTAAATTAAGAAACAAGTATTGCTTGGGCTTTCTTGCTGTAGCTAGTGCATTGATTTATAGACTGCTGATTACTTGACAGAGAAGGAAGGGAAAGGTAGATGTACAGATAAAATATAAGACATCAATTTAATAACAAAGACACTGAGCCAGGCCCCAATGCCTCCTGCCTGTGATCCTACCTACTCAGAAGGCTGAGATCTGAGGATAGCTGTTCAAAGCCAGCCTTGGCAGGAAAGAGACTTTTATCTCCAATTAATTACAGAAAAAGCTGGAAGTGGCACTATGGCTCAAGTGGTAAACTGCTAGCCTTGAGCAAAAAGGAACCTAGGCACAGTGCTCAAGCCCAGAGTTCAAGCCCGACAAGCAGCACAAAAACAAACAAAACCCAAAGACATAGTGGTATCGATGGTAGAAAGCTGTATTCCAAAGGCGATTGTTTCACAGAGGGAGAAACAGAAAGGTGAAACAACTTGTTAAAAAACAAACAAACACAAACACACCCACACATATTGGTAAAGTGAGATGGCACAGGGCAGGGGTGACATTTGTCTCCTCCTGGCAATACTGCTGGTAAAGCACCTCAGAGCTGGTGTCATTAATCAGAAGAAACAGGCATTTTGATTTCATGTGATTTTTCATGCTGTCTTTGATGTGCTTCAACAATGAAGAAACATCTTTTGTACTGTCTGCCTGACAGGGTCCCTTCTTATTGATATGTTTGAAAGTTAATTACATGGAGGAATAGAAACGGCACACCCATTTTAAGAGATTAACCATTGCAAATGGCAGGTTTTAAAGAGATATACGACACTCACAACTCTGTGTGTGTGTGTGTGTGTGTGTGTGTGTGTGTGTGTGTTGTATACTTTCCCATTGATTACCACGTGGTCACAGACCATGTTTACCCTCAAATTAGTGATGAGTTCATGCCAGTTTGTGGAAGGCTATATGCCCAAGGCACCAGTGAAGCCCCACAAACTTCCTAATCTCCACCTTCAATAGCTGGAGATCCTGATGGTGTCAATCTCTCCTGCCTTGGGCCTGAATTTTCCAGAAACTTCCCTTAACTGATGGTCCATTAAAACTCCAGCACTGCTTTTAAAGGATTATGGAGGAAGGTAGCATTTATGCTACATCATGAGCCGGCTAGCAGTGCACAACTAAAATAGAAAATCTTCTCAAGTTGAACAAAGATGGTTCTCAATAAATCTGGAACTCGTGTTGCTTATGGCTCTATAGGGACTGGAATGAATCCTTTCTTCACTGTCTCTGTGCACACACTTGGTGTGCTCTGTAACTAAAAGCCACTTCTAGCTGTTGCATCTCTGCAGAGATGCCCCTGTATTTTTTAAAATTAAATTTATTTATTTATTTTGCCAGTCCTGGGGCTTGGACTCAGGGCTTGAGCACTGTCCCTGGCTTCTTTTTGCTCAAGGCTAGCACTGTGCTACTTGAGCCACAGCACCACTTCTGGCCATTTTCTGTATATGTGGTGCTGGGGAATTGAACCCAGGGCCTCATGTGTATGAAGCAAGCACTCTTGCCACTAGGCCATATCCCCAGCCTTTTTTTTTTTTTTTTGCAAAAGCAAGGCAAGATTTTATTCAAGCGGGCCGAGGCTCGGGGCCTTGTCCTACCCACCGTCACTGCGGATGTTAGGAGGCAGCCTCCAGCTGCGATTACACAGAGCTTATAAAGGCAAAAGACAAAGTTACAGCAATCAGGTGTTTAAGCAAGCAAGATTACGGGTACAAATCTGATTGGCTCAGGGTTCGAGGCATTCTAGGGGCAGTTAGAGTTAAGCATTCCCAGGCGGTTACAGTTCTTGACTGGCTGGGCCCTAATAAGCTTGCCCTGGGTTTGCTCAGACAACAAAATGGGGGCTGCCTGAAAATGGGGTTTACTTCAACTTCTTCATTCCCCCTTCATTCCCCCCTTCTGATAGGTAACTCGAGAACCAATCGTGGTTCTCCTTGCTTATTAGTTTGATTCTGACTGAGAATCGGTAGGGATAGATTGGTATTGTGCCCGCAATACCATAAGTTGTTGGTGCTTTACTCAGTTGGTAGCGGGTGTGGCTCAAGAGGAGGCGTTCATCTCTCTGCGTTCATCTGCAGAGACAGCATCTCCATGGATTATGGAATAGCAAAAAAAAATTATATATATATAGGGAGGCAGTGTGCTAATATATTTTTTAGAATATATTTTTTAGAATAGCTGTACAGTCTCTCAATTATATAATGAGTTCTTAAGCTTTTAAATGGAGACATAATCACCTACAATGAAGTGCACTATCTTTACATGTATAGTTGGATATTTTTGATAAATGAATACACTAGCATAGCCAACACCCCAACAGAAATCTGGCATTGCTATAATACTAGAAAGTTCTTTGAGCGGCTTCCTAGGGATCTGCTACTCTCTGCTCTTCACCCACCAAGAACAATGATGATTTTAATTTCTATATCAGAGACCAATTTTGCCTGCTGTTGAATTTCATATGTATGGATTGCACTGATTTTCTTTGTGCCAGTACTGGGGCTTGAATTTCAGGGCCTTGAGCTCTCTTGTTTCATTTTTTTTTTTCCACTCAAGAATAGTGCTCTACCACGGGAGCCACACATTCTGCTTTTAAGATTCATTCATGTTTGGCACAGGTTAGTAGTTATTTTGTTTTTTGTTTGTATTGCTAGCATTGTTGTAAATGGATGGATCATGCTTTGCCTATCTAGTCTCCTTTTGACATTTGTGAAGGTGGTTTCCAGTTTATTCTGTATTATGAATTAAGTACTTATCTTCATTCCAATGTAGATTGTTTTTGCAAACATGTTTTCATTTCTTTTGGGGTTAACTAGCTAGAGGTAGAATAGCTAGTTCCTGAATTCTGTATATGTTTAACCTTATAGGAAACTCCCAGTTTATCTCATACGCTCTTATTTAATTAACCCAGTTGCCCTGCAAAGAGATTTCCTTTATTTTGTTTGATATTTTTTGCTTTAAATTGTATTGATAGGATATGGGTAGTTACTTTTTGGAAAGGTATGCTTAAGAGAAGGATTAACCATATCATTTTATTTTTATTTCATTTAAAATAATCCTAATGATCTTTTTGTACAATAACTTAAGAATTCAGAAGAGTCTTATTAGAAAGCCTAAATGGTTCTCTTGCATATTTTTTATTGTCTCCTTTGATACTCAATACAAGCAAAAATATACACATGTTGGTTAGAAAGCATAGGGTAAAAATAGAAGTTTGCAAGTCTTCTACCCAATCTAAGAATGGACATATTTTCAAGAACTTCGCATGTGTCCAATGACTTCTCCTTGCTTTAGCCAAAACCGATACAAAAACAAAAAAGTACTTTGTTAAGTGTTTAATTACCTTGCTCTGTTTTTTTTTCTTTTATGAGCTTTTTCAAAATGGTGTGATGCTGTGTGTAGTTCTATTGAACTGGTGTGTTTTGAGTCAACAATGTATTCCAAAGATCTACCTATGTCGTATGTGCTTGTAGTTTATTCAGTTGTTACTGAATACCATGCTTTTTGGAGGGGAAAGACAATACCACTATTTGTTGCATTACCTGTACTATTTGTCAGTTGTTACCTGTACTGTTTTGTATGTTTCCATCAGTATATGCTATATCTTTGAGGAGTCTGATGCACTCAGCAGAATTTGAACTAAACTTGTTATCAAGTAAACTGCTTTTCTCTTACAAAATGAAAAACAAATAGCTAGTTTCTTCCCCAACAGAAACAGAATTGATACGATACCTAGGCAAGGAAAATGGTCTAAAACTGAAAAATTGTGGTGTATCATCAAAGTGGCTGTGAAGTAAAGACTGCCATTAGGGTTTGGCTGCAAGACTTTATTTTCCGATTGGAAAGGATTAAGTTCACGTAGAATCTGAGCACTGAAGAAAATAAAAATCATCTTGTTTAGCAGTATGGTCATGTGAGAATCTTGAGTTGACTTAAAATTTGCTTTTTTTGTAATATTAAGCTATATAATAAATATAACAAACAAGTAAGAAATAATTATCGAAATATTCATCTTATTGATGACTTACTACTTTAGGAATAAACATAAAAAATCTTCACTGATGAAAGATCTTTCCAGTAAGAATAAATCCCAAAAGAAACCTCTGCAAGCCATACAAATAACTACATGTTTCTATTTAATCTACATATTCCCTTATATTCTCAGGGACAAATGAATGAGTACTTTTTTTTTAATTACTAAAAGTAAACTGTGTAGCATTTAAAGGTTATATGTTGCAAGAGCCTTCTAAAAATCAATGCTAAACTTTTGCTGCAATTTACAAGGCAGCATTAAAATTTCTGCATGTGCCACAGGGAATGCCAAATACAATGACAATACAATTTTGATATTCTTTTGTACTTAAATTATTCTGCTGAAAATATCAAAGTGAATTTGTAGGCATTGGGACGTAGTGATAAACTTAAGATCCTAATATGTTTCTTTCTGAGTTCTTCAGGACTATGTACAAATGGAACAATTTCATTTAAAAATCAAGCTGAATTTCAGTTAAAAAAAGACCACCCCTTAAACATAACTTAATTCAGTTTAAAAAATATTTTCTTCCTATATAACAGACTGAATCGAGGCAAACATTTCCAAGGGGTGGGGGGAGAATGTTGTAGAAAAAAATAAATGCCAAATTAAAAAGGGCTAAGTTTCCATTATGATAGCTCTTGATTTTTAAAAACCATGCTGCTGCTGATTATTTTAGCTCTTAATTTGGAACAACATCATTTGTGAAAGATGGCCTGAGCAATAGAATACAGGCGACTCCTGGTACAATTCTGGGGGTGGGGCGGGGGTGGGTGGGTGGAGGGGGGTGGTGTCAGAAACCTCTCATTCTTATAGGAAAACACTCTGGTTGTTTATGAGAAAAACGCTTCTCGATCCAGACACTCCCAAGTCTATTGCTAGCCATCTTTTATTTTGTTTTTCATTTTTAAATTTATTGTGGACCTCAATTGAGCCTGAGTCAGGAGGAAACCCGGCCACATCGGGGACGGCACGTGGTCCATTCACTGTTTCCAAGTCTACGACAGTGTTTCAAAGTCCTCGCCGCAGCATGGCGGGGCTGTCTCTCCCCCTGGAGTACCTGGACTCACTGTACTTATTCATTCCATGGCAGCCCCGGGGGAGCCTCGCCTCCGGGAAACCTCTCCACGGATGCCGTGGAGGAGCCCACGGCGGGGACTGGGGGGGGGGGGGGCTCCCGTTAGTTTCCAGTCACTTACGTATCAAACGAAGCCATGGGGGCGTGGGGACGAGCCCGAGGGGACCCGCGGTGGCAGGTGCGGATGCGTTTCCGCAGTGGCCACTGATTCCGGGTGCGCACGGCACGATCTGTGTTTGGGACCCGAGCCAGGATGGGTATCTCGGCGAGGATCGCCGCCCCGACATCCCTTCCTGGGGGGGGGGGAGGGGGTGGTGGGGAGGCCTGGGGGTCCCCTCGGACACGCCCCCCGCCCCCCCCCCCCCGGCTCCGGGGTTCGGCAGCCCGCGCAGTGCACGCGCCGCGGTCACTCCCCGCCGCTGCCCACGTGGTGGAGCCCCGGGCAGACCGCAGAGATCCGGAGCACTTAGGGAGGGCTTCAGGCCCGGCACCACCCGGCCCCCCCCCCCACCCTAACCCGGGGCCCCCACATTTCCTGCCCCGGAGGGAGGGAGGGAGGGAGGCGACACTCAGCGGGCCAGCCCTGCCCGGTGCCTGCCCGCGCCCTCTGGCGGCCGCCGCGGGGACGCGCCCTGGGCACGCGGGGCCGCCTGTCTGGGGCAGAGGGTGAGGGGAGCCCCCTTCCAGGATTGGAGGCCCGCGGCGGGAGCTCTTCCTCCCGTACCGGTCCCCGCCGCCGCCCTGCAGCACCCCGCCGAACCTCTGGAACTCTGGGCACCCTGTTCGCGCCAACACCCCGGGCTCGCGTGAAAAAGTGCGGGGCATAGTAGCCTGGCGAAGGAAGGGGGGGGTCCTCCTTTCTCCCAGGTGTGTCCCTCCCGCCACGATCGGGCTTTTCCAGCGCGCTGCGGGGGGAAAAAAATGCCGCATGCATGCTCTTATTTATTTATTTTGCAACAGCTGCAAGAAACAATGGGGCTTTTCAAGAACCGAGGAAACGGCTTTCCAGCCGCGCGGTTGTTGTTTTCAATGAACCTCGTCGGGCCCCGCGTTCCCCGCCCACCGCCCTCCCCGCCCCTCCGCTCCTCTCCCCTCCGCCCTCTTCCCCTCCCCGGTCCACCCGGGAGTCCGGGGGAACCCGCGCTGGGGACATTGTTTTTGGAGTCCTGCGGGAGGGGAGGGGGGGAGTGCGGGGAGGGCGCGTGCGGGGTGGCCGGCGCAGTGCGGGGTGGAGGCGGGAGCCTGTGGGCGCGCGCGCGTGTTGGTGTGCGCGCGTGTCCCGTCGCGGGCGGGGCCGTGGGAGGGGGCGGTGCTTCGCAGCCCCGGCGCCCCACGCCAGAGCTCCATTCCGCACGTCCCTGGGATCCCGGGCTCCTGTTCTTGCAGTGTACCGACTTAAGGCCCGGCCCTCGGCGCGCCCGGGCTGCGGCGGTGGCCGCTCCAGAGTGCGCGCGGGCACGTGCGTGTGCGCGGGCCCGTGCGCGCGCGTCCTCTCCCCCGAGCGCGCGCGCGCGCGAGCCCCCAGTGTGTGGCAGCGGCGGCGGCGGCGGCGGCGAGGCTGAGGCTCTTGTTTACCAGCATTAACTCTGCTGAGCGGAAAAAAAAAGGGGGGGGGAAAAAACCCCCGAGGAGCGAGCGAGCGCACCGGGCGGACTGGAAGAGAGGCGAGGCGGCCCGAGGGACGCCACAGCGAGCCTGTCCCCCGCGCGCCCGCCCGCCCGCCCGCAGACCCCAGGCCCGCTCCCCGCACCCTCCCCTCCCGCGCCCTCCACGCCCCTCCCGCCCGCGCGAGGGGCGCCCCACGGCGCGCCGCGGCGTTGACCTTCAGCGAGCCGGAGCCCCGCGCGGGGAGCCCGGGCGGCGGCGGGCGGGGGCCGGCGCGGGGAGCCCGGGCGGCGCGGCGGGAGCGCCGAAGGCGGCGGGGCCGGGCCGCCGCTTTGTGTGCGCCCTGGCTCCGGGACGGAGCTCGTGGCGGCGGCGGCGGCGGCGCTGAGGGCGGAGGAGGCGGCGGCGGCGGCGGAGCCCGGAGGACGACGCGGAGGCGGCGGAGGCGCAGGGGCCGCCGCTCATTCATTTCCACCCCGCGTCGCTGCCCCTCGCCGGCCTCCCCCGCGACCTGCACTTCGGGGCGAGCTCGCCGACTGCGTCGCGCTCTCCAGCCGCGGAGGTTCGGGACCCGGCGGCTTCGCGCGGTCCCCGCCGACCCCAGCTCGAGTGGACTCCTCACCGCGACGGATTTAGGCTTCTTGCTCCCCCCACCCCACCCCTCTCTTTGCAGTTTGCCTCGGGGTTTGAAGATGGAGGCCGACGACACCGACAGCCCTTCCCGGAGCACCCTGACTTCCCAACTCCGCCGGGCCCCGGGCTGCTGCTGCCGGCGTTGAGGGGTACCCCCGCGCCCCCGCCCGCCCGCCCGCCCCGTCAGCGCTGCGCGCCGGGTTCCGGGCCCGCGCTGCCCCCCCCCCCCCCCTCGGCCAAGGATTGTTTGCATCGCTCTTGCTCTGGGAGCGAAGACTTGAGTTAGAGACTTTTTTTTTTCTTTTCTTTTCTTTTTCCCCCCTTTTCTTTTTCTTTTCTTTGGAAAGAGGGGAATTTCGTCCCAAATCAAAGGAATGAAGTCTGGCTCCGGAGGAGGGTCCCCGACCTCGCTGTGGGGGCTCCTGTTTCTCTCCGCCGCGCTCTCGCTCTGGCCGACGAGTGGAGAAAGTGAGTCCGCGCCCGCCGCCGCTGCGGGAACTTTTCCTCCGAGGGGCAGCGCCCTGTGGGCGAAATACGAGTTGCCATCGGCGCAGCTGTCTGGGCCCGTGAGCTGGGGAGTGGCGGGACGGGCGGGGCGCAACCCGGAGGGGCTCAACCTTTAGGCCCAGGGGAGGACGCGAGGGGACCCCGCGACCTCTGGGCAGGGCCTTGGGGAGGGGGGGGGCTTTCTCTTTCGGCGTCCCCAGTGCCCTGCCCTGAGGCCCGGTGGGTGGGCAGGGATCTCTATCCTGGCTTAACTGGCCACGCCAGGCACAGGGACCCGGTTGGAACGTTGGCCCTGGGTGTGTGTTTCTGGGGGGCACGATCCCAGCCCCCCCCCCATCCTCATCTCCTCTCGGGTGTGCCGGCCACCCCGCGCGGAGCGCAGACAGTGATGATGGTCCCCCTAGTTTGCGCACTGAGCCGCTGTTGGGACAGACGGGGAGGGGGTGTCGGGTGGTGGGGAGCGGGAGACGCCCGCCCCGTCGGGTGTAAGTTGTTCTTTAGGGGGAGGTGTCCCGCGGAGAGCCCCCCCCTCCCCCCGCAGCCTCGGGACACACGTTTCCAGACATCTCGGCGCGCGGCCTCCTCAAGCCTAACTCGCTCGGTGGTTCTCCATCACTTTAACCCGTCCAACGGCGGGTTACCTCTCTTAATTGCCCCTCGATGCCCCAGGGTGGGGAGACCGGTGAGGTCGAGGACCTTCATCAGATTGGCTTTTCCGGGGAGCGCAAACTAGGTCCCCAGTTCAGAGGGTTCTGGGACCTTCTCCCAGAATCTCCCTTCCCTAGTGAGGCGCCTCCGATCCTCCCCGAAGGTGTCGGTCCTTCCCGAAGGTATCGCGGGTGGTCAGGACAACGTCCGCTTGTGCAACCGCGGGGTCCACGTTCAGAGCCGAGGTGCGTCGTGCACGCACGTGCTCCGAGTGCGGGGTGTAGCCGCAGCCACCGCACGGCGCGTGGTCTTGGCGAGCGGTGTCGTGCGCTGCGGTTTGTGGAGCGCCGGGACCGGTGGCAGTGGAGGAAAGGGCTGTTGGGTTTTGCCATGCCCAGCCTTGGGCCGTGGTTTTGTTGTGGATAAGAGTTGTGTTGCCTTGCCAGCCCCGTCCTCCGTGTCCCGCACTTCCTTTGTACACAGTTAATAAGCGAGATGGCTCCATATATGCTATCACTTGCGATCTGATAGCTTTTGTTTGGGTAGTGTCGGGTAGGGAAAGCGCGGGGAAGTAGGGAGTGAGAACGGGCATGAGGAGGAAGGGGGGGGGTGTTGCTTTCCTTAAAAAAAAACTGGGGGTGGCACGCTGGTGATTTCGAGATGGTAGTGTAAGAATTGGAGCACGATTGCAAGTTCTAAGTGCAGTCGCCGAACTGAGTCTGGGAAAGGGAGGGCGAGCTGGGGAGAAATGTTTGCCGAGGCTGTGTATGCAGGTGGTGCCTATTAACTTGGGGGGGGGCGAGAATCTCAACTAAGCCTTGAGGAACCAAGGGGAAGAAACTGGAGGCAGGAACTGGAGAGGAGTGGGGGGGTGCTGTGCGGCCCCACCACGTTGTGGGTGTGTGTGTGTGGGGGTGGATGGGCAATTCAGAAAGGCTGTTTCTATAAACAAATCTTGCTTCAACGTCTTTGAAGAAACAAGTCCAGGATGGAGTTAAGAGCGGAGCTTTATGGAATTAGCCTGTTTACTGCACCGAGGGGGGAGGCCTCGGCTTGGGAGGACCTCCCCAAATCTGGGCTCTCCTGCTCTTTGTTTTCCAAACTTTGAGCACACGGGATTGGGCGAAAGGCTTCCGGGCTCTTTCTTATCCACTAAGGCATTTTAGGTTGTGGGTTTTTTTTGAGGGGGGGGGGAGGTGGTGGGGTGGTGGCTACTAGGAGGGTTTCTAGCTTTTCAAACCTAAACAGAAATTTAGAAGACAGCGAGAGCAGGTCTATATATCAGGGAATGCTGTTGAAGTATACAGTTTGGAAGCCCAAAGCCTTGCGCACCGACCCCCTCCCTCTAAGGTCTCCTTCATTTTGTAGTTGTTGTTTGGGACTTAATCCCATGGTACTTTCTTAAACACATAGATTGGAGGGAAAAGGTGTTTCAGTGTATGCTTTTAATCGCTCCAAGCCAAAGTGGTCGGAAGGATCACTTTTAAAATGGTTCCGTCCTTAAACCCCGAGGGAAACCCAGAAGGCACCCCCAAGTTCTGGCTATGAAGTGGGGCCGTCCTGACTCAGGGTCTGCCTTTCCCTCCATGCCTGCACTGAGAATTGAGGCATACACGATCAGTGTGGAAGGTGCGCTAGCCCACTTTACCCAGAAGAAAGGCACCAAGAGGGGCATTGGCTCCGAGGTTTATCTGGTGATGGAGACAGGACCGGTGGGTTCATTTGAAGGTATCTGGTTGGCATATTTATGTCTTTGTGGATCAGCCATTTCTCTTGGAGGGTGACTAGTGGGATGAGTTTGTTTTGTTTTGTGCTGGTCACAAGGCTTGAACTCAAGGCCTGGGCACTGTTGGAGTTTTTGTGCTCAAGGTTAGTGCTCTCCCACTTGAACCAGAGGTTCACTTCTGGCTTTTTTGTTGGTGAATTGGAACTTAGAGTCTCACAGTTTTCCTATCTGGGTTGGCTTCATAGAGTCTCACAGAGTTTTCCTCTCCGGGTTGGCTTTGAACTGTAATCCTCAGATCTGTCTCCTGAGCAGCTAGGATTACTACAGGCATGAGCCAACGGGGTGCCAGTCTAATTTTTTTTTAATATTATCTTTTACTTCGAAAAATGTAGTTTTGTGAAGCAAATGCAAGTGAGACACATTTGCTTTGTGTCCTGATAATGGGAACAGATCTTCCAAATGAGGGAGGTGTGGAAGCTATGAGTGACAGCCAGTTAATCCCATGGCTGTTTTCTTGCTTAAAAAATCCAAGTGCACTTTAATCGAAGGTGCCTAACTTCTAAAAAGGACTTAAGTCATCTTTCTGCCCCAGGCACAGCTACATCCTATTGTTAGGGAAACCTTAGGTATGTGAAATGTTAGTGCTTAAAGAAGTTAGGGTTTTATTACCTACCAGAAAGAGAACCCACAATAAGAACTTTTGAAGGAACCTAAATAGCAAATTATAGTTTAGGTTTTCTGGAGAGAAATAGCAAGTAAACAGTATTTTGTGGAGGGAATCAGGATTTCAAGTTTTTAAAAGGTGGAATGCTGGATGCGTCAAAAGGATTAGAAAAGTTCAACTCTTAAGAAATATGCTAAGATCAAAACAGTGGATTTGAAAAATTTATAAAACGATAAAGATTTTTAGGAGTCAGTTTTACAAAAGACCACAACTTGTATGATTCCGTTTATATGAAATGTCCAGAATAAGAGAGTCCATAGAGAAAGAAGGGAGCTAAGTGGGTGCCAGGCCCTGGGGGTGGGGGAGGGGAGGAATGAGGAGTGCCTGCTAATGGGTACAGGGTTTCTTTTTGGGGTGATGCAAATGTTCTAAAATTAGTTTGTGGAAATGCTTGCACAACTCTGAAGATACTAAAATATGAGTTTTATGGCATGTGAATTATATCTCAATAAACTCATTTAAAAATACATTAATGCCAGAAATTAGATTAAAATTGCCCAAGTCAAATTTTCCTGCAGGTTGGCATCTATTCTCCTATAAGAATTTATACATTAGAACAACAAATTGATAATTGTAGCCCGATCAGGCATAGGCAGAAAGTCTTGGTCAAAGATAGGCTGAGTTAAGAATTGAAAGGTTGGATTAAAAAACTGCTGGTGGAAGTCTGATTTTTAAACAGTAAATTGCTCAGCTGCCTCCGAGATGAGGTTGATGTTTTGTAGAACTTTTAGCAGCTGAGTCTAGATGGCTGTTTGTGTTTCCAGTTTCATTATGTATGTTTTCCAATACAGAAATAATGCAGTAGTTTAAAAGGATTACACCCTGTCCTTCTTTGATAGGTCATATTAACCACAGGTGATTGTAAGCCTATTTTTGATTTAATTAGTTGGTTAATTATTATGCCAGTTCTGGGTCTTGAACTCAGGGCCTAGGTGCTGTCCCTTAGCTTTTTCTGCTTAAGCCACAGCTCTGCTTCTGGCTTTTTGGTGATTAATTGGAGATGAGAGTTTCAGGGACTTTACTTTTTTGCCTGGTTTGACTTTGAACCATGATCTTCAGATCTCAGCCTCCCAGTAGCTAGGGCTATGGATGTTAGTCACTAGTTTTTGTTTATTTTTTCTTTCAAAATATTGTGCCTTTATCCACATTTACCTTGGAAAAGCCTTGGATGTAAACAGTTGTAAACAGTTGTTTACATTGTTTTTTTTTCCCTTCTTTGTCCAAGGCTCAGTTACAATGTTTCCTGATCTTATTGCTACAAGGTCTGTATCAACTGGGTCATTTCACTTATTGCCTTAGGGTTTTTTGTTTTTGTTTTTGTTTTCCCCTAAGGGGGCCTCCAAGGGCCCATTCAATTTCTTTTAAATCTAGTTTTATTTGTTTTCTTAAGAAGCAACTTAGTGAGTCTCACTTGCCTTTAGTGGGTACTGCCCTACTGTATGAACTTGACTTTGCAGGAAAGGAAGTTACTTGAAAATTCACTTTTTTTTAAGACAGCCTCAGATGGACAATTTTCACATACACTGGGTTGCATTTTAAAGGCCCTAGGTCTGATGTAAACCAGTGTTGCTCATTTGTGTAAATAAATGCTGGATTAAAAAAAAACACCTAATTTATACTTTCCCTTATGCTGAAATGTCACTCTAGGGCAGGCCAGACAGTATCTGCCCATTTTCACCACCCCACTGCCTTCTTTCTATCACTGGTCCTGACAATTGTGATTAAACGTGTATAGTGTTCAGCTGGGCTGGTGTGGTACACATCTGTACTCTCAGCACGCAGAAGGCTGAGGCTGGAGGATTAACAAGTTCAAGGCCAGCCTAGGCTGCTAGTGAGACTGCTTCAGACAAACAGACACACCACCAAGAACCAAAGGAGTTATACGTGTGTGTAAAAGAATGTTGCCTGGCATGTTTTAACTTACAAGAAAGGACCAGCATCAGAATTTGTCTCTCTTCTGCACATTTTCTAATCATCATTAGAGGATGTTCATATTTTCAGGGCCTTTTATAATTAAGAAGTAACTGGCTGTTATAAGAAGTATATGTCTGTGGGGAAAGACAGATGGAGGAGTCAAATCCAGAAAGATTTTCTTTTCTTCTTCTTTTTTTTTTTTTTAGTCAAAATCACACACGACTTGTTTTTCCTGTGGCTTGTGATTTTCTTTGATTTGTTTTCAAAACTTGTTTTAAAAGGAAGTGGTATTTATGCCTGCCGGCCAGCTTGTTTGAATTGTTTTTCTTAGCCCGTTTCTGACAGGTGCTATCTGAGGGCAAGAGACGAACTCTCTTCAGTTGTACTAGATCTAGAATAGTTGCACACATGCCAGGGATCTACTGTCTTGGTGTCTCTGAGAAGTTCTAAAGGGAGACCTTGGGACACATGAAAGACAATGCCCGCTATGCACCGTGCCCCAGGTGCCTTCTTGGCACTAGGTGAGCACAAGGAAGTTTTGTTAGTTCCTTGTGAAGATGTGATTTGGCTTTAACTCAGGTGGTGGTGTGTGTGTTATGTGTGTATGTACAGAAGTCCTGGTGTTTGCAGACATTAGGGGAACATCTGGTATTGGCAAATATTAAGACTTGAAGAAATGTACACACCCTGTCCTCTCTACCCCCCATGAATGGTGGGTTATAACATGGGTTGGTATAGGAAATGGTTTGTCGGTACTCAAGGGGTCTTCACAGCAACCTTAGGTGATCCCAGCAGACACCCGTTCCCTTGGCATGACCATATTGGTTCCTTTTGTTAAATTGCATTGGTTTAGAATAAAAATGTTATCTTTGATTATGAGGGACATTTAGGACTCTGGAAGACTAAACTGATGTCTATTTTCAATGCCATGCATGTTGTAAAGTTCCAGATAGAAGTTTGGAAGATTTCTCTCCTTCCTCCCCTTCCCTCCCCTCTTCTGCTAATTTTACTGTGCCATATTAAATCAACCAGCTTTAGAATCTCAAGGAAATAGTGCAATGGTATTTCTTTACTTGAATTATGGAATTGTTGACCTTTTTATTTCCCCTTATTTCCTTCTCTTCTCCTTCTTCTCCTTTGTTTCAGTCTTGGGACAGCCTGAGTACTGTCCCTGAGCACTTTTGCTCAAAGCTATTGTTTTACCACTTGAGACACACCTCCACTAATGTTTTGGTTTATTTTTTTTTTTTGGTTGTTAATTGGAATTAAGAGTGTGAACTTTCCTGCTAAGGCTGGCTTTGATGCTGATCCACTATGTCCAGCTTCTTCCCTTGTTTCTTAAATTCATTGTTACTTATTGGACTCAGCTCTTAAGTATAGAAATTCTTTGTATCTTTTTTTGTGTGTAGGTGTGTCTGTGGTGGGGCTTGAACTCTGGGCCTGGACACTACCATTTTAAGCCACAGTGTCATTTCCAGTGTTCTGGTGGTTAATTGGACATAAGAGGCTCATGGACTTTCCTGCCCAAGCTGGCTTTCAACCGTAATCCTCAGGTCTCAGCCTCCTGAGTAGCTAGGATTACAGGCTCAAGCCACCAGCACCTGGCTGAAATTCTTGATTTCTTACCATTAGTTTTTGAAGGTATAAATCAATCTGTAGGCATTTTTGCAATGTTTATTTAGAGAACTGAAGAAACTAGTAACCAAGGCTTATTATTTCTTTTTTTTTTCATGCCCTGGACTGTGAAAATTTGTGATCTTTTAGATTGCTGTTCAGATTTTTCTGGAAACCAATGGAAAGTACTCAAAGGAGTTTCTAGGATGAGAGCAGAGCACTGATTAAAAGAACATTCATTGTGTATTATTTTTTTTATTTGGTTTATGCCAGTGATGATTTCCTTTGTAAAGCTGTGGGGGAAGTGTTTGCAGAGCTTGCTGACTCTCCACCCATGTTGGCTAATTTTTTGTTTGTTTTGGTGCTGGTCCTGGGCTTGAACTCAGGATCTGAGTATCATCCCTGAACCTTTTTGCTCAAGGATGGCGCTCTACCACTTGAGCCACAGCTCCACTTCTGGTTCTTTTTTGATGATTTCATTGGACTTAAGAGTCTAACAGACTTTTCCTGCCTGGGCTGGCTTTGAACTGTGATCCTCAGACCTCAGTCTCCTGAGTGGCTAGGATTACAGGTGTGGGCCACCAGTGCCTAACTGGCTGATGGGCTTAAAGCTCCTGGTTTCTTATTTTGAGCAGCTGGGTAGCAGCTGCTGAAGAAAAATGGCTGCAGTAATAGAGGTCGCTATCTTAAGTTGCTCACACTGTAGTAGTCTAGAGAGTATTTTCTTTTAAACTATTTATTTATTAATATATTTTGGATTTATGTACGACTAGGTTTTATGTCATTCATGCCAGCCTCAAACTTAAGGTCCGTTTCCATTAGCTTCATAGTGCTGAATTTACAGGTATGTGCCACTATACTGGGAGAGAATTTATGTTTTAGATATTTTAGAAAGTAGCCTTTTAAAGTTGCAGGAGGTTTTTGGTAGTGAGGGGGAGGAGTTTGAAAGTTTATACTTTCATCCCCTTACTCTTCTATCCCTCCCCACTCTGCCTTAGTAACAGAGGCTAGTAGCTTAGCAAGAGTCACATAATAAAAACGCCATTTGCTGAAGACTGGGTATCTCTACACATTCGTCTACGTTTGGCCAGTTTGAAATATATTGGAGCAAGGGGTTTGTATACTTTTATTGGGTCAGTTTCTTTTCTTTTTTGTTTGTTTTTTTTTTTTTTGTTTTAGCATGGCACTAGCTAGCTTTAAACTGGCTTTGAAATTATTTTCCAGCTTTAAAAGTAGACTGCTTTAAAGGCTACTTTTTAAATTTATCGTCTTGAAGTAGTTACCCAGAGGAGTTTCAATTCCACATGTCACTTTGAGTACAATGCACTTTGATCAGTCTTACCTCTCCCATCATTCTTCCGTCTCTGCAAACTCTTTCTAGTTCCATCTTTGCGTATTTACATCGAATATTATGCAATGAATACCAGGAAGCTGAAACGTGTGGTGGTAATGGGGGAAGGGAGAGGAGGGGAGAGGAAAGGAGAGAGGAAGGGTGGGCAGATGTAGTTAGCACTATTCGACATGGAACAACGAATATATTTGACAGCTGTAAAATATAAATACTTTCCACAGTAGAACTTTAAAACTTTTCCCAAGATAATGTCCTCTTTGTTAAGATATAGTCAATGGAATGTCTGTAAAAATTGGTTGTTGGGAATACTTTCTGTTTAATGAGACATTACCAGTTTTCATCAGGTGAATTTTTATTCAGACATAGAAAGAGTTTGTGGTTGTGCCAGGTACTGGTGGTTTATGTCTGTAATCCTAGCTACTCAGGGGGCTGAGAGCTGAGGATCTCAGTTCAAAGTCAGCCCAGGCAGAAAAGTCTGTGAGACTCTTATTTCCAATTAACCAGCAAAAAGCCAGAAATGGAGCTATGGCACAAGTGGTAGAATATTAGCCTTGAGTGGAAAAATTAACCCTGAATTAAAGCCCCAGTTCCAGCACTTGCACACACAGACAGACATGCATAAATTGACTCCAAGTTTCATCTCTGAGTGATGACTTCCTGGAGAAATAGAAGCATCTAGAGCAATTCAAGATGACAAGCTATGGGCCAGTCACCTGTGTGCATTTGCAGAGAATTCTCAGTGATTTGCTTTTGACCATGTTAGAGTGTACACTCTTCATTTATGCCCAAGTGATTCTGTATCATCTTGTGTTCTTGCTCTCCCAGAATCCTCTAGGAGGCCTCATTGCAGTGGGGCAGTGCACACAGGCTTACAGGTGTAAAGGGTCACTTGGGTGGGAGAACTGCCCCTTGGATACCTTTAGTTCTGTCTGACCCCATAGGTAATAGGCGTATGGCATCTGACCAGCATGGTATAATTTAACCACCAGAAGTATTTTTTGGTGGGGGGAGGGGTGTTGGATATTACCATCTCCATTTTCTTTTTAATATGTACTTCATGTAGCTCTTCAACACCCAGGGTTGGCTCTGCCTGGTCTTTCAGTTAAATTTCAGGTGAGCAGCCCGGCCTGGCCTTGTCTGGAGAGACCAGTTAATTGGATGCTTCCTCTCCCTCTCACTGAGTCACTTGAAATCGTTTGGGTTTGCCCCTCTTTTCTGGCTCCACCCCCGTCCAGTCTAGACCTGCCTGTCAACTCCTAAATACAGAGGACAGGCTCTGTGGGTCCCTGAACTGACTCCCCAGCCTCCTGTGCCATCCCTTTGGCTTTGATGGACTTCCCAGCCCCCAGTGGTCCAAGAAGGAAGCCCAGGGTCCATGCATCCAACTCAAGGTCCCTTCCAGGTCAGGCTGTCGTTGGTCTCCTTGAGGTGTGGCTGTAGGTGTCCCTTGGGGATTCCCAGACCTGCTTGATGATAAGTGAGCCATGCTATTTATTTATTCGTGTCTCCTGAATGATTTGCGTGTGTGTGCTGATATGCCAGTACTGGGGCTTGAACTCAGGGTCTAGCACTCTCATTTAGCTTTTTCTCTTACACTTGTGTTTTACCACTTGAGTTACAGCTGCACTGCCTACTTTGTGATTTTAAAAAAAGTTGATCTGAGATGCCATCCTTTAATGGCTGCTTCAGATGAAGCTTTTTCAGTTTCCTTGACTTACGTAGATCTGACATTCCCATACACCTTTTGAGTTTACAAGTACCTCTGTGCTATTTTGTTCCCTGAATCTCCTTATTTTACAAGGAGGAGCCAGTGGTTGAATCTTAATTCTTCAGTAGCTAAGATCTACTTTTTTGGGCAGCGGGGGGAGAGGGTCCACCATGGGGCTTGAACTCAGGTCCTGGGTGCTGTCCCTGAGCTCTTTCACTCAAGGCTAGCGCTCTACCACTTTGAGCCACAATGCCAATTCTGGTTTTCTGATGATTAATTGGAGATGAGTCTCATGGACTTTCCTGTCTGGGCTGGCTTTGTACTGTGATCCTTAGATCTCAGCCTTCTGAGTAGCTAGGATTACAGGCAGGAGCCACCAGTGTCTGACAGTAGCTAAGATCTTAGGTAAATTATTTAATTTTCTTGTGCCTAGGGCTCCTCATCTATGAAGTTAATTTCACTAGAGTGTATTGCTTACCTTTATTCCCAAGGTTAAATGAATTTATACCATGTTAAAGACTTAGCACAGAGCCTGGCACCTAGGAACTCCCTGAAATTTAGCCGCTATTGTTTTATAGAAGTAGCAATCCTTGGACAGAGATGTTCTGTGTATAATGCCAGAAATATAGTACACACTTGATTTTTTTACGAATCTTGCATATAGTAAGTGTTCAATAAACAGGCGATCTATAATATAACTTCCTTTTACTAAGATGCTTATACAATAGAGTGTGTGTGTGTGTGTGTGAGACCTTTTTTTTTTTTTTCAGGGAACAGTAGCCAGCCCCTGTAAGTCACTTCACATTTCAGAAGTCTATTACATTTTCTCCTTAATCCTTCCTTTTGTCAATTTCTACCAGGTTAAAGTGTATACTCTGCCTTACCAATGCATAGGCGCCATCTAGTGGCCAGATGGTCAACCCAGCCTCTTGACAGTTACAAGGTCTTGAGGATGACAGTAGCTAGCCATTCCCAGAGTTTCCTAGGTTCTGCTTTGCACTGCTTCTTGCTCTCTCCTTTCAGAGGGACAGCATGCATGTGTGTGCTTCCTCAAGCGCTTCCAGCATTCAGATCCTGGACACAGGCAGAGAGAGCAGCAAGTTTGGGCTGGAACTGGTGGAATGGCTATAAACAGAAGTTTCTCCTGTTATTTTCTTGGTAAGGCCAATGAAGTTGTGCCTTGTATTCTGTGAATGTAGCCAGGTCTCAAGTGTCTCTTGGCCACTTAGGTTCCCTCTTCTCGCCCCAGTGTCATTTTGGGCACAGGTCAAGCAAGGCCTTTGATGGTCTCAACGTGGGGCTAGGTAGCTAAAGCCTGCTTCTGCTCTTGCCGCTGGCTGAAGAAAGTTTGTCTGGGATGATTTTACGGTGTCTGAATTTCCTTAACACCAAAGAAATTATTGTGAAAGGCTCGGTGCTCTTGAGATTTCTTAGGCGGGGTAGTCCTTATAGAGAATGTAAACATCATCATTTGAATCTGGTATGTTAATTTCAAGTGGGGCTGGTAGAAAGCATCTTAAAAAATTTCCCTGTGAATTTCAATCCCATGGAGGATATGAACTTGACATGGTGGAGCAGAGCCCCTGCATCTGCCTCTGGGGAAGTTGAGTTTGCGGTCTCCCTCTCAGGTGCTGGAGGTCTGCTAGGAAGGGAGGCACAGACCTCAGTCTCCATCTCTAATTGGGAATATTAACCACTCTAGCAGGTTTGTTGGGGGGTTGACCCAAATCTCTTAGATGGTTAGTGGGAATGGTGTACAGGAAGCATCCATGAATGCTTTTGTCTTTTTCCAAGCACCGTGCTGGTAGCTTTGGTAGTCTGTTCCAGGGCTCCAGTTTTCCTACTACCCTCCTCCTCCAGTATCTATCTGCTTTGCCATCTGCTGTGATAGTCTGAACCCTGGAAGGCTGAGTGGTAACTCAGCCTTTGGAACCATGGACCAGGTTGTATCTCTAAGGTAACTAGCCTGCCTCTGGCTTTCAGTTAGTTTTCCCTACCTGTTTAGGAAGTCAAAAAAGGAAGCCTAGCTTTCTTTGTCAACACCGAATGGCCTCAGAAACCTCAGCTCCTTGGGGAACATTTGTTTTTCTACCCCAAGAAGTCTCCTGCCTAAGTTGGTCAAAGACAAGTTGAGCATCCCTAGTCTGAAACCTGAAAGGCTCCAGAAGTTACCACTGGAGTCTCATGCCCGTGTCTTAGCACTCAGAACTTTTTCAGAGGTAGAGAACATTTCACAGGCTCGGATTGGGGGTGCCCACCCAGTCTGTGCATATGTTCCTGAATCAAAAGATCTGTGAAGTTAGAATGTTTCTGGTCTGTCTCAGATACTGGTGAACATAACTAGCAGTGCACAGAGCAGGGTCTGACTAGGAGTTCCCAGGAGTGTGTGGGTTTTAGGGGGAAGTTTTAGGAGAGATGTGTTGAGTTTTAGCTCAGGAAGCTTTAGTGATCTGACTTAAGAGTGCTCCCAGTGTGTGGGCTCTCAAGGTTTGGAGGGAGGTGAGCGACCACATGGGGCAGCTTGCTGGGTGGAGGGGAGGGCCTCAGAAGGAAGTAACTTGTGGTCGGGCCGGGGGTTGGGGGGGGGAACTAGAGAGTGGATAAAAGTGAACTTTTCCAGGTGCCAGTGATTCACGCCTGTAATCCTACCTACTCAGAAGGCTGAGATGTGAGGATCAAAGTTCCAACGCATTCCAACACAGGTCGGCAGGGCATCTAGAGACTCTTATCTCCAATTAACCACCAAAAAGCCATAAGTAGAGCTGTAGTTCAAGTGTTAGAGCACTAGTTTTGAGTACACAAGATTGAGGACAGTGCCTAGGCCCTGAGTTCAAGCTCCAGGACTAGTTTGTGTGTGCACGTGCACATGTGCACACACACACACACACACACACACACACACTGAACTTTGGCCCCATTGGAGTATGTGGTGATTTGAGCAAGGAGTCCTCCATGAAGGGTGCTCTGGTCCTTTGGTGGCCTCAGGAGATGCCAACTTTTGAGTCCTGGTCTGGGCTTTGCTATTGGTACTTTTTAACTTGCACTGGTTTATGTTTTTAAATGGATGGGACACATTGTAATTCTTAGCTAGGAGTGACTGCAGGTCCTTGGCCAAGGATTAGTGCTGCTCACTGCCTGCTCTGTACAGTAACCTTTAAAACACACACACACACACACACACACACACACACACACACACACACACACACACACACACACACACACACACACACACACACACACACACAGAGCGCAATGAGGAGCCTGCAGGAGAGGGGACTGCCGTTTTGGTCTGGGAGCATTTTTGATTGGTTTTCTGAAACTCCAATCATTTTTCATCTGTGTTTTGAACTTTACAAAATAGATATAGGCTCTGCCTTATCGTACCTTGCCCTTTTCCTTCCTAATTTTGCCTCGTGGTTGGGGATACCCTTTTGAGTTTAGAGCCCAGAACTAGTGACTTAGAAAACTGCAGATAAACTCTGCCCTAGGTTATTTACCTGCTCTGTTCACTTTCTTCATTTGGAAACTGGGAGAGAATAATGGTGCCCGTTTCAGGGTTGTGACCTGGCCTTCCTGAGTGATGGAATGTGGACCCATCCTCCTCCCTCACTCCCTCCTTCCAGTTGTTTTTCCTTCTGATTTCGATCTTCCCTGTGGAGCCTACGTGGAAGCCTCCTTCTCCCTGGGGAGATGGGTTCTTTGGATTACAAGTGCCCTCTTAAGATGACGGAACTGTCCAGCATGAGGGGCCCAAATGACGGAAATGAATCATTGATGCATTGTGTGAGAATTGGGGTCACTAGGCTTCTGGGAAAGAGCCCAGTCAAGGGCATGGGGAGTCGGGTGGTACTTATGCTCCCAGGCCAAATTTAGGACAGGGAATCTGATGAGCAGCAATCTGTGTGTCCAGACAACAAATTAGAGTAGACTGGGGAAAATTAAGGCTCAGTGGCCCTTGAAAGTCAAGTACTGCCTGGAGGGATGAGGGATCCTCCCCTCCTCTCCCAACATACACCTGGGGCTCTGGGGTAGCCAGAGGAGAAGGCCTCAGTAGGTTTGGGAAGCCAGCCTGTCCCCTGTCTGTGGCCTGGTGAATAAATGCTTGTGGAAAGCTTTCCTGGGGGTGGTGGAAGGGACATGGAGCAGGGTCCTCCTTCCTTCTCCATTTCTGGGATCAGCAAAGGCTCCCTGCTTCCCAGGAGTAGCATGGGAGCTTAGCTCTGCCTAAGCAGCTTGGTGGGTGGGTCTGGATGGCCCATCACCCATGGTGGTGTTTCCAAGGTAAAATAACGGTTCGAGCCCAGACTGTTTATACTCAACCAACTTAACAAATTGCAGCAATACTGCTGTTTTATTTTTATTTTTATTTTTAATCAAATACCTGTTACTTTGGCAGAGGAGAAAGTTAATTCCTTTGGCTTGAAAAGGATGATGACTATCACAAGCTTTGGTGAAATATAGATCATACCCCACTAACGGATGACACTTTGTACTCATTAGCTGTGACTTACCAAAAAGTAGACAATAACAAGTGTGCAACCATAGTCTGGGATGCAGAGAAACTGGAACCCTATGTATTATTGCTGAGAATACAAGTGGTGCAGACACTGAAGAACATAACCAGAGGTTCCTGAAAAATTAAGTAGAGTTGTTAGGTAATCTACTTCCAGTGCATACCCCAAAAAGATCAAAGTCAGCATTAGTTGTAAACTATTATTTACATGCCCATATTCATTCCAGTGTGATTTGTCTACCCCAAAGGCGGAAGGACACCAACTATCCATCAGTGGAGGAGTGAAGAAACAAATATGACTCATCACCTGATGGAATAGTATTCAACCTTTAAAAGGAAGGGCATTCTTTGGGTCTGCTCCAGAGTGAAGACGTTCCCTCTGCTAAGTAAGATGGCAGTCACGAAATGTGATTTCACTTACATAAATTCATAGAGAGAGGAGGGGCCACAGATGTGGGGGGGAATGGGGACTTGTTTAGGAGTACAGAATTTCAAGTGGAGACCATGAAATCTGGAGATGGGATGGCAGTGAAAGATACTCAATGCCATAGAACTATGCATTTAAAACACTGGTTAAAAGATTAGACTCAGGGACAGCACCCAGGCCCAGAGTTAAAACCCCATGGCCAACCAAAAAAAAAAAAAATTAGGCTATCATATGGCCTAGTGGTAGAGTGCTTGCCTCATATACATGAAACTGGGTTCAGTTCCTCAGCACCACATCTATAGAAAAAGCCAGAAGTGGCGCTGTGGCTCAAGTGGCAGAGTGCTAGCCTTGAGCAAAAAGAAGCCAGGGTCAGTGCTCAGGCCCTGAGTTCAAGCCCCCCAGGACTGGCAAAAAAAAAAAAAAAAGAGAAAAATGACTAAACGGTAGTTGTCTGTGTTGCACCATAATGTTTAAAGCCAGCTCTACCTCTTGATTCACCTTTGAGTACAGGCCATGAGGGTTGTCAAGGAAGACAGTCTGGAAGAGTGGTCGTTCCCCACAGAGGCCACCCCTGAGGGACAGGTGCCACTCTGGGGAGTCATGAGCGCTGTGACATGGAGGTGTGAGTGTAGTTTTGAGCTGGGACCCCAGTGGGGTGTGCGGTTCATTTGGGTTTCATTCCGAGACAGAACTACCGACATCATTTTCCTCTCGTCACATTCTTGATGCTGTGGTCATCACCAACAAGACTTATTGCTAATCAGCCATGTGATGTGTAATTGCCTGTTCATTTTCTCACTTTTCCAGGAGAGAGATTTTTTTTTAGATACTTGCTTTCCTCCCTGATGATTACTGGAAGTTCTTTTTTTACTTGTTTTGACAGCTCAATTAAAAAAAAAATGTTCAGGGACTCCCCCATCACACAGGGCTTTCTGAAAGGAAGAGATGGACCAGTGTGCCAGGGCAGTCCTGGGGGCAGGGAGGGAGGAGATGGGAGTCATTGAGATCACAGGACACATGGCGCTCGGTGGAGGCCGAGGTTACAGAGAGCACCCTGTGCACTCTGTAGGTGGAAATTTTATTCTCGTTTAACGAGGCGCTGGGGCCCAGGCCTGGACCTGCCAGATTCCAGACAAGACTATAAGGTAACCAAGCTTGTCTGGCTACGAGAGAAACTTTCTCCACCCCTGCCTGGCCACAACTCCTCTTGATCTAGGGACTCATAGGGAGAAGCCAGCTACTGATCATTGTTTATGAGTTACCGAGAAGCAAAACAGAGTGAGCTCTTCCCAGACCCCTAGGACTATGTTTTTGGTTTGTTTGCACAGTTTGTGGGATATGTCATGTGATCAGGAGAGGATATCTGTCCTTTTTCCTGTGTTGGTGATGCACTTTATTTATTTATTTATTTATTTATTTGGTGCTGGTCCTGTCTCTTGAACTAAGGTCCTGGGTGCTGTCCTTGAGCTTTTTGTCAAGGACAGCACTCTACCACTTAAGATCTACTTCTGGCTTTTTGGTGGTTAATTGGAGATATGAATCTCAGGGTCTGGCTTCAAACTGCGGTTCTAAGATCTCAGCCTCCTGAGTAGCTAGGATAATAGGCGTGAGCCATCAGTGCCTGGCTCTGGTGCTGCTGTCTTCTGGGACTGTCTGGATGTCTTGGCCAGGTTGGGTCCTATCACAAATTCCCACAGGCTGGGTGACTTAAAGAGCCAACATTTATTTTTCACAGTTGCGGAAGGTCAGCAACCAAGATGAAGGTGCCACCGATGTAGTTTCTGGTGCATCTCTTCCATGACCTCTTCTAAACTCATCCTCATCTTCTAATGACCTCTTCTAAACTCATCCTCATTTTCTAACACCCCTTGGGGCTTCAATGTGAACTTTTGGGAGACAAGGTTCTGATGTACGGTAGCTAAGCATTCTCAAGGTCAGGATGCTGTGTGTATAGAAGTCCATGGCCAAGTGTAAGAGTTGGCTGCAGATGAATTTTACCACTGGAGGTGGAATCCAGAACCTAAAAATATAGTCAGCCTTCTGTATCAATGGGTTCCATGGCTGCAGATTTGGCCCACCATGAGTTAAAAATATTTGGAGGAGAAACCAAGTCTGTACTGAACATGTACAGACTTCTTTCTCTTGCCATCCCCTAAACAATGCCGTTAAATAGCTCTTGACATTGTATCAGGTGTTGTCGGTCATCTAGAGAGGATTCGGAGGGTATGGAAGGATGTGGAGAGGATCGCATGTATCCATGCTCATACTCTAGCTTTTTTACCTCAGGGGCTTTAGTAGAAAGCTCTTGGATGATGAAGTCTCTGGGGGTCTCTGGGACCCCGTTCAGACTTGATGGCAAGGGACAGCTGCATGTGTTTTCAGGATGTCACTGAGGACATTTGCTCTCTCATCTAGAGGCCTGAAATGTGTAGTTCATCTTGCTCACCCTATTATTTTTCTTGAAGCGGATGCAGAGAGAAAGAGAGAGAGAGTTGTTGAGAAATTTCACATGGCTCCACACCCCTCCCTCTCCCATTTCAGGCTAAATTAGTTGCTTATTGAAAACTCTTGCATGTTCTATGTAGAGGGAAAGTATGCTTTCAGGGAGTTGAACTTCCAAATTTGAAAACTGAGTTCCATATAAATACATTCCTCCCCTCCCCCCCCCAACCTTGGAGGAAAGTAAGTGCTTCTTGATCCTTCTGCCAGGGTCTGTTTTGAAAAGTCCACACCATCCTCCTTCATGCATTTGGTAGGGGCTGCTGGTACAGAAGACAGACCTGCCAAGCGTCGGTGAAACAACATTTCTTCCTCTCCAGCAAATCCAGAAGGCTGGGGAGGTGATTGCTAATTGTTTATAAGCATTAACTGTTTACCAGTCATACTTGCTATTTTAAATCTGACCCTGCTATTATGTTGTTTTGTTTCTGTTCGCAGCTGAGCTCTAAGCTGGGTGGAATTTTGTGGTGAGTCACTCCGGTGATGGTAAAATTGGTATCGATCAGGCCTTACTGTTAATCCCGAGAGCAGTGGAGAGACCGAGAAGACGGTTTTAAGGTTTCCAGGGGCTAGGGATCCCTATGTGTGCCAGGGGAGGGAAGCAGGCAGGCTGGATGAGTTTCCTGCGGACTGGCAGTTAGCTCTTTTATCTGCTGATCTGAAACCTGCAGGGAGCCCTGGGAGTTTAACACATCTTCTCCCCTGCTTTAAATGAAGGAGCCACAAGCTCAGGGAGGTTTTCTCCCATTGCCCCCGAACTCCTAACTACCTGTTAGAGTTTTCATACGGATACCTGTGTGTGTACAGTTATTTGTGACTTACTTTTCATTCCTGGGCTTTGAATTCCTGGTGTTTTCATTGAAGTTATCCCAGAAGGTTACTGTGAATTCTTATCAGCTGATTGATGGACAGGGAAAGGTTGAGAGTCAGCTATCTAGTAGATGTTAGGGGCAGGACACTGAGGACAAACTCTGGGGCTTTGGGAATTGTGGCCCTCAGCACACTCCCATCTCCCTCCAGTCCTCTGAGCTTCCTCTGGGAGCTGCCTAGGGTTGGGCAGCCAGCTCAGTATCCCAGAGGTTGTCCACAGGATGAGGAAACCATGCAGCCCCCCCCCCCCCCCCAGGGCTCTCTGGCTCTAGGTGGATGCCAGGCCTGCCTCTGGTGCCTAGGAGAGCATGGGGTGAAGATTCCCTTGGGGTTTGCCTCCAGTAGGCAGCAGAGTGGGGTGATTGGTGTGCTTTCTCTGCAGAGCTGAAGCAGCAGCTCAGGGGTGCAAAGGAGCATTAGGTTGAGTGGATTTGATTTTGCTGGAGTTGGAGAGAGAAGTGAATCAGAGTATCTTGGGTGTTCAGGGACCTGAGGAAGGAATGGACATTGTTAAGAGGTGGCCTCTCCCCTACCAAGAGCTTACATTTCTCTGAGAATGGAGAGGGAGAGGTTGAGGCATTCACAATGGTTGAAACTAGGACTAGACCAGGAGGAGATTCTTATGCCTCATGGAGGGTGAGAAGAACCTCACTAGGCTTGGGATTGGAAACTTTAATCAAAGTGTGGATATATTTAAGCAAAGCAGGGGTTTGGTTAAGGTAGTAGTGGGGGAATGAGGCAGGGGATGGTGTTTGGGATCTTTAGAGGCCAGGATATGGGGTGCTGTTGATTCTTAGGAGCAAAAGGAGTCCCTGTAGACTGGTTCTGGTCTTTGTGCCAAGTGAAAGCAGCACCTAGGAAACTCCTGGCATTTGAGAAAGACTTGAGCTCTGGGGAAGTGGGACTAGAGGTTCCCTGGCATTGCAGCGATTTGTTGATCCAATTCATTTATTTATAATGTTTGACTGGAGTGGGAAAGCATTCCTGGAGCTTGAACTCAGAGCCTGGGCACTGTCCCTTAGTTTTTTCACTCAAGGCTAGCACTCTACCACTTGAGCTACACCTCCAAGTCCAGCTTTTTTTTTTTTTGTCAGTATCGGGACTTGAACTCAGGACCTGTGCACTGTCCCTGAGGTTTAAAAAAATTTTTTTTTCTGCCCATTGCTAGGGCTCTACCACTTTGAGCCGCAGCCCCACTTCTAGTTTTCTGGGTTAGCTGTAGATAAGAGTCTTATGGACTTTACCTGTCCCGGATGGCTCTGAACTGTGATCCTTAGATCTCAGCCTTCTGAGTAGCTAGGATTATAGGTGTGAGCCACTGGCTCCTGGCTTTGTTTTTGTCTAGTCTGACTTTTGACTTTCCTGTCCAAGCTAGCATTGAACCACAATTCTCAGAATTTAGCCTCCAGAGTAGTCAGGATTACAGGCTTGAGCCACCAGTGAGGGGATGTGTTCTTGCCTTTGTCTCTGAATAGAAATCTCTCCTGGGTGAGTGGGTAGTCTTCCCTGAAAACAAGATTGACTGCTGTTTTGAAATGAGGGTAGAATGCCTTGTGATGGGAAGTAGTTAGTAGGGGTCCTAAGTGCATTCCAGGGCCAGCATTGCTGGGCTGGGGTGGGGGTGGGGGCTGTATACAAACCCTGAGCTCTCACCCCTTCTTAGCAGCATGGTAAACAAGACCCCACTTGTAGAGTGCAAGTTCCAGCTGAACTTTTAATTATGGGGGTGAAGTTATAGTATGTTGATTTGAAGCTGGGGACTCACTTACTAGTTAATTTACTCTGGCCCTTCTCACAAGTCTAGGCCCTTTTGAGATTCTGAAAATAATGCAGGATGCCTAAGATTTTTGAAATTCCTGGCCTTGGAGACTTGACAACATAAAAGAGCCAGGATTTTCAGGCCGGCCATTTCTGGATCAATGGTTTCCCACTTCCTGATT
Organism: Perognathus longimembris pacificus; assembly: GCF_023159225.1. Taxonomy (NCBI): domain Eukaryota; kingdom Metazoa; phylum Chordata; class Mammalia; order Rodentia; family Heteromyidae; genus Perognathus; species Perognathus longimembris. Next base: position 37,107,170 of record NC_063180.1, on the reverse strand, counting down.
CATAGCTTCCAAGGATTTGTAATGCCTTCATTCCCTCCCCCCCCCCCCCCCTCCCCAGTTCAAAAGCAGTCATTGATAGAAAATAAATGGCAAAGTCTCTACTACCCCAGAAATTCTACTTCCTGTTGTAGTGCTTAAAAAAAAAAAAAGCTTTGCAAGTCCAGGTTCTGGTTTAGACTTTTTCAAAGAAATTTCCTGAGATCTTTTGGTTTGGACAGGTTGTATGCAGGGGATGTTAAAAGGACTTAGCTTCCTCAAACTAGAAGGTACAGAGGCTACATTTTACGACCTTCAGCTTTGTGGTGTGTATGTGACTGCAATCCAAACAATAGAGAGCTACTCAGCCAGGGGCTCCAATGCCAGTTATTTCCCTGTAATGTTTATGTTCGTTATTAGTTTTTAAAAGATGTATTCAGACACAGATTACATTTTTGTGACTATGAGAAAACTGGAGATAGTTATGATTTTTGTTGCAAGAAGGGGTCAAAGTGCCCAAAGCAAATGTCTAAATGGCAGGCTTACATCTTGATACCACCACCCTTTTCCATGACATTGGAGACCATGCCCAGAGTTTCAGTGCTTCCTAGCTTCAGAAAGTATTTCTCTGTATAGAAGATTATGGTCTCTTTCAGGATAAAAGTCATTGCATTTCTAGAAATAACAAAACCTTTCCAACTTGAAGGGATGATGTCTTGGTCTCTCAAGTGTTTCTGATTGGGTTCATTAATTTTGGTCCCAGAATAATTTCATTTGTAGTGAGCAGATATTTATTTATTTGCTAAATACTGATGACTATAGATTTGAAGCAAGGTATCGGGTGATGCCTGACAGGAAGTTTGATATTTCTGGGTGAGTTTCTTTTCTGTAGCCCGGTAATTTTTTTTTTGGAGGGGGGTGGAGAAGTTGGTCTTGGGGCTTGAACTCGGCCTGGGTGCTATTTCTGAGCCTCTTTGTGCTTAAGGCTAGCACTCTTCCACTTGAGCCACAGCTCCACTTCCAGTTTTTTCTGAGTAGTTTATTGGAGGTAAGAGTTTTATGGGCTTTCTTGCCCAGGCTGGTTTGAATGGCTATTCTCAGATCTCAGTCTCCTAAGTAGCTAGGGTTATAAGCATAAGCCACCAGTGCCCAATGGTAAGTTTCTCTAAGGAGGTGTTGGTCTATCTTGTCAGCTAGGTGTATCTTATAATGCCATATTCTTCCTTCTCTCTAGGGTCATTATAATTCTTGGAGCACAATTTTTTTTTTTTTTAGTGCCATTACTGGGGCTTGTCCCTTAGTTTGTCTCCCTCAAGGCTAGCTTTCTATGCTTGAGCTACAGCTCTACTTCCAGCTTTTAAATTTAAAAAAAAAATTTTTTTTTGGTGCCCCAACTGCCTTCAAATTATGATCCTCAGGTTTCAGCCTTTTGAGTAGTTGGATTACAGGTGTGAGCCACTGGTGCCGGGTATGGAGGGTGGGTTTTAAATAATGACTTCGTGAAGGGGACCTGGTTGTCACCTCTAAACAGGTTGTAAGGAAATAGGCCAAAGAAGGCAAAACTAGAGCCATCATGGTTGCTTGAACTTAAAAACTTTTTCTTAGGGATATAAACCAACACCCTTACTTTTTAAATTTATTTTTAATGTCTTATTTGGGGCTCAAGCGGATGAGGGGTTACACCTAACTCTTCTTGTTATACATTTCACTTGCATTTACCGGGCCTGGCACATAGTAGGTATTCATTAAAATGGGTAGATTTGATGTCACAGGGGTTTTAGTAGAGATATGACTAGGTGTGGGACTTGCAAAAGAAATAAGACCCCCCCCCCCACACTTCTTCCTTTCCTTTTCATGGAAATGCCTCCATCCCCCTGAAATAAATACTTCTTTTAGGACTCAAAAAGCAAAGGGAAGCTGGGCACTGATGGCCCAGTATTCTTAGCTACTCAGGAGGCTGAGTTGAGGATTAAAGCCAGCTCAGTTAACCAGCTATAAGCTAGAAGTAGAGAGTTGACTCAAGTGTAGAGCATCACCCCTGTGTTAAAAAGCTAAGGGACAGTGTCCAGGCCCCTGAGTTCAAGCCCCAGTACTGGTTAAAAAAAAGAAAGAAAGAAAAAGGGAGGGGTCTCCTATTAGCAGACTTTCACAATGCTGTATTTGGATCTCTGTCCTGCCTTCCCATGAGCCCTGACATGGCCGGGGGGGGGGGGGGGGTGGGGTGGGGTGGGGGGGGGTGGGGTGGTGTTCTTCTTGCTGGGAAGGCAGAGTTGTTGCTGGAAAGCCCCTGGGTTTTGCAGAGGGTCTTGTGCGTGTGCTGGCACCGCTCAGTGGAGTTACAACTTGTTTACTGCCGTTGGTTTTTCCGGGATGAGGTCATCTGAGCTCCACTTCTGCAGGGTACAATAGTTTTATTTGTTGGGGAAATCACTGTCCATTGAAGTTTTTAAAGATGTCAGGGACATTAGGAATCGCAATCGAGTAGCTTCTTACATAAGTGTATCCGACAAGCCGATTTCACAAGCACTTCTCATCAGTCACAGTTGGATGGTGAGGTTTATTGTTTAAAAGTGGGTTTAGTTTAGTTTAGTTTTAAAGTTGGGAATGTCTCTGTGTAGAAACCACATAGTTCAGAGGCCAAGAAATGACAGGAAGACCATGAATATTTGGGACACTGATTCACCATTCTTCTTAATTTCTTCTAATTTTTGTGATAGCGAGACAGTTGTGAATTGAGCTATTTGTGAATAATATTTAAGATGTAATGAAATGTAAGTGTTCTGATCTCCTTCACTCTTGGTGCTCTGCCCCTTGAGCCATGCCTCCAGCCTGGTTTTTTGTTGCTAATGAGAGATGGGTCCTCACAGACTTTATTCCCCATACTGGCTTTGATCCACAATCCTCCAGTGATCTCAGTCTCCTGAGTAGCTAGGATTGCAGGTATAAGCTACAGTATCCAAGTGGGCATAGATCTTTGTAGGGTAGTATGATCTTCGCTGGTCCTGTCAGTGAGCTGGGCTGGGAAGACTGTATGCTGTTGGCATTCATTCTCAAGACGTTCTTGTTCATCCCTGAGCCAGTGGTTAAGTGTCTTTGGATAGACAGCATCAGCAAATTACCACTTAAAAAAAGACTTGAGTTTTTTTTTTTTTATGCTGGTCCTGGACTTGAACTCAAGTCTTGAGCCTTGAGTTCAAGGCTTGAGCTCCTGAACTTTTTTGCTCAATGCTAGTGTTGTACCATTTGAGCCACAGCTCTACTTCTCGCTTTCTTCTTCTTTTTCCCTTAACTTTTTGAGACCTAAACTGAGTATTCACTCGAGGATTACAGGTATGAGCCACCAGTGCCTAGCAAAAGTTCAGATTGTAAGAAGGTAGGGAAATGATCTCCCAGTGAGACAAATTTGGCTTACGAAATAAAATGCTTCCAAGACACAACAATTCTGTGTTATAAACAACTTGTAATTGTCATAGTTTTCTATGTTAGCTCTAGCAGCCTCTGTGATAGATCTTAGATGTGTTTATCACAGCTGGAAGAATGTCACACTGCCATCCGTGTTGATCATAATATGCCACCTACTCTGGTTGTGTTCTTACAATTTGAGTTCTGCTTTTTGGTTTTAGGCTTTTTTTAAATGGGGGAGTTGAGGTCTGAGGGCAGTTGGGAGTGATACCTACAAACTGAAACAGGAAACAGCATGCATTCAGCCAGGACACTTTCCAGATTGTCCTTAGACCTCAGGCAACCTTCAGGCTGTGCTTTATTGAATAATACTTCATGCTTAGTGTGGCCCTCCATGGAGAGCTCTTTATAGCTGTTATCTCCATGTTGTACAAACATAGCTGGAGCTTATCCAGATGAGGACTTTGCTTTCTTCCCTTTCTGGCCATTGGGAAGCTTCAATTGAGAGAGTAGAGAGAGAATTGACATCTTCCATATGCTGAGACAGTTTGGGTAAGCCTCCGTGTGTGTGTGTGTGTGTGTGTGTGTGTGTGTGTGTGTGTGTGTGTTTTGCGGGGGGGGGGTGTTGCATTCTTTCCAGTGCTAATGTGTAGTGACTATGATTTGGGACAAGTAATTTACTCTGTGAATTTCAGAAATTTGGGAAACTTGGTTGAGGAGTTAGGCTCCATCCTGTAGGCACAGGCAACATGTGTTTACGGTTCTTCCAAAATAATCTTTAGAGAGATTACATTAAGCCAGGCTACCATAGCTCCTGCTACTCAGGAAGCTGAGGTCTGATCATTTTAGTTCAAAGCCAGCCCAGGCAGACAAATCTGAGAAACTTTTATCTCCAATGGAGCAGCAAAAATGTCAGAAGTAGAACTGTGGCTCAAGTGGTAGAGCACCAGCTAAGCAAGAGTGCAAAGCCTCGAGTTCAAGCCCTAGCACCAACCCTCTCCCCTCAAAAACAGAAAAAGATTGCATCTATGGTTAAACATGCACAAACATTGATTTTTTGTCATTATTCCCCCAAACAATACAGAATATTTATATGCAGTTTTATAGCATTTACATTGTATTAGATATTGTGGCCTATCTAGAGATGATTTTAAAATTTGAGGGAGAATATGCGTAGGTTCTGTGCAAACACTACCATTTTGTATAAAGGAATTCAATTATCTCTGTATTTCAGTACCCAAGGATGTCCTGGAACGAATTCCTCAAGGATACTGGGCGGTCAATTTTATACAATTCTTTCTTTTCTCCAAATTTGAGATTGTCCAACATTACTTTTTTTGTGTGTGTGGCTTTGACTTTTGTCCTGACATCCTGCGTGTGATTGGGTGCTATTTGTTAACCTAATTTGAAAATTGCAAATTTATTTAAATGATGTCTTAGGCCAAGTGTAATGAGGAAAGTCAGTTTTGTGGGCCCTAGATCTTGTTACAAAGCCAAATGGAATCTGCTGTCAGATCATTTTAATTGATCAGCTTCTTTGCCATTTCCATCCCATGCATTTCACTAGGTGGGGTGTTTGTTGATTGCTTCCTAGCATCTCAGAGTCCCATTTAGCTGTCCAGTTGGAAGCATTGAGTTTTAAGAGTTACTGCGCTGTGTGTGAGTGTCACTGTGGTTTCTGGAAACTGTAGAGATGTCAGATGGTTGGTACTGGGCTCCCAGCAGAGGATCATTGGTGGCTGCCTGTGGGTCCTTGCTAGGGTTGTCTCTCCCTGGAGGTGCTTCAGCGAGTTAGCACAGGAGGTTAAAGAGAGCCTAGGGCATCCGCTCTCCAATGGCTGGCCTCCTTGTTCAGGTTCCTCTATGCTCTGCTCTCCTTTACCCAGCTGAGCGCCTCTTCCTCTGACCCCCTTTTTTGCCCTTTGGCATCTGCCTCAGGTCTGCCTCCATGGCTCTGACACTTGTGACGCTTCCCCCCAGTCACCATGACATGTGTGCAGTACTGGTGTTCTGAACGCTAGGTAGTAGATGATGCTGGTCCATTTTTATGTCTGTGGATGCCTGGGTTGCTTCTGTCCTTGGGCCCTTGTACCTAAGGCCTCTAGAAACATTCCCACACCAGTCGCTCTCCAAGCTTCAACTCAGTTCTCCTCAGTTCTGTCCCCAGAAGTGGAGTTACAGATCCTATGGTAGTCCTACTTTCAATTTTTTGAGGGATAGCTATACTGTGTAGAGGATTTTACTCTCCATGTAGCTTTGTCAATGTTTGTTATTCTCTTTTCCTTTTCTTTTTTGGGTGCTGGAATGAACGCCAAGGTCCGTGTAATCTGCCACTGAGCTATACACCCTTGGTCTTGTTATTCTTTTCTCTCCCCCTCTTTCTCCTCTCCTCTCCTCTCTCCACTATCTAATGGTATCCCAATGTAGTTTTGATTAAGGGCATGTTGGGAGTTTAGTAAATATCAGTGAAACATTTCAAGTTGGTTTCTTTTTTTTTGGTGTTGGTCCTGGGGCTTGAACTCAGGGACTACACACTGTCCCTGGGCTTTTTTTTTTTCTTAGCTCAAGGCTGGTGCTCTACCACTTGAGCCACAGCTCCACTTCCAGCTTTTTGCAGATTAATTGGATAGAAAAGTCTCACAGACTTTTCTACTCAGGCTGGCTTTAAACTGGGATCCCTAGATATCAGCCTCTTGAGTTGCTGGAGAAAGTCAGCTTCTAGCTGATTTTCTGAGCTATCCACTTCCTAGAGAGAAAACAAAAAACTGGGCAAACTCTGGGCTCCCTGTTTTAGTCTGTACTGCTTGGGTTCACCTGTATCTGCACCTGGATGACCTGTCATGTCCCAGCCTCCTTGGCTTTATGAGGAGTTTGGCTGTTTACATCAAGTAAGTATCAGCTTGGTCAGTGTTAGGGAAATTAAATCACCCAGCAGAAATCAATGTTAGTGAAATTAAACCACTTGATCTTGAAAGCAACATGGAGTGGCCGTTTTTCATCTTCATCCTGCCCTTTTCTCTCTGTGGACTTGCAGGGCCTTTATGGGTCTGTCTGTTCTTATGGAGGGGAGCAGCTCTGGATGGTTACACTGGCTTTTTAGACACTATGGTCCAAGCTCCAAGAATTTGCCTTGGCCAATTAAGCAGAAAGTGCTAATCTAAAGCATTAGAATATATTTCCTGCAGGCAGCGAAGGTAATGTGTAAGGGTGACTCAGAAGGCATGTTAGGATAGTTCCACGCTTTCTGCCATGGTGGATAGATGAATATTGGCAGCCAACTTTCATAGTTCCTTCAAAATGGGGAGCAGTAACATTACTATTGCACAGAACCTATGCAATAGAAACTTTTACATGGCCAGCATGCAAGCCTGGCTACTTCTAAGGTAAAGTACCTCCTTTGTCCCCCTCCTTGCCCCTAAGACCAGCTAGGTCTGGGCAGAGGTGGGGGGTACATACAGCATGGTCCAAAAAATTGAATTCTAAAGTACCTGTTGGCTCATTTGGGTGTGGTTCGGGGGATGTGTGTCAAGGGTACATGATCTTTTTGTGTATGTGTGCAGTCCTGGAGCTTGAACTCAGAGTTTCACACTTGGTAGGCAGAACAGTCTACCACTTGGGACAACTCCCCATCTTCCCACCCTCCTTCCCTCCCTTCCTTCTTTGCTTCCTGTATAGGATCTTATACAATCATCCGAGTTAAACCTCCCGAGCAGTTGGGATGAGGCGTATGCACAGTCTTTTTTACTGGTTGAGATGCGGACCTCATGACTTTCCGCCCCCCCCCCCCCATCAGATTGCGATCCACCCCATCCTTACCTTCCCGAACGGTTAGAATTATAGGTGTGAGCCACCAAGTCCAGCTTATGATCTCCTATGGAGATCACACCCTTCACCTTGTTCTGTGTTTCCCCGCTTCCCTCAGCCATCTCTGAGGACTTTTGCCTATTTGGTTTCTGCAGCTGTTCTCCATAGCTAGGCTTTCTGGTCCCTGCTCCTTCCTCTCTGGCTGTCGCCTGAATGTTCTTACCAGCTTGCCTATCTTTTAAAGTATGGAGATGGAAATGAACTCAGCATCTGGTGCCCCTCCTGAATTCTACTAAGTCTCCCTTAGGTGCAGTCTAAGACTGCCTGACTTTCTCTTTCTTCTTTCTTTTGGCAGGCACAACACCCCATCATCACATACAGAAATTATATCCAATTAAATCTCCTAAGTCTTTTTCACACCTCCTACATTTGTGCATTTCTTTTTTTGCACCCAAGTGTCCAAATAACATTATTTCCTCTCGGTTGCAATTCCAATCTGTTGATCTTTTTAGCTCTTGACTCTTGTCATCCAGGGTATTTTGCCATCTCTCCTGGAAAAACTTGTCTTCCTTGAATTAGATAAACATTTTATCCGTGCCATCCATCAAGTGATTGATAAAAAATGTTGACATATAACATGACTCGGAAAGTACCCCTTGGCCCTCCACTGGAGATTTGCCTTGGGTTCTTCATTATTCATTACTCTGGAGGGTGGGATTGTGCACTTACCAAGCTATTTGGGTGTGTTTATATTTCTCTGCCTTTCCACAAGGGCATAATGGGATGTTAGCTGGGCTCTGTGGACAAAGTCTATATTCTTGGAGTCTAGCAATTACAATATCTCTTTGAAGCCGGGAGCTGGTAGCTCACACCTGTAATCCTAGCTACTCAGAGGGCTGAGAGCTGAAGAATGCGGTTCAAAGTCAGCCCAGGGGGCTGGGAATATGGCCTAGTGGCAAGAGTGCTTGCCTTATATATTTGAAGCCCTGGGTTTGATTCCCGAGCACCACATATATAGAAAACGGCCAGAAGTGGCTCTGTGGCCCAAGTGGCAGAGTGCTAGCCTTGAGCAAAAAGAAGCCAGGGACAGTGCTCAGGCCCTGAGTTCAAGGCCCAGGACTGGCAAAAAAAAAAAAAAAAAAAAAGTCAGCCCAGACAGGAAAGTCTGTGATACTTTTATATTCAATTCACCAACATAAAAGTCTGAAGTAGAGCTGTGGCTCAAGTGCTGGGGCACCATTTTGGAGCATAAAAGCAAAGAGATAGGGCCCAGGCCCTGAATTCAGGGCTCATAGTCACACACACACACACACACACACACACACACACACACACACACACACACTAAAAAGGTCAAAAGAAATCTCCACATTTCAAGAGGTTCAGGTAGGTGTGCATACATGTACACACACTCAAATCAATGAATTTATGTGTCTGTATGTCCATCCATCCATCTGTATTTATTTTTTACTCTACTGGGATAGAACCCATATGCGTGCATATGCTGGCCATATGCATGCCAGGCAAGAACTATACCTAAGCTACAAGGCTCATATTTTAACACCGTACCTGTGCCGAATCACAGAATCACATCCCAGGGCTAGGAGAACAAGTGCCCGGGATTACCATAGTGATGATCAATGAGATTCAGGTAACTGGCTAATTAACAGGAATACAGGGTCACTTAAGAAAACTGGAGCATTGTAGGGTGAAACAAAGTAGTTTTAACAGGAGCCCGTGATCTGTGATTAGAGTGGGAAATGTGTTCTACAAAAGGAAGACTGGGAGAGGACAGGGGGGCACAGTGCTGGCTTTGATTGAGAACCTTAGCCTGATTTTGAGCAGGAAGCTCAAAGTTGTAAGGAGTATGCTTGTTCGGTGTGGGTGGTACTCTGACCTCTGCACCCTCGGCCCCCAGCAGCAGCCTGGAGAGGCTGTGTGACTTGTATAACCTTTCTGGAAAGCTTCACCTGAGGCTGAGCCTCAGTTATGGGAAGAACCTCAGTGTGAGTGTGTACGTGTGTGCGTGTGCATGCACATTGAACCTTGGGATATAGCCAAGGGTATCCAGCCCCTGAGAACTGCTTCATCAAAGAAAATCAATCATCCATTCAAAAAATCATTCATCTATTGGCCTTGTGAATAATTTGACAGGATAAGAGCCTCTTATAAAGTCATCATTGTTAAAATGTAGGGGGTTACTATACTGGACTTTTGGAGACAGGTAGGCAGACAATACGGAGGTTTGAACTCAGGGCTTTGTGCTTGCTAAGCAGGCACTCCACCACTTGAAACATGCCTCTAGCCTTCTTCATTTTCTTTACAGATAGCTTCTTCCCCTTGCACCCCTCCTCCAGTAGTCCTTTTATTTATGCATCCTGTGTAGCTGGGATAATAGATGTGTACCACTATGTCTGACATTCTGTTCTGTTTTGTTTTGTTTCTTTTTCATTATAGGTTGAGTCTCAAGAACTTGTTGCCTGGGATGGCCTTAAAACTGTAACATTTCCCATCTTAGCTTCCCAACTAACTTGGGTTATAGGCATATAAGCCACTGCACTTGATGATTCTTCATACTTGTGAGGCAGGCACTCTATAAGTGAGCTATAGCTCCAGCCCTCTTATTCTGTTGTACTAGTCTTCCTTTTTATCAAGGCATGTGCCTAGGTACCAGTCCTCCTATTTTACACTTTTTGGTGTAGATGAGATGGCATATGTGTACTAACAAACACATCTTCTTTCTTTTTCTTTTTTTTTTTTTTTTTGCCAGTCCTGGAGCTTGAACTCAGAGCCTGAGCACTGTCCCTAGCTTCTTTTTGCTCAAGGCTAGCACTCTGCCACTTGAGCCACAGTGCCACTTCTGGTCTTTTCTGTATATGTGTGGTGCTGAGGAATTGAACCCAGGGCATCTTTTCATTGGTTGAGATAAGATCTCATAAACCCAGGTTAGCCTTGAACTGCAGTCTTACTGATTTTAGTCTCAGCCTATGGAGTAGCTAGGATTACAGATGTGAGCCACTGTGCCTGTTTTGACATAGATATTTTAAGACCAGAAAGACATTTAGAGTGATTTTCAGGATGGGCAAAGTTGTTTTTATGAGGCTCCAGGAAAACAGTTGCTGCTCCTCCATTAAAGCAAATAAAGCTCTATTCTGCACCAATCTGTTTGGCTACAGATGCCGTACGTGGAGAGGACACTGGAGCTTGTGTTCCAGTCTTTGAATTAATTCCATTTCTTAATTGGCATGGCAGGATATAAGCATCTCACCCATCTTTGTAAATTCTTTGCTACATTGCAGCCTTCAGTTTTCATGTTTTCAGTCTGCAGAACTGTTTGGTGTCTGCATGGGTGGTATCATAGAGATGGTTTCTGTGCGTGGTGGCAAAGAATAATTTTTGTCTTTTGGTCAGTCTTGGTGGGACTTGAACTCAAGGCCTGGGTGCTGTCCCTGAGCTTTTGTGCTCAAGATTAGGGCTCTTAACACTAAGTCACAGTTCCACTCCCCCTTTTGAAGGTGCTTATTTGGAGATAAGAATCTCCATACTTTCCTGCCTGGGCTGGCTTCAAATGGTGATTCTCAGATCTCAGCCTTCTGAGTTGCTAGGATTACAGGTGTGAGCCACTGGTGCCAGGTGGTATAGAATAATTTGCACATTCAGATTGCACTGAAGTTTTAATTTCTGCCCTCAAAAGTCACCTGCATAACAGGAATTCCTTCAGTTCCTGTGATTCCCTTTCACCATTGGATGTGTCAGGTGGCTCAGCCTGCCATCTGTGTGAAAACAGAAATGTACACATACAATGTAAACACCTTCTCATTGACACAGGCAGATAAAGAGCTTAACATGAATTGTGTCTGTTTATACTTAACACAGAAAATTCTACTCTAACCAACTCAGGAGAATTGGGTGGTGTTTGTTATCATAACATTGTCTCCCTATCCCCCCTTGCCCCAGTCTCTGATTCTGTTGTTGTTAGTTGCAGGATAAGCCCTCAAGAAACCCAAGCAACCTTTTCCCTGAGCCTTGCCTTGCTTCTGACAGACTTTGAAGGGTTCCTGTAGTCTCTACTGCTATGGGAGGACCATGTGGTTCTCTGGTGCTGTGTTCTTTTACCTTGCACTGTTCCATGTGTCCACTTTCTGTGAGCTGCTCCAGGGTTTTCTGGCTCAGTGCAGGTCAGACAAATACCTGTGCAGAGGCTGTACCCACACTGCATTGTGCCCTAGGTGGGTGAGGAGGATAGAAACAAGAAGGGAATCAAGGAGTTCTTTCCTTGGCAGTGGGTCCCACAGGACCATCCCTGGGTACAGGAATGGCATCTTGGGTAGGATGTGTCAGGTACTCCTCAGAAGCAAGTTTTTGGGCCATTTTGTGATTTAGTGAGCTTTTAGCATGGTCCAAATGCATGTTGGGGGATTTTGATTGCTATCCTACTAGGTGCAAATTAACGTTGGCTTCTTTTTTTTGCCAGTCCTGGGGCTTGGGACTCAGGGCCCAAGTACTGTCCCTGGCTTCTTTTTGCTCAAGGCTAGCACTCTACCTCTTGAGCCACAGTGACACTTTGGGCTTTTTCTGTATAGGTGATGCTGAGGAATTGAACCCAAGACTTTAAGCATGCTAGGCAAGCACACTACAACTAAGACACATTTTCAGCCCTAAAGTTGGCTTCTTGAGCCACTTCTCTATCTCAGGCTGCTCTGTAGCCTTAGTTCTCCTGCTGTTCCTACTCTTATCTCTGCTGCAAGGGACACCCTAGGGTCCTCCCCCCCCCCCCCATCTTCCCTGGGAGTGGGGCGGGGGCAAGGGTTGAGGAGAGTCAGGTCAGCTATCTCCAAGATGAGCCTAGATGCTAGGTCTCTGTGGTAGACACAAGCTTGGGTCCTAGAAGAGAAACGGCAAGGTCCTGCTGATTGTCAGGTCATCTTCAGGGGTCTCCTCCTCTCAAAACTCTTCCTGACCTTCTTAGAACCAGTCATGAGTCCCTCTTTTCACGTTCCCACAGCCCTGACTGTGAGTCATCTCGTGGTCTCTAGTTGGCCACTTGCTGTTGCTTCTGCAACAGAATTCTAACCCTTTAAATCATTTTGACTTTCACAGAATGATAGCATCTAGCGAGGGTTTTGTTGTATTAAGTTATCTGTTCCAATGAATTCATTTCTAAGACAAGTAATGAACTGTTAGAGTGAGCCACCGGCTGAGACCAAATGGATTTCTTACACGGATTCAAAGGCTTTTGTTAGGTTGGCTTTTACCGTCAGAACCAGAGATGATACTTGGTTGGCTAACATATTGTCCTTCATTATTTGCCTGTAGAGCTGTAGTAAGAGAGTTCCAGCTTTTCTTCTCAATGTTTTAATTTCCAGCCACAAGCTAAGACCCTCCCATACCTTTGAAGAAGGCTTGATCAAAAATTAAAAAAAAAACATTTTAATGAAACAGGCAACATGATAATCTCTAAGGGAATCGTTGAAGGACAGTGAAGGATTTTGCTATATGTTGTATTTCCTTGTTAGTAATATTTAGGCTGGGGCAGCAAAATTAATGGAGAGGGTGTTTCTGTAACTGGATGAGGCTTTAAAATTTTTTTAAATTTATTTTTTTAAACTAACATTTGTTGATCATTAATGCTGCCCGAAGCCTGTGACTATTGGCAGTAACACATCCCACTTACCTAGTTGTCATGGCCTCTCCTGTAGGTGGGAACAACCCTTCTTGCCTTTGAGAATGATGAAGCCTTGTGCCCTGCATCCTGAGCCATCCACTTTTCTTTTCTTTTGGTCAGTGGTTGGGGCTTGAACTCTGGCCTGGACGCTATCCTTGAGCTCTTCAGCTCAAGGCTAGCACTCTACCACTTTGCGTCACAGCACCACTTCTGATTTTCTGGTGGTTCATTGGAGATAAGAGCCTCATGGACTTTCCTGCCCTGGCTTTGAACCGAAATCCTCAGATCTCAACCTCCTGAGTAGCTAGGATTACAGGCCTGAGCTCATTTTTCTTGTTCTGCTTTGCAGAACATACTACATTTCGTGTATAACTCAGATAAACAGATCCACTGCTTCGTGTGTGTGTGAGGGGTGTGTGTGTGGATGAGTTCTGCTCCATGTACCAGGTTGCCTGACCCTCCCCAGTCTTCCAGCATGCAGCATACATCCATGGGCCTCCGCTGATTCGCTGTTGCTTAGGGCACTGCAGGAACATTGTTTTCTTTCCCTTTGGTTACAGCCCTTCTCCCTGCTTCCTGCGTATCCTCATTAATGCCCACTTTTCCTTCTCTTCATAAACCATTGTCAATCTCACTTTCTTCAAGTGCATCGTGGATCACACTTTCTTCTAGTGGATCCTGCGGGTGTGGGTTGCTTTGCAAAGGGAGGAATGGAGTTCTGTTAAGTCTTTGTAGCCATCAGTGGGTGGTAGCAAAGGGCGTGTCTCGCTCTCTCTGCCCAGTATTTACTCGCTCAAAGGATGCATTCTTTCTCAGCACAAACAGTGTAGCATGCAGCATTCTCCTTCCTGTTTGTGGCTGGTGCCTTTTGAACACTGTGCTATCATTCATGGTCCAGCTCGGTTTCCTTTTTCTATTTCTTCTTCTTCTTTTTTTTTTTTTTTTCTTTTTCTGTTTCTATGACAAAACACCCCAAAGACCAACAGTGTCATTCACAGAATCACAAACGGCTGGTTACTGGGTCCTGCCTTGTACTTTGTGGCTTGGGTTTGTCCTCTTCTTCCGGAATGAACGGGTGGTTTCTTCCTATTTTTTCTCCCTTTTGTTCTATGAATAGGGAGGAAAGTGTGAAGTGTGGAGATGATTCTTTCACTGGGAGGCACGGCCAGGCCCACCTCCGCATGCAGAGGTCTTCGCTGGCCATGGACAGGAGCCAGATGGCAGAGAGCGGCAGATTCTTCGTTGCGTCTGGTGGCAGTTGGGAAGTCCAGTCTGTTTCAGTTCTGTGCCTTCGTGCTTTATCACTGGGTCCTAAATTTCTGTGATTTATGTGAAATGATGGCAAATAAAATTGGAGCCACATCCTTTATGATTGGGCATGTTTTGAATATCATAATTGATTTGAGTTCAGATGCTCTTAGATAAACAAATAAACATACTCAACTTGTGGCATTAAAGGAATGAGAATTTTTAAACAGGGCACTGGAAGAAAGAAATAGTATTTCTTGTTTCTCAGAAAAGACTTGGAGCCATTAGTCCTCCAGGGTGTGCAGTTACTGACCTGAAATGGGAAAAATTGGCGGGGGAAGGGAGGGGATAGTTGGGCGGGTTATTTGGGAGCTGTGGAAGTTAAGGTATTTGGGCACAGCTTTGAGGCGGTGTGACATTTGAGTTGAAACCTGCATAGGAAGAGGTCAAGGCAGCATGTGGAGAGAGGAAAAGGAAGGGCAAAGAGGGAAGGAGCTTGGTGTGGTGGAGGTGGAGACCATTTGGCTAATTAAGCAAGAAGAACATGGTTAGATTAGGTAGAAGTAGAGGTGAGCTCCTCTAGCATCAGGAGAGGCTGGGCATGGGAAGGCATGACTGCAGACCACCCTGGGTACCACAGGGCTCAGATCAGAGTTACAGTGGTGGCGACTGATTGGGTGGAGTTCATTCATGCCGCACTTGCTCTGTGATGTGGTAACTTTGCGCCAAGCCCTGGGCCCCAAGGACATACTTGTGAGTGGAATAGAAAGGACTTCCCCATCTTCTTTGAATGGCCCTTTTGGGACTGGCAGAGTGAGAAGAAAGGTCTGAGATGGGTTCCCGAGAGAGGAAGATGGGAGTGTAACTGAGAAAAGCATCTGGGAGTCCCATGAGCTTGGGATGTGGAGCCCAGAGGTGTTGCTGGATGACTTGTTTGCTATGCATGGGCAGAGGAGCCTCAGGAATGCCTGATTTTTGACATGAGCAAATCAAAGAATAAGAGAGCCATTGAGTAAAAGATAAGGAGTCTTGGAAGGTGGTGTATGGGGTAGGAGAAAATAGAGTGAGTCATTAGCCATCTCCAGGAGGTGTGGAGGAGGCGGAGTGGTGTACTTGGATGAGCACGGGTCACTGATGTGCATTTGGGAATCCCAGGGGACAGAGATCTAGGTGAGGCGCTTCCTGGTTCTCATGCCTACTAACTGTGCCTGCCCTTCTTCCTGAGGTATAGATGTTTGATTTACAAATGGTAGCCGGCAGCTTTGGGTCTCCACTGTCTAGGTCATGGTGACTGTCCTCCAGTGTAGACATGACAGTTTGGTGATGTTCTTCAAGCTGGGTACAGATGGAAGTGGTTGAACCTTGGCCTGCTGAGTTCCGTTCAGGGATTGAGAGCTGGGGAGCTGGGCTGGCCTAGGTAGCCGCCTTGCCTTTTTGCCTGTCCCCCCACGATACCTTGGGACCTCAGCTTTTGTTTGTACCTGGCCTCTGCCACTGTTGAGGAGTGTGTTAGCCAGCATCTGGCTTGGTGTAGGCACTTCATGAAGGTGTTGTAAGAAATCAGATCATCAGTCAGGTAGCCTGCAGCTTGTACCCCCTCAATCTTCAGTGGAAAACCAAGTCTCCTTTCCTTCACATAGATTTTTCCACGAGTTGGCCACATTGTGGGTTGGAGAAGTAGTTTTAAGACTTCCTTTCTTTGCACTGAAACATGTCCTGCCTCTGCCCTCTTGTCCTCCCTCAGTCTGTGGACCGGGCATTGACATCCGCAATGACTACCAACAGCTGAGGCGCCTGGAGAACTGCACAGTGATCGAGGGCTACCTCCACATCCTGCTCATCTCCAAGGCCGAGGACTACCGCAGCTACCGCTTCCCCAAGCTCACCGTCATCACCGAGTACCTGCTGCTGTTCCGCGTGGCCGGCCTCGAGAGCCTGGGAGACCTCTTCCCAAACCTCACGGTCATCCGTGGCTGGAAACTCTTCTACAACTACGCGCTAGTCATCTTCGAGATGACCAACCTCAAGGACATTGGGCTCTACAACCTGAGGAACATTACTCGGGGGGCCATCAGGATTGAGAAGAACGCTGATCTCTGTTACCTCTCCACGGTGGACTGGTCCCTGATCCTGGATGCTGTGTCCAATAACTACATTGTGGGGAACAAGTCCCCGAAGGAGTGTGGGGACCTGTGTCCAGGGACCATGGAGGAGAAGCCGATGTGTGAGAAGACCACCATCAACAACGAGTATAACTACCGCTGCTGGACCACGAATCACTGTCAGAAAAGTAAGAACACCTGGAGCTGCTACTTTCTTCTCTCTGCTTCCCCCTCTCCTCCTTCCCTTCCTTCTTTCCCTTGTCCCTCTCCTTTTCCTTTTCTTCCTCCTCTTTTGAATACATGGGTCCTGGGAGCCAAGGTGAGGCCTTAGCATGTTGGGGATGTGGCGTATCTGCCTGTGGAAGGGGCCCTAGCAGGGGGTGTTGATTGGCTTTCTTCTGCACTTGGGAGCCCCAGGAATGCAGCCCCATGAATGGAGGCCGTTGATGGCTGCTGTCAGGATGGATCCAGTCCTGTCTTAGCAATAATCCACCACACTTCTGGACTGGAAGCTGGTGGGCCTTCAGCTTTGAATTCCTAATGAGAAAGGGGAACCTGATGGGCTTGGAAGTCCCCCAAGATTGGCAGGTGGGAGCTGCTTATCTTTTGCACGAAGAGAGCTTTTTGTTTTTTGATATTAGCACAAATATGGTTAAATAAAGGAGAAATAAAGACTTATTCATGTCCTTTGTAAGAAGTCTTTGGTTTTAAGCACTCACCAGAGTGCTTGAGTGTTCTGGCTTATGATGGAACTCCTAGACGAGGCAGGCAATCTCTGTGGTTCAGACTTGTTCAAGATGTGCTTGCAGATAGCTGTGTAGGAGGCTGCATTTTCATTAAAGTAATTAATTTACTATTTAGCTATTGTGCTGGTCTTGAGGCTTGAACTCAGGGTCTGGGCACTGTTCTTGAGCTTTTCTTTTTTTTTTATTCAAAGCTGACACTCTACCACTTGAGCCACAGTTCCACTTCTGACTTGTTGCCAGTTGGAGATAAGAGTCTTACATGCTTTCCTTCCTGGGCTGGCTTTGAATTGTGATCCTTAGAGCTCAGCCTCCTGAGTAGCTGGGATTACAGGTGTGAGCTACGAACATGGAACACCTTTGTCTTATGTGCTCAACAGTGTTTAGTGGCCAGAAAGATTCCTCTCACTGGTTTTCCTCTGTGTGTTAGCTGTAATTATTTGGTGGTTGACCCAGTTAAAGACCCAGAACCTACATATTATAGCTAGTCACAGAGAGTTAAGAAGTCCCCAGTTGGTAAGCATACTGAACTAGTACAATGTGTAAAATTAAAGAAAGGCCAGACCTCATAGATAGCTGTTGTTTAAGCTGCTCTCTAGCCAGAGCCCAGCAGGAGAGAAGGTACATCCTCTGACCTATGAAATAACTTCATGCTTGTGTATTTGATCAGTGTGTGTGTGTAGGACTGATTAGTAGGGCCAGGTTTCCACCCCCAAAGAGCCGAGAACACCAAGAACACTATAAGGACCAGTTGGCTAGCATTAACACCAAGAACTCTATAAGGACCACTTAGCTAGCATTGGGGAAAGGTTCTTTTGTGATTGATTAAAACCTGCACCCTAGCCTTATCATCATTTGTAGTTGGATACATCAATAAAATATATTTGAAAAGTGGCCTGGATATTTGAAATTTTTATCTTAAAAGTAAAAGCAGTTATGGAGGGAGTGAGTATGGGGGTAGGAGAGAGAGGTGTTGGGTGTTAGATTCAGAGATGATTGTCCCAGATGATCTTGGACAGGTCAGTTTCTCTGGGTGGCACTTGGGCATGTTCCTAGAGCAGTTACATTATTCTTTCCTGGTGGCCAAATGTAAGAATGCAAGTGTTTAGAAAATGCATATGGGCAGTGCGATTAGACAGGCACCTGTTAGTGACTCAGAAGATGCTTTGGGTCTCCCTGTGGCTTTTTGGCTGTTTCTGACCTCTTCCTGCTGAGGAAGCCCGGGACAGGGTTGAAGATTGAGTTCTTCGTCCAAGTCTAAGAGCAGAGAACAGGGATGAACCAGTAATTTAAATTGCCTGGACATCAGGTTTTTCTTTTTAATCTGTGGAGTGGAATCCATCCTTCCTCACAGGGCTGATGGAAGATTCGAAGGAGAAAGAGAAAAGGTGCATGAAAAAGCAGTGAGGGTTTGAAACAGCCCTCATGCTGGTGCAGCTGTGGACTGGACGCTGGCCTTCCCAAGGCCACGCCCTTCAGCCTTTTTCTGGGCCAGCTGGCCCAGTCCTGCTGATGTGTTTTGTGATTTTGCAATGAAGCACTTGTTTTTAAGATTGATGAAGAAAAACCATTCAGGGGAATTGTCCTCTTTTTATCTTGTCAGGAAAACTCAGGCACCGGTACAATTTCTAAGAAGTTTCTACTTGAGTTGGAAAGTGTTCCTTTTGCTTGGTTTCCCTTTGGGCCTGTGCTGTTGTGGTGGCCACAAGCCACATGCACTTTGGCTACCTGAGTACTTGGGTCTGTGGGCCGTCCGAGTGAGACCTGCTATGCATGTAAAATACACACTGAATTCATTAAGAGGAGAAGGAGAAAAACCCAGCAAAAGAGCTCATGAATAATCTGTTACACAAATTACATGTTGAAATACAAATGTGTTGGATATACTAGACTAGGGAAAATTGTGTTATGAAATCGTTCACCTGCTCCTTTTTACTCTGGATGTAGCTAACAGAACAGTTGAAATTACAAATGATTTGCATGTGTGTCTGCTGGTGAACACCATTGTGGAGGTTTTCTTTGCGCTTGGAGTTTATCCCCTCGTTCTCTGTCGGGCCCACTGGCCTGTGTAGTGCTTGCTGCCATATCCTGCCCTCTCCAGCCAGAACCCTTGGTAATCATCCAGGGACCCAGAAGGGCGTCGAGTCCAGACAAAATGTCCATCTTGAGTTCTCCCTAAGTGGTAGATGGCCATTTGAAGAATTCCATTCAGTTCTTCTGCTGGCCGGTCGTAAAAGCAGAGAGACTTATCTGAACAGAAACGTCAAGTACAAGTGTGAAGTTGTTGATGTCACGGAGAAACACTCAATTGTTTAGTGCTGATGTACAACTATTACTTGACACTCTAAACTCTAAATCATGACTCTTAGTGGTCAGCAGCATGGTAGACAGCCTGTTAAAGAAGTGGCTGCTCTATGGCTTGTCTGCACTCCTTGGCATTTCTATTTGCTTTTGAGTTGAGATTTTACACAGGCTTGAGTTGTTCCTTAAGAGTGAGACTGTGGGAGAAATTGCTGTGGCCTTTTCTTCATTGGTAAGGACATAATGTCAGTGTCCTCCTGTCTGGATTGGTCAGTTCTTCCTCCCTTGTCTGCTCTGTTGTCCTCTTTTCCTCAGTCTAGAGTTCACTGGTTGGTAGTCTCTAGTCTTAGTCCATTTGGGCTATTGTAACGAAACACCATAAACACAGTGGCTTACAAACAACAGATTTATTTCTTACAGTTCTGGAGGCTGAAAGTCCAAGATCAAGCATTCCACCTCTGGTGAGCGCCTGCTTTGTGGCGCACAGTGCCATGTTACTTTGTCTGCACATGGCAAAAGGGGCAACAGCTCCCAGTAAGGGCACTAATCCCATTACTGAGGGCCCTACCCCGTGGCCTCATCATTTCCCAAAGGTCCCTCTCACTTCCCAACATAAACATTGCACGCACATCAGGACCAGAGTTCTCTTTTCCTTTTTCCCATTCTAGTCTCTTAGTGTCCTCTTTTAGCTTCCAGATACCATCTCAGACCCAGACAAGAGTTTTCCCAGCTTATGACTGCACCCATCCAGAGCAGTACCTGAGGGTACCTTAGTACCTGAGGGTCTTCCTCACTTCCAGCCAGTGTTTCTGATATTCCCTCCGGGGGAGGGCTGGCTCTCATGTCAGAAACATGGGTATTGTTTGGATGTTTGCTTTATGTTGCTTCAGTCTGCCTTCCTTCACCACCCTACCTTTTGCCCATGCTGTGACAAAGCTTCCCTGATCTGTGCCCGGTAGCCCCACTTGGTATGAGTGAGCCTCAGGGGTTTGCTCCTCTTCCCTCAGCCCTGTAGAAGATCCTCATAGGATGAGCTCCTTGGTGATCTACCACCTCCCTGTGGCACTGGGCCATGTGCCATGGGCTACTCCCTCCCTCCTGCTTCTAGCTCATGACCACCAATGGTCCTCTTCTATGTTGGCCAGCCATTTCCACACTTCCTCTACTTGCTTGGACAAGTGCCAGCCTTGCCTCTTCCACTGGAGGACCATAGGGCATGGCGGCCTTTGGTGGGCCAGCACCTGGTAGGCTACTTCTTTTTGCAATGCTGTGCAAATTGTGGAAGAATCCATCCATGCCTGGTTGTTTCTTCAGGCACAAAGATGGTCCCTACTTCGTGAAGAGTTCGTTGTCTGAAGACTACCCTCATCCCTCCTCTCTAGCATTGCACAATGGCAGTTCTCAGCAAAACCAAGGATGCTAGGATTTTGAAATACTTTTCTGATGTTTTCTGTTCTTGTCACCATCATCGCTATCAAGAAACACTGCCACCCAAACCAGCTCTAGCTCTTGGTTGGCTGAGTGGATCCACTGAGCATGGAAACTCTTCTCTCTCCCACCGCTGTCAGGATGATTCCAGGCCAAAGACTGGAGACATATCAAAATCATCTGGAAGGTTGAAGCTTGACCCTGCAAAGCTGTGAACTCATGACTGGTTTTACTGAGGTCCAGCCATTTGCTGGGAGGGGTAGAGGCGAATGAATCCTCCCGAGTGTCTGTGGTTTTCTTCCTTCGTGGTGCATTTGCTTAAGTGTTGCTCTACATAGAGGCTGCCTGTTATCAAATTCCAGGTTATGGGCAATGCTTCCTAAACCAAACAAGAGCTAAAACCTAAGGCCTTAACTGCTAAATTCTGTCTCACAGTACTTTTTAGCTCATGAGGGTGAATGGCTCATGGTCTACTCAGGTTGTCCTGATTGTGCAAAATTCTTGTCTTCACTAGAAAACTTATGAAGATACAAGCCTGGCTGTGTTGGAAGCTGGCTTTGCTGGGGCAGCCTTATTTCAATGGAAAGGGCAGCGACCAGGGTCATTGGTCCTGGAGTTTGTGGCATTACCTTCTTCCTTTGAAATGAGAAACCAGGAAAGTAGCAGGTTGGAACCTTTGTTTATAACGTGGGCCCTACTAACGACAGAGAAACCATTATGCTGTCATCTCAGCACCTATGTGGGGAGCAGGCACAAAATGAAGGTAGACGCTGTGGGTTTGGGTTCGCGAATTCCTACTGGTCCAATAGCTCCTTCCATGGGCAGCACTGACGTGGAGTAGGATTTGCTCCCTTCTCTCCTCTCATAGATTGGTATATCTGGCCTGTCAGATCAGGGAGGAAGCCTTTTTAAAGCACTGGCACATCACCTGCTGGTTTCTGTGCTGTGAGAGACCATTCTTGTGATGTTGTAGTATTTCAACTTAACTCCCCCC
This sequence comes from Perognathus longimembris pacificus, assembly GCF_023159225.1. Lineage (NCBI taxonomy): Eukaryota > Metazoa > Chordata > Mammalia > Rodentia > Heteromyidae > Perognathus > Perognathus longimembris. The sequence goes on along the minus strand of NC_063180.1, from coordinate 37,085,507 downwards.
CACTTGGTCTATGTGCAAAGATCTTGGTGCATGTCTGTTAAATGCTGACTGGGTGGTCTTCTATAAGCTTCTCTAGACTCTAGACCCCCTAGACTACTAAAATAGAACATGATATTGACCTTAGGTGGGTCCTTGAGAGAGGCCAGTGTACCCTGAGGCCCTGACTTCATGTTGTCTTAGGAACATATCTTTATTTCCCTGGAACGCTCCCTTCTGGGCTGGTCAGCTGCTCTCAATGTGGGGGTGATCTTTATTTAGAAGAGGGTCACGTGCCCCCAGGCCTCATTGCTCTGCCTTTTATAGTCAGGCATGGGTATCACATTGTGTTCTCCCTGATTGTCGACCCCTGGGTACCTTGATCATGAAGCAGTTTGTGTCCTGTCTCTTAAAGGATGTGCCTTTTTTACTTGGTTAATTGTCATCTAATCAAGTCAGTCAGTCTCCTGAGTCTACTTCAGAAGTTAGTTTTTAAAATAGCATCTTAGAAACTAAAACATTCGCAGTCTTTCCCTTTTAGTGATTCCCCTCCCCAGCTTGAGGTGTTTAGAAAAATCCTGAGTGCATGGTGTGGTTCCAAAGTGAAGTTTGGCTAGTGGAGTAGCTGGAAGCCGTCATGTGGAGACTTGCCTTCTTCCAGCTTATGATATAAATTGGGGACTTAGGTTGCAGAAGGTAGGGTCTCGAACACTGTCCTAAATTAGGTTTCCCACTGACTAGGAGACAGTGTGGTAGGTCTCACCTTCTGTTGGGGGCATCGTGATGATGACCTACCTGGTTGCCTAGCACATGGCTGGTTCTTGGTAAATGGTAGCAGCTGTTTACTTTCAAGCTAAGAGCTGCATTCTGAGGTGATGTAAAATTCTGAGTGTTGAAGCTGGATTGACTGTGTTTACTGTCGTATCTTAAAGCCATCTCTTCTGTTGTTCTTTTCTACATTGTGAAAAATCACTGGGCCTCTTGTAAGAGTGGTTCTTGCTAATTTAACCTGAATTGTTTTAAGTTCTGGTGTCTGTCTAGATAAGCCATATCTTTTAAGAACAATCAGCAGTGTACATGTGCCTATATCAGAACGTCAGTAGGGACTTTATAGTTAACGTGTAAACTATTTGGTTATCAAACTCTATGAATTTATTCTGCCTACAAGCTTGGACTTGGGAGAATTTATGAAATAGCAGCAGATTGTTGTCTGATACTGACATTAAATGCTATCTTTGTAAAGTGTGTGTGTGTTTAAGAATTAAAGTTGTTAGAGAGTAGGCACAGTTTTTGGAAAAGACAAGAAGGAGGTACACTTTTGTTTGTGACATTGTGGGTCTCACATAGTGAAGGTAGCCATCTGTTGCAGGCTGGAGCTTGTGCCTACTTTTATTTTGGGGCAATACTGGCTCTGTGTGTACGTGTTTGTGGGTGTTTATGTACATGCACACGCTTGTGCATGTTGTGTGTTCGTGTGTTTTGTGCATTTTTGTGTTTGTGTGTGTGAGTGCGCATACCCACTGGTGCTTCTCCCACCCAGCTCCTCATTTTGTTTCATTTTCCTCCTCTCACCCCCATTGCAGGAAACAAACACAGGCTCTCTCTGTCCTCCCTTAGATCTTCCTTCCGTTCCAGGGGATCAGGTGGGTGGGAAAAATGTCGTGTGGGAATGCCAGGCCCTCTTCCGGAAGCTGGGCTTCTGTTTCAACTCATTCCTGAACAGAAGTCTTTTTTTTTTTTTTTTTTTTGTTTCTTTGCCTTGGTCACAAACAAGCACCCAGCTCTCTCCTTCCTGCCACTTTTTCATGGAATCCACGTGGGATGGGAACAGAGGCATTGTGTGTAGCGACTCCCTTAGTTGCAGGATACTCAGAGCTCTGCTTACAGAAGCTGTGCAGACAGATCCCTTTTGTAGCTGCCTCTGGTTTGTTTTTATGAGTTTTCATGAAGGCATTGGCTAAACTAGTAGTACAGTAGTCTTCCTCTATCTGAAGTGGGGTAGGGGGCTACATTCTAGGACCCTCTAGTAGATGCCTGAAACCACAGATGGCTCAGGTCTCTACATATTCCCCATGCATATACACTTTATGATGAAGTCCACTTTCTAAATTAGGCATCGTTTATGATTTGAAATAATAGCTCATAATGAAGGAGAACAATGTTCACAGTATCTAATAATAAAATTACCACCATTATTCCTCATGCATTTGGGGGGCCAATATTAATAAGTAGAGTAAGTAAGCTTTACCTGGGTAAGATACCCAGGTACCCCACCTGACGATCTAGATGACTTCTGAGCAGACAGTGGTCACGTGACCCACGCGGTGTAGACATATTGTGTAGAGGGGTGGCTTACAGCCCAGACAGGACTGAGTGGCACAGCTCAAGATTTCATCACACCACTCAGAGCAGTGTGTAACTTAAAGCATAGGAATTGTTTGTTTCTGGAAATTTCCATTTAATGTGCCTTGGACCACAGTGGACGATATAGAAAGTAAGAAAGTAAGGTCAGAGAGATAAGAGAACTACTGTAGTTGCCTGAGCCCACATGGGCAGGCAAGAGGCTGTGGCTGTAGAGTTTGGCTACACTGCAGGCAGAAGCTGTGGCTGATTTGGGTGCTGGAGCTGCCTGGGCCTATAGGGGTCACTGGGGAAGAAGAGGGTTCAGCTGCAGTGCACATAAAAAAATAGAGACAGAGAGCCTATAATAAAATAGAAAAGATAAAGATTGGTTTTAATAGAAATACTTTCTGGGCAGCTCCCAGTATTTGAATTAAGTTCTCCCCCAACCCCAGGAGAGACAAATAGAAATTACTCAGATCTCTTGGTTTTAAAACAGACTAGTAGGGCTGGGAATATGGCCTAGTGGTAAAGTGCTCACCTCGTATACGTGAAGCCCTGGGTTTGATTCCCCAGCACCACATACATAGAAAAAGCTGGAAGTGGCGCTGTGGCTCAAGTGGCAGAGTGCTAGCCTTGAGCAAAACGAACCCAGGGACAGTGCTCAGGCCCTGAGTTTAAGCCCCAGGACTGGCAAAAAAAAACCCACCACACACACACACACACACACAAAACCCCAACAAAAGTAAAACAGATTAGCTTTATTCCTGGAGTGAACATTTATCTACACACACACACACACACACACACACACACACACACACACACACTAATTGTATAAAGGGATTTCATTTTCCTATTTCTGTGCATACACAGAATGTATTTGATCATATTCTTCCTCTTCTATTTCTATTTCTCTTTCTCATTCCCTTCCCTGTAACTTTTCATGGGGTTCATGGTTCTGTTTTCACAGGGCATAGAATATACTTCAGTCATAGTTACCACCCCATCACCCTCTTCTTTTGCTGAACTGCTCATTTGACCTGCCCCTCCTTAAGTACCTCCCCCTCTGTTTACATTAGCATCTAATTTCCTGACCTTCCTATGGCCCCTTATCCTTTGCTGAATAAATGATGCTAGTGAATTCTTAGGCCGTTTGTCGGATAGCAAATGAAGATACAGTTCAACTCTGGTGCTGAGTGAATTTGAAATGATTGGATTCTAAAGCTTCCTTTTAGAAGCTTTGGGATAACCATGTCAAAGAAGCTTTAAGAAAGTGTTTAAGTCTAGTTGCAGCTTTCTTCCTCTCCTAGGTATAGACCGAGAAGCTTAGGTGCTGAAGGTATATCAGGTACCACCTCTCGCTAATTTCATGTGTTATCCAGACAATATGGTCCACAATGGTGATGCTATTGTGGTACTGTGGCCCAGGCCTGGTCAGTGGTGTGGTGCCACCTTCATTGGTCTTCCTTTCCTCTTCTCCCAACCCCTTCCTCTTTCCTGGCTATAGTTTTGTGAGCACTATGGGAGTCCAGGTTTGATGGCTATACCTCCTTATGAATGGAATTCTGGGACTGTACGGTTTTCTTAGAAGAATATTTCTTTAGCTTGACAAACATTTGTCAAAAAATAAATCCTACTTTGAGGAGTCATTGGATGCCAAAGGTGGCTGATTAGGGGAAGAAGGATGATGGGTAGACCAGTAGTCCGTGTCTGGGATCAAATCTCTGTTTTGCCCCTAGGGCCACTGAACAAGTTGTATGATTAAAATTAATGAAATATCTGATGGTATTTGAATCTGAAATGTGAGGGGGCAGGTTTGAACTTTGTACTTTTCTTATGGAGGGTTGTTCTTTGGTGTTGCCTGCAAAAACAAAGGACTTCTAGACATCCTTTGCTTGTTTCTTCAGTTCCTCAAAGAAGTCAAAGGAGAACTCTGTGTATGATCTTGGGCCTGGAGAAATATTAAATCTATGTTAAGCATGCAGGCATGAATGGGCAAAGGAAGGACTTGGAGCCCGGGGATCTGCTAAAACAAATAAGTAATGTAAATGGGCAGAGAGAGATACTGAGTTGATTGTATCTTTCAACTCCTGGTGCTTAAAGCAAAGATAACAGAGTGGAAAAAGATTGTCATTTGAGGAAATGAAAAGATGAGGGACTTTTGAAGCTAGTTGAGATTTTTCTGCCTATTAATAGAGTGACTTGGATTACAGGCTACAAAAACACAGAGTAGAGCCATTCCATCTAGCATTGATCATGGTAGCCACTGCTTGCTGAGCCACTCCTGTGCTCTGACAGGAAGCCCACCCCCCAGGTCTGAAATTTAGTGGATAACAGATTATGATACTCTTGTCTGAAGCCTTCATTGAACAGGACAGTAAGACTTGCAGTGTGTACAATGTGAAGCCATTTGGGTTAAAAAATGCATCCATTATTATTACAGCATTATTTTTGTGTTAAGTAGGGCACTAGATTAGGATTTGGTGGGCTGGGTTTCAGTGGCTCATGCCTGTAATCCTAGCTACTCAGGAAGCTGAGATCTGAGGACTGCCATTCAAAGCCAGACCAGGCAGGAAAGTCTTTCTGACCTTATCTCCAATTGACCAGCAAAAACGCAGAAATATAGCAAGTTGTGGTGCAAGTTGTAGAGTGCTACCCTTGAGCAAAAAAAGCTCAAAAGCTGCATGTAGGTCCTGAGTTCAGGCCCCAATACTGACACCAAAACAACAACAACAAAAGAAATAAGACTCAGTGGATTTGATTTTTCTTCCCCTGAACAATATACCCAGATACTATAAAGTTTTCTAAAATTTTTATTGTGAAAGAACAAATTTAATTGGCACATTGGGGAAAATACTGGAGCAGTTTAGACCCATCTACTGATAATTGTATTGGTGATTCATATTTTGAGGTAATGGAATCCCTTCTCTAGCTTGGATGAGAACTCTCTCTCATATTCATGCCTGTGTGGCCTTAAATATTTAAGTCAGCCATAGTGACCAGCCTTGTCCAGGCCCATTGCTCCATTTGCTTAATTGAGCTGAAGTTTATGTAGCAGAGACACTTGGTTGCCATTCCTCATGTCTGTGAGTATGTTTGGTAGGGGGTAGGTCTTCTGTAAAGCTCCAGTTTACAGAAAACAGCAAGTTCCACTTCCCTGTCCATCTGGAGTATAAAGTGTAAAGGGTGTTTTTCCTGCAGCCAATGAAGGCATCTTGTGAACACAGAAAGAAGACAGCAGGAGGCCGAGATAACCTGGCCTTCTTCCTTCTCATCATTCACAGCAGGGTCCTCCAGAGTTGGGCAGTATCTACAGATTCAGTTATTCAAGGGCATGCTGCCATTTAGAGTTCAGTTAGTGTCTGTGTTCCAAGAGTACTTTCTAGGAAATAATTTCACATGCCCTACTTAATCTCCAGAGTTACTGTGAGCCAGGGGGGAGACTGTGACTTAGAAAAGGGCTACAGGGGTTAGCCAAGCCACACCCAGGGCTCTGAAAGTCAAACCCAGATAGAACCTGGACACCCCCAAGCCACACCCTCAGGCCATCACCTCTGCTTCCCAGCATTTCTGGTCCCAGGACAGTAATAGTACTGTGGATACCTGGTAAAGGTGATCTCAGAGCTACAGCATCTTCTTAGATCAGACTCTGTCTTCTCTTCCAAAATCTTTATATGATTGTTTTCTGAATAGAAAAAAAAGATGTCTAAACACTAGACATTTAGCAGTGTTGATAAAAGGACAGTTTGGGGGGAGCTAATCTATGATGAAAACTTCAGAGCCTTTTATAGAAGATTTCCCATTGCTTTGGGTGTTGCAGGTTAGGACCTCAGTTCCTCTCAAAGGTTTCCTCAGCTCCTGTAAATGAGTTGCATCTCCAGGACCCTGTGGACCTAAGCTACACATGCCAGTCCAGGTCCCTTCCTGACAGTCTGTGGGGTGCTGGACCCCAATCCTCCTCTGGCCTCCCATAGTGACAATTCTCTTGGGAAGAGCTGAGTTTATGATGACGTCCCACAACCCTTGAGAAATGACATGGTGCCAGGTACTTTACTGGTTTTCTTATTCAGTCTCTCTTTCATGGACCAGAAAACTGAGGCACACAGAGAGAGAGAGACTTGGAATAACTTGTACAAGATAAACCACACAATGGAGTAGCCAGCCTTGCCTTTCTGTAGTCCACTGCCTGTTAGTTTCCCACCACCTTCCAGGGGACACCCCAACAACCCAACCAGCAATGAACCTGGTCATGGATAGATCTTGGGAGGGCTGGGCATTATGGTTGAATTCTTGAAGACTTTTTTGGGGATTTTGCTCTAGTCTAGCTAGCATATATCTTATCTTGAATACTTTTTTTTCTTTTTGGTTGTGGGCTTGAACTCAGGGCCTGGGTACTATCCCTGAGCCTCTTTGTGCCCAAGGCTAGCACTCTACCACTTGAGCCACTGAGCCACTTCCTCTTTTTTCTTTTTTTTTTTTTGCCAGCCCTGGGCACAAAGAGGCTCAGGGATAGTACCCAGGCCAGCTTGAACTCAGGGCCTGAACACTGTCCCTGGCTTCTTTTGGCTCAAGGCTAGCACTCTACTACTTGAGCCACAGCAACACTTCCAGCTTTTTCTATATATGTGGTGAGGAGGAATCGAACCTAGGGCTTCATGTGTACAAGGCAAGCACTCTACCACTAGGCCATATTCCCAGCCCACTTTTTTTTCTTTTACATATTTGTACAGTAATTAGTAAACTATGATGAGGCACCTTCCTCTTTCTTTCATCCTGTACCCTTTAATTCCTTCCTCCTTTTCCCTCCCTTCTCTCTTGTTCTGCCTTTTTCTCCTTCCTAATCCCTCTTTTTCTGTCTCTCCCTTGTCCATCTTCACACAATCAGAGCACGTATGTGTTGAAACCTAAGCATAGTTAAATGATAAGATTCTCAATTATGAAACAGCTTGTTTCTGAATCTACATACCTTTTGTCTCAGTCAAGGTACCGCACCCCCACCCCCCACTCCACCCCTCTGAACACTTAGGCGGGATTTATTTTTACATTGATGAACTATTTTATGTGGGAGGCAAAGCTTTGATCCTGATCAATGATCAAGCACTTTTGTTGGGCTGATTTTTAACTAGGGAGACTTGCTTTGTTTTGAAAACTCTTCTTTAATCTTACAAAAATATCTTTAAATGGGTGGATGCTTCAGCTCTGATGAATGGCAGGTTGTGGCAAAGGAAGAAAGGGATGCGGTTTATAGTCTAACTTTGTATAAAAAATGTAATTGTCCTACAGAGGGAAAATATTTGATGTGTCAGGAGATGATTTATCAAAATCAGATCTTGGATTGCCGAGTTTACCATGAAATAGGCTTAGAAAGGGGGATGGGACCAAGGCCGCCTTACAGTTATTACTTTTTGTCATTCGTCTGTTGTGCAAACTGTACTTGTGGTTGCTTGTTTAGAGTTACCAGCATTTACTGGGTGTCTTTCTTAAGTGATAGTGGTGTACCCTGAAATGTGGCTTTCTGATTTCCTTGGCAGAGTTAGGCCTGAGAGTGGATGCCACACTAGAGGCAAGGTGGGTGCCACCTGAGTGCAAGTGGGTATTGCTCCTCCTCTTTCCACAAGAAAGGCTGAAGCTTTCTCCCCCTAGCTGGAGCCGGGAAAGCTTCTTCCTAGCCTGCTTGTCCTCTGGGTGGGTCGGCCACTGGTGGGGATTCCTGTGGGCTTAGTCACCACACTGGTGGCTGGAGGACAGGGAAACCACTGGTGCTCTGTCACCCCAAAGGAATGCGGGCTGGGCCAGGGCTGCTGGGTCCAGAAAGTTCTCTAGGCCCTTTGGCAGATCCAGCCTGGTTGACTCAAAGTAAACTCCTCTTGCTTTCTTTTGCCTAAAAGGAACAAAGGAGCATGAGGTGGAAACATGAGGTAGACACATTTCTCCCTGAAGAAGTCCTCTGGTACACACAATTTAGAAACTGTTGCAGATTTGTTATGTGCCTTTCTGGATCTGTTATCACACAGCTATTGACGATTTTCATGAAAGTGGCTTTGGAGGAGTTCTCCTTGTTGTGGCAACTGACCACAGATCCCTTTGTCTGTCTTCACAGCTGGCTGGGCCAAGTCGGGTAGGAATGGTTGGGTTGACCAAGTTCCTCTTTTTCACAGTAGGAATGGTTGGATTGACCAAGTTCCTCTTTTTCACAACAGCCCTGTATCCAAGAGACAGCAGAGCAGGGGTGAAGGGCACTTGGTGTTGGGCTGCTCTCCTAGATCCATTCTGCTATGTCCAAGTAGCTCTACTGACATGCTTAAGGTGCTGGGACTAACAGCAGACTCCTGGGAGACAAGCCCAGGCAGGATTCTAAGGATGAGGCTGAGTCTGTCTGGTTGGTCATAAGCCATTTAGATTCAACGGAGGAGTCAGTTGCCCAGGATAGTTTGCTAATTGCCTTCCACTTCGCTGGAGAGGCAGGTAGTGCCTTTATCCTGTGCTGAGAAAGATCCTCATAACAGAAGGCCCCTTCTCCAGTGGGTGTGAGGAATCCAGGGCCAAGCTTAGCCCAGGACTTCCATGGGGCAATTACTCAACAAAATAGCAGTCATGGGGGTGGGAGGTGGGGGGATGGATCTAGGGCAGTGGCAAAGACCTTTGTCCTAGGCTCGATCCCCATTAAAAGTGCTATGGCCAACTCTGGGCCATGTGCTATAAAAATAGATGTCATGGGTTGTGTGAAAAAAGACAAAAAAAGAGTTAAAAAACAAAATAGCAGTGGTCATCTCCCTCTTCCTCTTCCTCTTCTTCTCCTTCTGTTATTCCCACAGGCATAATTCATGGACAAAAAGGATTATAAAGATGGCCCAGAATAGTGGTATGAATTTGATTCTGATTTATGTATTTCTAAGAGTAATACTCTTTAAAAGTTAGATCTGTGTTGTTGGTAGTGGGGTTTGTTTTTGTGTTTTGGTTTTTTCTTTTTTGTCTTTTGTGGGGCAAAGGGGAGATGCAGAAGGAGAGGAAGAAAGTGTGAACAAATGTAATCATGGTAAATGATAAGGAAAATGAACTGTGCAACTTGTGGGAAGGGGTGAGAGGGGGAAACTGAAAGGCCAAGGAAGGAGTGACATTGTCCAAAAAAAGAAATGTACTTATGACCCAATGAAGTGGTTACCCCTCAGTACAACATCTTGATAATAAAACATTTTATTACAAAACAATTAAACTAATTAAAGAAGTTAGAGCTGTGAATACTGCTTGTTAATCAAGTGAAAAATGATGAGAAAGGGTGTGTGCATGTTGATTCTTCAGGTCTGATTTACAAAGCACTTGTATGCTGGGATGGTCATTAGAAGTTTCTCAGGAGGAGTTTCAGGGAGTAATACGTTTTTGCTTTCCCTGGAAAGGAACTAGAAATGCTAGACGCCCTTCATGGCTCATCTTGGGTGCTCTTTGCACTGTTTGGATTTTTTAAATGTGTGTTTGTTTGACTTATCCTTCTCAAGGTCGACAAGTGTTATCTGGATGGTAGAGTTATGATCCATAACCTTCATTATATTTTTTTGTATTTAAAAACAAATCTTAACAAAATGTGTGTGGAAATTTTTTTTTTCTTAAAGAGCAGACTTTACAACTTCCAAATGTCCTTCAGAGACAGCAGGCCGTGTGTGATCCTAGTGACTTCCTAGATCCTGGGAGAAAATAGCTGGGGGCCTCCTGGTGAGAACTGGTCTTTCTTAGGAATAGAAACCCCGATTCACCTTCCTTCTCCGTGGGACTCAGAATAGAAGGTCCTGGCAGGGGCCTTGGTCTTGAATGCCCTTGGACAGTCTGTGTGAATACTTGTATTTCCTTGGTCAACAGCCTTGAAAATTCTGTGAGCTTTTGGCAAGTTTGATGAGGTTTTTCCTTCATCACCTTGGACAGGCCAGTTCTCACTTTTGTAACACTCTTGTCTGTGGGTCTACGATATTGTAATGGAAAAGTTGTGGGATCTCAAGGCCCATTTCATGGCATCAGGTGTAAAGACAAGGTTAAAAGCAGAATTTGTGTCAGTGATTCCCTTGAGTTACTTGTGGATTCATCCTCCAGGATGAATGTTTTGTTCACTAATGGAAAGAATGTTTAAATACCAGGAGGGTTTAAAGTTTCATGTTTGAGTGTATCTTCTGCCTTATTGTTTTAATCAGACCTACAGGAGACCTAGATCTACATTCTGATCCCAGGGCAAAGTAAGTACAAAACTGAAATAAATGTTTCCAATTCATTCTTACTTGACACAACACTTTCCCTTATGACTCAGGTAGCACCACAGTATTTTCTTATTCTATTTTAATGCTTTTGAGAGATGCATTAATATTTTTGAGAGCTCCTAATGGGCAAGGGCACACTGAAAAAAGCACAGTACTCAGGGCTTTTCTAGCTCAGATTTTGTTTCCTTTGTGTTGAGGGCGAGTCCCTATACCAATGACACTCATGGTATTAATCATTGAGGTCAGCTTTTCATTTAAAAAATAATAGCCAACTATATGCTTCCCACTGTATTTTGGTATGTACTTTAGGACATATCAAAAGCCAGTAAGCCTTGTCATGAGATATCATCACCAATGAGTTGTCTACTGATGTCTTTTTATTAGAAGAACTTGATTCCAAGTGATAGCAGATGAAATTATCTGAGCGTTTATTGTATGCACCAGGGATCTTTCTATTAACTTACATTTGTACATAGTCTATTAGCTGATAAGTTCTAACTGAATATAACTTGGCTCTGTCCTAAAAAGCCCTCCGAAATCCAAACTGTTGTGGACTGGTGCCTGGTAACTTCGGTGACCATCCTGAAATGTTACCATAGTGATAATTCTTTTGGAATCTCAGGTCATTAAAAGTGCTATGGCCAACTCTGGGCCATGTGCTATAAAAATAGATGTCATGGGTTGTGTGAATCCTTTTCTTCAGCATTATAGTTTATAACAACTGAGGGAACATTTCAGACCAGCCCTCATTAGAGACTGGTTGCTTTGCTGCATAAAGCATGTGTCCATGTAATCATTAATCTCTAAGGATGAATGGCATTTAAAAAAGGATTCCATTTTCCCCTCATTTGACTTCAATTATTTTTGCCCCTTATTTTCCTCTCCCAGTGAATATTTCCAAATGGGGATTATGACAGAAGATTAATTGTCATTGACATTGCCCCTAAGGGCGCATGGAGCCAGTATCTAGTCCTTCTTGGCTCTGGGTTTTAGGATATCCTGCTGCAGCTGTGATTTGTCTTCTGGGGGGAGGGCTGGGTGCTGGCAGAGTTTGTGACCCAGCCCCCTGAATGTACTATAGTGGACTTGTTAGCGGACAGTGCACCCTTTCAGTGTGATGCTGCTCCTTGAGCTTCTGAAGCCCAGAGTAATAATAAGAAGCATCTGTGTTAGTTCTTTGTCTAGTAGCAGGCATCCAGGTTAGAGACTTACAAATAGGGTTGGGATGGTTGGTCCAGGGCAAGAAACAAAGCTTTAGGAAGGGTGGTTAGCAGGGCCAGCTGACAGCATCTTTTCCCGGTGGTATTCTACCTGGGCACCACAGCTAACTTGCCTGGGCCAGCTAACAGCATGTTTTCCCTGGTGGTATTCTACCTGGGCACCACAGCTAACTTGCCTGAAGAAAGCCCAGTTTTACATAGCATGAGAGGAATCCCAGCCCTTTCCAAGCCCGTGAATGCAGACATCTGTATTCAGCAGGCATTTACTAATTGCTGCCTGTGCCAGACACTGAGCCTTAGCTCTTGGGGACCCAAAGATTCCTGGGCAGTCTTTACTGGGGTTGGGAAGATGACATGTAGTGGGGATAGGTGGAACAACGCAGGGTATGAGGACAAGTCCTTGTGGACATAGGAGGGTGAAAACTCTGATAGAAAGAAACTAGGTGTGGCTTGTGCTGAACCTCTTCTGCCATCTGCCTTCTGCCTTCCAGAGAGGCAGTGATTCCAAAGTGGAATGCTACAAACATATCTGTGTCTTATAAAGGCTCTCTGATTTTCACCTGGGAGGGAGAAACTGGCAGAGCTGGTAGGTGGAGGTAGATGCCATTGCCATAGGGAGTGCGCCTAGAAAAAGATGTCTGCTGGACTGGAAATGAATTTAGTGGAATTTGGTGAAGGATGAAGGTGACAGGGGAGGTAAGGAGAAGCAATGAGCTGTCAGGTGACTGAGGACTGGTTGGAAGAAACTGATCACTGATGAAGTAGGCTTAGAAAAATAGAAGGCAAGAGTTTGACAGGGGAGGGAGAGCATGTTTGTGATGATGGCATATAACTTTGAGTTGTTTGTGACCTGAGCAGGTCTTGGAAACACACCAACCCACCAAGAGTGGGGTGGGTGAATGGGGGATGATAGGAGGAGGGAGGAGATCCCTATATACTTGATTTTGGAGCCATCACATTGATGTCTCCAAAGGGAGACATTTTAGTCAGCTTCCTGACACTGTCATCGATATTGGAAACAATTTATAACAAGGAAAGGTTTGTTTTGGATCACAAAGTTTCATTCCATGATTGGGGGCCCCCAGTGTTTTAGACCTGTGCTAAGATAAGATAGCACAGTGCATTGGCCAGCAGTTGCTCACCTTAAGGCCAAGAAGTACAGGACAGGGAGAGGAGGGAGTTGGGACTCATTGAGTCCTTGTAGGGAACACCCCAAGAACCTCCCTCTAGGCCCTCATCTCTTAAAACTTCCACCACCTGCTTACATCACACCGCCTGCTAACATCACTATGCTGTGAGTACCAGTGGTTTTATTTAGCTCACGGTCCTTTCACAGAAGGTTTTATTAGGGTCTATTTTATTAGGATCTCTGTTCATCTTTTTACATTGTGCACACAAATGGTTGCGTGCCTGGCATGAATCAAGAGCTCCTGGGAACCTGCATGGCAGGAAGCTACCATGTGGCGTCACCCCAAGGCACCTCAGAGCCTGCAGGAAAGGCGGCTGTTTGAAATGACTCAGTTTTACCTGCAGGTTTCAAAGAAAGAGAAAGGAACCTCAGAGAAATGTGTTTTGTTTTTTTCTTTAACAGGCCCTATTTGGTACAGAGATGAGGGTCTCAGGGAGGGACCTCTCTCCTCTTAGGAACCTGCGTTTACTTGGCCTTCCTCCTAACACTTGTCTTTGAGAGATTAACTCTTCAAAGTTCTGAAGCCTCTTCTTAGGAGATGATGAGGAATGGTGGACCCCAAAGAAGGTCAGGAGGTCTGATTCAACTCTGGACTGGTTCTCTTTCTGTGATCACAGCAATAGAAACTGCAGACAGTCTACAATAAATAAATAAATAAATAGATAGATAGATAGATAGATAGATAGATAGATAGATAGATAGATAGATAGATAGATAGATAAATAAATAAAATAGAGGTCTCTTTGGGAGACAAAGCTGAGGGATTTCTCTTGTTTACCCCTAATTTTCTCTTCCTTTCCTTTTCCTCTAAGTCTTTCTGTTTAGACTCAATATATTTGATCTACTAACAGGCAGATATTATATCCTCTAAAAGTCCTTTACAAATGTTTATAGTGACATAAAGGGTGTTCAAAGTTCCTTTAGCCTGCCTTGTTAGCCCTCTGTTGTGATTCCTAATTCTGAGATGCAAAAGAGGCAAGTAGGAAATTCACATAAACCACACTACTGTTTTCCATCCAAAGTTCAGGCTGTGTTGTGATTACTTTCGAGTTCTGTATTTCTCTGTAACTGGATAGAAAGATAACTGTAGCTTTGTTACTGGGCCCAATACCAGATATTCCCAATGAGTCAGTTGCTTAGTGATACTAACCTAAAGTCATAGGACATGGTATTAAAAAAAATTCTACCTTTTTAAATTTTAAAAACTGTCGGCTATAAATACACCCTTTTACATTTGAAAGTAGGTCAGCCTCAATCAAATCTCCATAGTTTTCATCATGTTTTGTTTTTCTTTTCTCTCCCCTCCCTTTCAAATGGAAACAGATGCGGGGGAAGGGGCTTCCATATGTCCTTTGATTGCACCTAGGACATCGCAGAATGGCCTACAGAGTTTGCATCCATGGTAGCTTCTCAAAGGTGACATTAACTTCCCAGGAAAGTTAGTGACCCCAAGCCTGTGTCACTTGAGGCTTGGATCAAATGCAAACCAAGCAATTTGAAACTTCAGCAGAGGTAGGAATTTGATAAATAAGTACGTGTTTTGGATTAATTGGTGACTACCACTTTGAACATTAACTACCCTTTATGATTTGAAGGATAACAGGAGACCGGCTGTGAACCTTTGCCAGCCTTGTTTTGGGGACAGTAAATTGCCTTCTGATTCCTGATGACTTTGGAGGAGCCATGAGATCACGTTTCTTCTGGCAGTATTTGCTATTTTAGGTTTTCATATTTTTTAAGTAAGTCTTTCCCTTCAAGGACAGCGTAGAACTTTTTCTATAGCCTATAACGTAAAACTGGTCCTCAAAAACAACTGTCACTCTATTTCAAGTTTGCATGGCCAGGTTGCTGGGGACTCATGCCTGTAATCCTGGCTGCTCAGGAGGCTGATATCTGAGAATCTCAGTTCAAAAGCTTGTATGATCTGGGAAGTCATTGAGCTCCTATCTCTAAGTAACTACCAAAAACTGGAAGTAGAACTGTAACTCAAGTGGTAAAGTACTAGCCTTGAGCCAGAAAGCAAAAGGAAAGCACTAGGGCTCTGAGTTCAAGCCCCATTATCAGCATGTGATCAGGTTTCTGGAGGGCCGTGCTCTTTGCCTCCCTGCCTGCATATTGCCTTCATTCTTAGGATTCTGTTGTGGGGAGCAGGATGGTTGTTGGCAACTTCTGCTCTGAGCTCTCCCCACGTGGTGTTCAATCCCCAAGAGCAAGGGCTCTCTGTTCTAATGGCACGGACAGGTTTGAGAAGTCTCTTTGTACGTTCCATACAGCTTTGTGTTCCAGAAATGGACCAGCCCAGATCATGAGGCCCTGAGCTTCAATGAGGTAAGAGAATAAGATGGCCCCTTATAGAAAAATGTGGGCATTCTGATTAGAAGAAAGAAAGAAGATTGCAAAACAACAGATAACTCCCATTAGATGGGAAGTACTGGCCATGAGTACATACATTTTTGGAGATACATTGGAGCTAATTACATGATTTTGCTTCATTTCCTTTAGTGACACCGTGCTTATCCATTGAGAGAGTTACAAAGGATTCTAGAAACAGCCAATCCCATGACTTAAGTGCAGCCCATGGCTCCTCTCTTTCCTGTCCCTCCTGCACAAACTTTTTGCCCTGAAAGAGCCTTCTGCCATTATTCTGTTGTCAAAATGGTATTGAACAGACACATCAAATTAAAAACTTTGGGGATCATTCACCAAAATGGTTTCCTGTACAGTACTCCCCCGAGGGGGGGATTACAAGTCCATTATGCATCCATTTCATTGATCTATTGTTTTTATTAAAAGAAAAAAAAGTCCAAACCAAGAGAAGTACAGCCAGCTGCCGAAAGCGTGGAGATGATGGGAGATGATATTTTGATTACAGGAGTCCATATCCTGTTAGTTCACTTTACTTTTCTTGCCACTACTGCTGGTGAAGTTACTAATGTGAACTAATTACATTTCCTCTGAAAAGCCAGAATTTTTAATGCATCTCAGCAAGAAAGGTTAATATTATCAATTTAACAGCATGAATGAAGCATTGTGTGTATTGAACTTGAACTGTCCTAAAAGCTTGGATAATAACAAACCCAATAGCTTCATTTATAACTCACTGGAGAGTTATTGGTGAGCCATGGGGGATGTTTTCTTCTCTTAAAGTTTTACAGGGGTTGAAAGTAGTGTCATTGGATGCAACTACCTTACAGGATTTAGGGTAGCTTTGTGTGAAATAGTAGGTCACCTTAAGCAAAGATACTCTTCTAAGAACTTTCCACGAGGGCTTGCATGTACTTGCTCAAGAAGTGATGGTTTATTATTTTATTTTTGTGCCGGTCCTGGAGCTTGAATTCAGGGCCCGTGCATTGTCCCTGAACTTCTTTAGCCCAAGCCTAGTGCTCTACCACTTGAGCCACCACTTAACTTCTGGCTCTTTTTGGGTAGTATCTAGGGACTTTCTGTCCTGGCTGGCTTTGAACCATGGTCCTCAGGTTTCAGCTTCTGGAGCAGGTAGGATTACAGGCATGAGCTACTCTCAGTTTGTGGTATTTTCAAAGGGAACAACTCACCCTACCCTGAGATGGTAAACAGCCTTCTAGTTTTAAATTCCTCTGAGACCTATAGTACAAGATGCTTTAAAAATCAAGTCATTTCTCTGGCATCAGCCCAGCCCCAGTAGGACAAGTGTTTTGGAAAGTGGAATGTTCTGGGAGGGGCATCATGGCTACAGGGAATTAAATAGCCTGTTCTCTTACTCTTGCACGTGACCCCACCATGATCTTTGATGCTTAATTATTTCCTTCTTTACTGTGACTTAAGTCAGTGGTAAACAATGAGAGCTGAGAACAGCCCGCACAACCCCGTGGCATGCACCATCCTGGAATCACACAGTGACAGAGTACTGAAGAGCTTAGCTGGTGACATTTTGTTGACCAGCTGGTTCCTTGGTGTCTTTCAGTGTAGAGATTAGGAACTGCTAGAGGATTCAGAACCTTGGAGCTGGTGACATTTTGGTGACCAGTTGGTTCCTTGGTGTCTTTCAATGTAGAGATTAGGAACTGCCCGAGGATTCCGAACCTTGGCGTGCGTGTGCCTGGGACAGCATGTCTCTGGCCTGAGTGTGGTAGAGTAAGTTGATAGGAGGGAGCCGAATTGCACGTGGGTGGACGAGTCACAGCCACACTTGGAGTTTTCAATTAGGTAACTAAATCATTCACTGTCCATCGCCAGGTCAATTTCTCAACTGGAAGTTGTTCTTTAAAAAAATTATTTCATTTAAAAGAAGAATTAAAAAAGTACTTTGTCCTCTGCTACCTTGTTCTTTTGCCTATCTCATATCCTAGGATGAAGAAAAGTAAGTTTTAGAGCTTTACTTTTTCTATCACCCATTTATTGGTGGTTTGTTGGTTGATTGATTGTGCCACTATTGGGCTTGAACTCAGGACCTGGGCACAGACCCTTAGCTTTTTCTGCTCAAGGCTGGCACTCTATCACTTGAGCCCCCAGTTCTGTGTCTGGCTTTTTCATAGTTAATTGAGGATAAGGGAGAGTCTCATGGCTGGCTTCAAACTGTTATTCTCAGAACTCAGCCTCGTCAGTAGCTGGGATTATAGGTATGAGCCACCAGCACCTGGCTCTAATATTCTCTTGACTCCCATTTTATAGTCAGTTCCCCAGCAGACTCACCTGATTGTGTTAGGTAGGTATAATGAACCCCAGGTTGCATTGAAGAGAAAAGACTATCCCATCGAACACAAGAGGATTTCTCAGCTGTTTAAATGCCACTCTTGAGCCTTCACACCCTTCTAACTCTTATGATGCATACAGACTCATGTACAAAAACACAGAAGAAGAGAAATAAGAACCAAACGGGGAAGCCTAAACTACATCTTCCCTCAACAATTTCATAGTTCATTGCTTCAAAGAAACTAGTTGTGACTGAGTATGGGAAGAGCACACTCACTGTTTGTATGCTGTAGCTGAGCCTTGTCTCCTCTAGCATCTTAGAATTGACCTTGGTTAATGCTTGACCCAGGAACTATGCAGAATATGCAGAAGAATGGTGGCAGCTGATCTCGGGCATTCTGTTCATGACATGGTGGCCTGTGAGCGTCCTTATGTAGGTGCCCAGTGATAAAGTGACAAAGATTTGATAACTTTTTCTTTGCAGTACAGCCTTCTTCGTGACTGTTAGGCATACATAATTCTTGTCATCATTCCTCTTCGACTAATAGTCGAAGTATACCTGTGGATTCTTATCCTAAACATCGTGGCAAATAGTTAGAGGTTTTTTTTTTTTTTTGTCTTTCGATACCAAATAGTAGATTCTTGGTGGCTGATTGCACTGTTTTGTACCAATGGGGGCTTGTGAATCTATACTATCCACATGAGGTTTTATGAAATAGAAGTGAGAAATGATTCTTTTGCTAAAGAGAAAATATTAACCTTAGGACTGGAAATGTTATTGACGCAGGAGTCCTGTGACTTGCGTGATGTGTTTTCCTCAGTCCTTTCTGTTCTGCTCTCTGATCTGGGACAAGGTTTCAGTCATATGAAGAGCTGTGGATGTAAAAGACGACTTAAGCCTAGGGAATAAGTTGGAGGACACCCTTAGAGAGTGTCACTTTCTCTTGGAAACATTTAGACCCCATTATTTACTTCAGTAGGCTAAACATTTTGGGTGAGGAATCATGGTGTATTAAAATGCCTTAGCATTCCTGACTGTTTTTGGCTTGCCGTGTGGTTTGCTCTAATCGACATACCTGTGTTGGTGATTAATTCACTGTGGGATTCCACTGGCTTCAACTCTTTCCAACCTCTCCCTTCGAGAGTGTCATGGCTGTGATTGATCTGATGATAAATGGGACCAAGAATAAATGCAGGTATATATATTTGTGTGTATACATACACATACATATATATTTATTAGGTAAAAGATTTAAGCTTTTAAGAAGGAAAAACAGTAAGTAAGTACAAATCGTAAGCAGTCTTGGAACACACACAGTAAAGTCCAAGGTTTAGAAGGTGCTCCAGTCCAGCACTGAAAGGCAGTAGGGTTTTTGTGGTTAGTTATGTGTGATATCAAAAATCGATGTGTCTGAGAAAAGTAGGATTTCTTCTTTGGAGGAAAAATAAATAAATTCATCCAGGGGATATGTTTTATTTACAATGAATATGTGACTTGGGCTCTGTATAGGGCAAAGATTTAAAGGCAGGAGAAAGGCAGATACTAAAATGTGTGGTGCAGCTTGCATCGGAGCTGCACATGTAAAAATGTTCTAGAATCTACAACTGTAAATGACATGGTTGGTGTAGGAAATAATTCTTCCCATTCCTTGGCAAGCCTCTTCTCCTACCCCTTGTTATAAATTTAGACTGGCCCTTTAAAGAGATTGGGTGCAATTTAATTATCCAGGGAAACCCACTCTTTTGGAATGGTAGTATACCAGGAGAAGGGTCTCATTGGCCTAGCAAGTAAAAATCTAGCATACTTGTGGTCTTAAAAAAATCCTAGAAATGCCAAAGACTGATTTTTTTTTTTTTTTGCCAGTCCTGGGCCTTGGACTCAGGGCCTGAGCACTGTCCCTGGCTTCTTCCCGCTCAAGGCTAGCACTCTGCCACTTGAGCCACAGCGCCGCTTCTGGCCGTTTTCTGTATATGTGGTGCTGGGGAATCGAACCTAGGGCCTCGGGTATACCGAGGCAGGCACTCTTGCCACTAGGCTATATCCCCAGCCCCCAAAGACTGATTTTTAATAATGTTAAAACAATTTTACTTTAAAGAGCTCTGTAAGCTTTGGTCTAACATTTATGGTTAAGTAACGGGTACTAAATTATAGTTAGAAGTTCTGTTCTGTTGCGTAGTAGGGTGACCACAGATAACAATAAGGCATTATATTGCCGTTTTCTTTTCTTTTTGTTTTCTGTAAAGCTAGAATGATTCTGAAAGTCTCCACTATATAGAAAGGATAGCCCAGTACTGGTGACTACCACGATTGTAATCCCAGCTACTCAAGAGGCTGAGATCTGAGGATCACAGTTCAAAGCCAGCTCAGCCAAACAAATATGAGAGAGTCTTCTCCATTAGGGCATGAAAAAGCCAGAAGTGGAGACGTGGTTTAAGAGGTAGAATGCCAGCCTTGAGTGAAAAGTCAAGCAAGAATGCAAGGTCCTGAGTTCAAGCCTTAGTACCAGGGAGGTGGGGGATAACAAAACAAAACCAAAGAAACAAAAGAGGTGGTGGTGGGGGCGGGGAGTAGAGTGGAGTTGAGCCTAAATGTTGAAATCCTCCAGGGGGACAAGTGAGGCTTACGTCCTCCAGTGTCTTCCTGCAGACAGAGTGGCCTGCATGCTGTTGAGGTATTTATGACTTTCTAAAGGCATTAGAATAATTCTGTGGGCTGACAGGACCATCAAGAGAGATTCTACCTGGAGTTATATTATTAGCATATACTTCTCTAAAGTTTATGTTTTAAATGCTAGTTGAGAAACCAAAAAGACTGCTTGATTATTTTGAATTGTTTCCAAGTCATACCATTCTTACCTGTCACAAAAATTAGCTTACCTGTGTATAATTGCACTCATAATGAATCCTCTAAGGAAACTTGTTACGTAAATCATGTTTTCATAATAAATAGGTTATTTTTAGATTTGTTTTTTTTCCCCCTTTTACTTTCCTTCTGCTAGTGGCTAGCATTTTTATTTCCTAAGTTTTTGAAAATAAAGCACAAACTAAAGGGGTTGAAACATAAGGGAAATACTTAATGCACAAAGTACTTATTGCTTTATGCGTTATTTTGTGGGGGGTGGTGGTGGAAGTGTGTGTGCATGTGTGCATCATGTGTATGCTAGTACTGGGGCTTGAACTCAGAGTCTGGGCATTCTCCCTTAGCTTTTTTGTTCAAGGTTGGCTCTCTATCAACTTGAGACCAGTTCCACTTCCAACTTCTTGGCCATTAATTGGAGATAAGATTCTCATGGACTTTCCTTTCTGCACTGGCTCTAAACTGCAAACCGCAGATCTTAGCCTCCTGAGTAGCTAAGATTATAGGCATAAGCCACATGTGCCTGGCTGAAATGCACTTCTTAAAAAAAACAACACATTTGCTCTTGATGAGATTTGGAAATGTAAACATAATAAATTATGTTTCCATGGCACAGCTAAATCATCAAGTTGATACAATGTACCTCTCTGAAGCAACTGGCATTATCTTGTCTATTGGAGTAGGTCTGGGCTGGTGATTCATTCATCTTCTTTCATTGGTTCATTCATTGTATAAATACATGTTAAATGCCCACTGGGCATTGTAGAGTTGGTGCTTGCCTTCATGGACCAACTGTTGGGAGAGATCTTAATCACACCAGCCATGAGCCCCAGAGTAAATAAGTAGCATGCCAAGGGCCTGTGGTAGCAAAGAGAGGTGCCAGGCCACACAGGGGGAGGGGGGGCCACACAGGGGGAGGGGGGTCGCCCAGTCATGTTGAGAGTTTTGTCTTTACTATAGGAACAATGGCAAAACCAGTGTAGCATGAGGCAGAAGGAGAGGGAGAAAGGAAACTGCATGGGAAAGTGTACCTTAGCCATAGCATGAAGAAGAGACTGGGGAGACTGGGCAGAGGGTGAGGTTAAGCTGGACTAGTGGGGGGAAACAACCAGAAGTTGTGAAAATCCAGAGATAAAATTCACCTGCAATCTCTCTCCCAAGGGCAGAGTAGGATGTGGGCATCATGTTCAAGATTCTGGCCTGGTGACTTATGTGTCACTGAGCATCCCAGAGCTGGGACAGGCTGGCATGGAGATGCGGTGGCAAGGTCGAGTGGGTACGAGTTTGATTTTTGAGGCGCATCCTGGTTAAGAAGGTATTTGAAACATGAATTGGCGTTTGGACAGAGTTCTGGGCAGATGACTTAATTTAAGAAGTTTTCTGTGTTGGGGTAGAAAGCAGAAGAAGCACAGGTAAGAGGATGGGGCTCTGGATGGAGCTGAAAGGAATGTCAGTATTTAAGGACTAGAAAGAGGAGTCTGAGCCATAAAGGAGCCCAGAGTGCCCTGAGAACTGGGGGTGGGGGGGGAACCCAAGAACCCAAAGGGCATCATCATGGCTAGCATTCCAGGGAGTAGGGGGTGTGGAGGTGCTCAGAGTGCCAGAAGCAAAGCCAAAGTGGAGTCTGCCACCAGGGGGCTGGGTGAGGGAGGGGCTGCCGATGTGGAGGGAAGATGAGGTTGAGACCACGGCTGTGCACCAGAGAACCTCAGGATTGTTGTAGGGTTTTTTTGGTTTTTTTTGAACCTGACACGGGAGCAAGGCTGAAAGCCCTTGGGCCAGAAGGTGAAAGTTCCAGTAAGATTCCAGAGGCTCCAGCACAGACCAAAGCACACAGGCAAAGATCAGCTTTGCAGAGAGACAGATTGTCTCCTATAGAGGACTAGGAATGCATCCTGCTCTGCTCTGCCCTTTTTTCTCTCTACTATGAACTATGTATATTTGAGCCTTCCAAACTCACTGAGAAGTAACCACTGTTCTCCTCATTTCATAGACCAGAACTTGAAATCCTGGAAGCCTAGGAAACGTGCCTGGGAGGAAGGCTAGTGCTGAGTCGTAAACCCAGGCAGTTGAACCTGAAGCCTGCCTTCTTTCCACAGGCTGCCTCCCTGAGCTGTTAGATTGGAATTGTACTCCTGTCATCTGACCCAAAGCCCTGAGAGCAACTGTCTAATGATTCTCTTAGCTCAGTACAGTTCAACATGAACTCAGTGCTGTAGGGTATGGCTGCATTTGTTTTAATAATTAGTTCTCTTCTAATAATATTAACTCTGGAAGGAGGACGAAGTTCAATGTTCTTTGAGCAGTATCTGTGTATTATTTACTCAAATGAGCTTTTCCACTAAATTATAGGCTCTAGGTTCTACTTGGTTTCACTGTTGGCATTCTAAAATGGTGGCCCTGCATTTATTAGGAAGTGGCACGAGTTACTCTTTATTGGAGCTCATGCTGTTCTACCCCTCTTGGCACCACAGCACATGCCAACACGGCCCCGCTTGATCCCGAGAGCGGTCCCATGTGAGTGAGGAGGCTGAGAGGTCCAGAGGCCAAGTATCAAAGGGCTCTCTTCTCCTGGTTTCCTTCTCCCAGCTTGCTTTTCTCTCATTTGAAAGGAGAGGATGTTGGAAATGGCCCGGGTAGATCCTTAGTAGTGGGGAATATTATACTTTTCTTGTTTTGTTGAGGTGTCCTGAGGATCGAGTGCTCTCCACTGTCCTTGAGGAACTATAGATGCTTGGTGGAAGATGGCAGCTGCCAACTGTGGTCATCATTCAGATGTATCTTCAGAGAAGCTTCTCTTTTCCTTTCCTGTTTTGTTTCCTGCTCTAAAATCTACAGGTTTGCTGAGTTGAACACTGGTAGTTCCCCCTTGTAATCCTAGCTCTTCAGAAGACGAAGCTATGAGGATTACAGTTTCAAGCCAACTTGGGCCGGAAAGTCCCTGAGACTCTTACCTCCAGTTACTCAGTAAAAAGCCGAAAGTAGAGGTTGTGCCTCAGGTGATAATGTGCTAGCCTTGAAAAATAGAGCTAAGGTAGAGTGCCCAGGCCCTGAGTTTCAAGCCCCAATACTGCACACGCACGTGTGCGCACACACACACACAGATCTACATGTTTATTAACAGTCTCTATTGTCAAGATATTTGAGATAGGAAAATCTGTTCATTCCTATGGAGGATGTAAAAATGGTACAATGTTTGTGGAAGGCAAACTGCTAGAATATATTGATCGTAAGAGCATGTAGCCTTTGACGCACAAGTCCTACTTTGAGGGGTTTATCTTACACAAGCAGGTCTGAGCTGCAACGGTTTGCGATAATAAAAGGCTGAAACAACCCACTTGTCCTTCAGCACTTCAGAACTGTTGACGCACTAAGGTATACGCACAAAATGGAATGTTCTGCATCTAAACAAAGACTGACAGGGTATTAATTGGAAGAGACAAGGTACACATCTTTGTATAATGTTGAAGAGGGGAAAATACGACTGTTGGCATTTTCTTGTGCTAGAGTGACATCATGGATCTATGTCGTGGTACATGAGGTGGTGGGTGGGAACAAACCTGGTGGGACTGGGATGGGAGGGGCTGGCCTCTATGGTCTCCCGTACACCTTTGCACCAGTTTTTATTTTCAGTCTGCCCAAATATTATGCATTAAAGTTTTTGAAGAATAGCTGCTCTGCTGTCTGCTGCTTGGACACGGGGCTCTGGAACTCCTGCTAGCTTGGTCTGACAGCATTCAAAAGACCTGGGTCTTCTGTTCTCCCTTAGCTTTCTCATCTCTGCACCATTTAGCCACACCACCACTTCAGCGTTTTTGGTAGTTAGTTGGAGGTGAGATTGCACAGACTTTCCCTACCCAGGCTAGCTTTGATCCTCAGATCTCAGCTTCCTGAATTGCCACGACTACAGGTGTGAGCTGCTAAGACAGGTGTCCAGCTAAGACAGCATTCATGAAAAATTGGAGGAAAAGTAGAAGACTGTTGTTAGAGAAAGCAGCTGTCATCGCCATTGTGGGTTTTCTTATCTTTCTACAACTAGCCACAGCAGTAGAGAGAAAGTTGGAGATGCACTGTATTCAAAAGCTGCCTTGTTGAATGGCAATTCTTTTGTACAACTACTTAAAGATAACACACACACACACACACACACACACACACACACACACACACACACACACACACACACACACACACACACACACGGCAGTCCAGACAACATGCCTGCCTTCTCCTTTGATTCTTCTGGTTAGACTTGAAGTCACAAGGTTTGCGGACTTAGTATGTCTGTAAAGGTTTAGAGAACTTGCCTTTTGTGTTTTTGTGTTTTGTTTTGCAGTTCAGAGTTGGATCCCTTGGGAGCAAAGCTAAGGTATTCAAAGGGCTCAGTGGGTGTGGCTCACCAGTTACTTCTTTGAACTTCTTTTTGCACTTGAATGAGCTGGTGAAGAAACTCTAGGAACCTTGGTTTGGAGCAGTGTTGTTCTTACATCCTAGGTTTCTAGTAGAATCTGTGCTCCCTTAGGGAAGACTTTGTCATTTACCAGGTATGTAGTCCATTTATGATTAATTCAACTAATTTAACACTTTCATGTCATGTGTTCAGGAGATGTGTGTATAAACATTTTCTTTACATATACATTAGTATATGTACATATATGTGTGTATATATTTACATATATATGTATATATGTATGTATGTATATGTATATATATATATATATATGAAATGAAGATATATGTTCCATTAAATCTGGAAACAGCAGGTTCTCAAACATTCCATTCTTTTTTTTTTTTTTTGCCAGTCCTGGGGCTTGGACTCAGGGCCTGAGCACTGTCCCTGGCTTCTTTTTGCTCAAGGCTAGCACTCTGCCACTTGAGCCACAGCGCCACTTCTGGCCATTTTCTGTATATGTGGTGCTGGGGAATCAAACCCAGGGCCTCATGTATATGAGGCAGGCACTCTTGCCACTAGGCCATATCCCCAGCCCAAACATTCCATTCTTGACTCTAATATTTTCACTGGTGTATTCACCTTGCCTTTTCCAGCACACTCATTCAAATACTTTAAATCTATTTGCAATCTGAACAGTTCATTGGCAATTAATGTATGTGTTGGCATCTTTGCCGCATATGTGGCTGATGGCTTTTATTCTCAAGACAATCTCACTCTGCTCATAGGAGTCTCACTCTGCTGGTAGAGCTTGATTTTTCAGCAGCAGTGGCATTTCAGGAGTTGTCAGAGTTGAGAGCCAGAGGGAGCTGCTCTATGCAACATTTGGGTTGCCTGGCTGCTCACATGTTGCATGTCCGCAGGGACTCTGTGCTGTAAGGTTCATGCACGATGCTTTTCTTTTCTTTGGGAGATCCTAAATGTTCATTGAAGTCCTTTTGGTTGGCCCAGTATTCAACAAGATTTTTTCTGTTTTGTGAGATAACTATTACTTTTTTCCCCCTATATGTTTAAAATTTTTCATGTAGGTAGGGTTATTGTATAGCAGGAGTACTTAATAGATATTTATTGCTTCCTCTATCTGTAGGATGAGGTTACAGGTCCACTCTTCTTGGGGACCAAGCCGTGCACATCTGGAACCTAGAAGTCGGAAGTGGTTCTCTTCTGTCTTTAGGTTGACTGACAGTTGCAGGAGATACCAATGCTTTAGTTAGTGGTTCTCTTTCTCTCTTCTGACATTCTCCTCAATTAATGCTTTGTAAGCTCTACATCCACCCACTAGAGTCACAGAATAAGGTCTTTTATGACGTACATATCCTTCAATTTGCTGGTTTTATATTCTGTTGTTGTAGACAGCTAAGGGAAGATTCTGACCTTTGTCACAAAGCCTAGGTGGTTAAAGCTGTATCATAAATATTTGTATTGCTATCTGTTCTTGGCGACGTGGTATAATTTGGGTCACTCTGACATTTAATCAAGTTAAACAACGTGGCTCTTTAGAAAATAGGTTTAGCAGGTAACCTGAGAGCTAGGTACCCAGTAACACAACAGGAGATTCTTCACTAGGACTAATTGATTAATTTCCTAAAGGAACTCTTGTCCATTTTGCCTTTGGTTTTTATTTTCTAAGTTTCCATTGAGCCACTGGTGGCCTCTCATTATTTAATAATGGATGGTTACAAATTGTGTGTTTTTGTAATTAGAACGTGATAGCGATCATCTACCACATGAGCTGACATTATAATGCCATGAAGTCAGTAACAATTATGCCTAACAGGAAAATTAATTATGTAATCCTATCATCCCATATTTTGCCTAAGAGATTAGATTTGGCTGTTAGGAGGGTGTGTGGGCAGGTGACAGCCTGGTGTACCCTTCTTAATTTTTTGGTTGAATGTAGCTCACCACAGTGTTCATTGTATCACTTGGGAACAACTTGAGATCAACTGAAAATTTAGAATTTTTTTAAGCGTTTGAATTTGAGAGAGAGGGAGGGAGGGAGGGAGGGAGGGAGGGAGGGAGGGAGGGAGGGGACCTATTTTACATAAGTTTTTTTGTTCTCCTACTTCCCTAGGAATGAATACGTATATTTCCTCTATTTAAATTTCAGAGGGGCCAATCTCTCTTCTTCACCTTCCTGCCCTGTAAGGTTTTGAAGCTGTGAGCAAGTTGTTGGCATACAGCAGTAGGATTTTGACTGACATTTGGCATACCTCGGCCTTGGACTTAAGGAATCTATTCTCCAGCACGTATTCAGGTGTTGTACAGACAGCTGCTGAAGGAGTCCAGGATGAATTCATCCACAGAGGATCACAGGCATGCAGCTGGCTTATTTTTCTAAGTTGGGAAGTCTCAAACCCTGATCCCCCTATTTCTGTCTCTCAAGTAGCTGGAATTATAGCTGTGGGCCTCTACCCTTGGCCATTCTTTCCCTAATCATATGAAGGCTTGTGGCCTTTTTGTGCCTTGATTTAAAAAAAAAAAGTTCTTATTTTTGTTCTTACTTTATTATACTTATTGGTTATTTTGTTTTTCCTTTCAAAAGAATTTTTGAGGAAAAGGTCTGAATTTCAAGCTCTTGAACACATTTTGCTTTCCAGGCAGCCTATCCCAGTTTGCCTGCCAGTTGGTGCTTCTAAATCCTGTGCTAGAGATGTTCATACAGGCTCAGTGAGATATTCCCCTAGAATAAGAAAAACATAAACACACAATAACATAATTGTTTGGATGTATGCTGTGATCTCTGTGGATTTCTTCACTCCCCTCCCTACCCAAGTCAGTGTTTTCCTGTGTACACAACTCACATACACTCTTTCCTGTTTGTCTTATGCCTTTATTTTGTCAGCCCGCTTCAGTGTTTGCTGACACAGGAATTAGAGCATCGAGCCATGTCTTTGCAGCCCATCTTCCTTTCGAATTGTGTATAGTCTTGGTCCTTTTGGCACTGTGCTAGTCCCAGACCCATGTAGACAACTGTTTGATCACCTAGTCTCACTGACATTCTCTCAGCCTTCCCTGTCCATATTAGCCAACAACATGCAGATATCTTTAACGAAATCCTCATTTGTGAACTGCTGACCTCCCAATCAGGCCATTTTTGTATAAAATCATGACCCAGAACTGTGACAACTCAGGGCTGGGGGTAGTTTTACCTCATGGCTTCTGCTGCTTGTGAAGTTATTTTGATTGAACACTTTTATTTTATTTTTTGGTGCTGTTCCTGGGGCTTGAACTTTGACTCTGGGTGCTGTCCCCGGGCTCCTTTTGTTCAAGGCTAGTGCTCTGCCACTTGAGCCATAGTGCCACTTCTGGCCTTTTCTGTGGTTAAGTGGAGATATGAGTCTTAGGGACTTTCCTACCCAGGCTGGCTTCGAACTGCAGTCCTCAGATCTCAGCCTCCCAAGTAGCTATGATTACAGGCATGAGCCACCTGTGCCCAGCAATTAAAGTCACTTTAAGATATGGAGGTTTTTTATTAATGATAACATGTAAGTTCTGTCTTCTAAATATATCTTATATGCAAGTAGGATAGCTCAAGCAATTGCATAAGATAGTAACTGTGCTTTGAGTTACTAGAAATGATGCATACATCAGTGTTAGTTGAAATGTGTATTTCAACCAGCAGATT
This sequence comes from Perognathus longimembris pacificus, assembly GCF_023159225.1. Lineage (NCBI taxonomy): Eukaryota > Metazoa > Chordata > Mammalia > Rodentia > Heteromyidae > Perognathus > Perognathus longimembris. The sequence continues at coordinate 37,056,933 of NC_063180.1, read as the reverse complement.
TTCCAGAAATAAAAACTAACATATAGTAATAGTAAAAAAAATGTTCTGGTAAGATGAAGGATAAATTTGGGGATGGAGAATTACGTTAATTTTGATATGAAATTATTCTCCTTAAGGAAAATATTGCTCTTGTTGTTGTTGTTTCTCTACAAGTGTATTGATAAAGTTAATTGTGACTAGAAAAGGCCTTGACTCAGTTCTCATTTAGTTTTTAACTTATCATCAGAGGGGTACTTGTGAAGAAGTCTCTGTTAGCCAAATCATGGTGAGTTGATGTTTCTTTACAGATGGTTTTATTTCCTTGTTACGGTGGATGCTGTTTGGATCATGAAAGATGTGTCATGGCAAGTGGGCCCTCAGTTCTTAGTGGGGAAGCTTTGTGTTCCTCTTTTCAGAAAATTTAGACGTGTTTATAAATACATTTTTCTCTGTGGACACATTGTCCTCCCTATTTTATTCGTAATAGTCTCTTACAGAATTGGATCTATGTCATGACTAGAAGGTGCCCAGGTTTTAATGTTTCCCTTTTTCTTTTCCCTGTCTGCTTTTTGATTAATGAGCCTTCCTGAATCCAAGCAGCTTGGAAGAGTGGTTGTGGGGCTCCCTGATGTTTTTAAACCTCTTTCTTTTTGGGCGGGGGAACTTGAGGATTTGGAAATTGAAGGCTCTATTCCTGCTGCTTTAGTCTTAAAAAAAAAAATTTTTTTTTTTTTTTTGCATTCTCCAAAAGAGTGTTAAATAATCTCCAGGAAATCCCGGTGCCCTGCCAGAAGTCTGCCTGTGAGTGTCGGAGAAAATGTTCTACTTCTGAAATACCAGTTGAGCAGTTGAAGGTTGGCGGTGGTGGTAGTTCCCTTGGAGATGACCCAGAGCCATCAGCGTTTCTAGCTCACCTGAGGCACTGGGGTTGGCAGCCCGTGTGATACCAGCCAGGAGACTCCGTCAAATACTGGGGGAATGTGGAGGAACACCAGCTGTGGATTTACCATTAAACTTCCCTGTCAGGAGAACAGTTTAATTAATTCCTTTTCTCTTCCTTTTTTTTTTTTTTTTTCTTCTTCTTTTTAAAATGTGTGTTAGTCATACATAGGGTTTGAACTCAGGGCTTGGGTACTATCTATCCCTTATCCTTTTGAGTCAAGGTTAGTGCTCTACCACTTTAGTCACAGATCCACTTCTAGTTTTTCTTGTCTGGTTAATTGGAGATAAGAGTCTGTATTTTGTCTGCCCTTCAAACTGTGTTCCTCAGATTTCAAGCTTCCTAAGTAGCTAGGATTATAGGTACAAGGCACCAGTGTCTTTCCCTTTGCTGTTAAAAGGACAATGATATTCACTGGGAATCGGGGTTAGGAGTAAAGATTTAACCCTGGTAGCTACCAGTGAGGGCCTTGTCACCTCCTTCCCTCCTGTTTCACAGAGAGAAAACAGAGGCTCCTAAGGACTTGCTAGCCAGGACTGCAAGTTAGGCTGCTCAGAACTAGCTGCAGCAGCCCGCTCCTGCCTCCTTCCCAAGAAATATCCACATACAGACAATTTCCTCTCAAGATTTTATATGCTTCCAAGGTTCTTAGTATGATCAAAACATGCACATGGATGCATAGGTATATATCACACACATGGATATGGTCTCCTTGAAAGTTTTCCTGAACAAAATAAAAACAAGAAGTGATTGAAGTGGGTGAGTGGCTCAGTGTAGAGTGCTTATCTGATGTGTGTGTGTGTGGTGTGTAAGAGAGAGAGAGAGATGACAACAGCAAAAAAGGTGATAGATACAGTATGTAGAGATGGAAAATTAATCTCCTCTTTAATTTCTATTCTTTCTCTAGGAATGTAAAATGTATACCTGTGTCCCATATGGCTTTAAGTTTCTCATAAAACGAGATCACATTATTAATATAGAAAATAGTTTAGATGGATGCTGGTGCCTCACACCTGCAACCCTAGCTATTTAGGAAGCAGAGAGCCAGAGAGGATCAGATTGCAGTTGAAAGCCAGATTGTCATGAAAGTCTGTGAGATTCCATCTCCAAAACACTCAGCAGAAAGCTAGGCTGGAGGCCCTGAATTCAAATCTGAATTTCACCAAGGCAGAAGGAATCATTTCTATATAGTGTTTTATAGCATTTTCAGTTGTGGTTTTGTATTTTTGTTAGTGTGTGGTTATCATTTAGGTCAGTTGCAGATGTTAAAATCAGACCAATTCACAATCGGGGTGATTTATAATTTAGCCTGCTATAGTATGTTGAGAGACAATCATGTTATTTCTTCTTCTCCCTTTTCCTTTCTCTGTGTCTCCTATGCTACGAAAACAAGGTTACAGTAAATTCACTTGTTGATGTGCACAAATTCACCCTTGTTTGTTTACTCATTCTTTCTTTTGTAAGAAAAGGGCGCTACTGTGCTGTTCCTGATTTCAATAAACGTGTTTGTAATATGAGAAGTGAATACTCTTGTTAAGTGTTGGTAAATATAATTTGCCAAATTTGAGATATGTCCATCCAGACATTAATTTTTGTTGGAAGAATCCAATTTGATTTCTTTTTTTTTCTTTATTGTGACAGAGTCTTACTGGATAGCCCACATTGATCTTGAATTTGTGATCTTCCTGCCGAGGTCTCCCAAGTGCTGGGATTATAAGAATGCCATGCTTGGCACTGTGATGAATATTCTCAACCTCATTGTGACAGTTTTGTCCTTCAGTAGGGAAACTCGGCCTTGTCTGTGTTTACTGTGGTGAATACATTTTGCTTTATTGCTTTTCTCTTGACTTAAAAAAAGTCAGTTCCCATGTTGATCCAGTGTTAATTTGAAAAGTGTTTGTTTTTTCTATTCTGGGAGTCCCTTACAGCTAAAAAAGAAATTTTTATTTTTCTCTGAAAATTGATACCAACATTAAGTCACGGATGGATCTCCGGTCAAGACAGCTGACCTCTGTCCAATATCTGCCATCTTGTGGCTCTGACACCCTGTGGCTCTCTCAGTCTTTTCACTTCCGACCTTCTTACTCATCCTTCCTTTTTTTATTTTTGCCAGTCTTGGGGCTTGAACTCAGGGTCTGAGCACTGTCCTGGCTTCTTTTTGCTCAAGGCTGGCATTCTACCACTTGAGCCACAGAGCTACTTCCAGCCTTTTCTGCTTATGTGGTGCTGAAGAATCGATTCTAGGGCTTCATATATTATGCTAGGCAAACACTCTACCTCTAAGCCACATTCCCAGCTCCTTATCCTTACTTCTGTGTCTGTGCACTTCATCTTCTTAATTGATTACTCCTGAACATTAAGTTGATTCTCTAGAGGCATAGATCTGTTCTGTTTCAAGTAGTTTTGCACTGTTTTTTAATTAGAGAGTGTTGGTGCCATTCTCTCCCTATTTCCTAACCACTCTTCCCTAAGTTCTCTCTCTCTGATCAGTTCTTCCTCGGTGACTGCCAACTGCTGCCGATGAAGTTGATCATCATTCCTCAGGCCTCTGCTTGTCCTGGGTAGGCCATGATTTCTCTTGGTTTGCCCTCAGCCCTCAGCGAGTCATGCCTGTTGTTCATGCAGTGGCAACTACTAGGACATGGTAGGTGTCAGGGGGCAGACCCTGATGCCCAGTAGTCTTTTTGCTCCGGTGGCATAGGGACAACAGATTTGCCTTGCACTGAATCCCTCTCCTCCTTTGGATTCCCATGGGTTAGCGTGTGGGTTCTCCCTTTTCAGATGGACTCTTCAGCCCATTGACCGTGGTGCCCTTTTGGAGAGATTGGGGACACTTGGGTTCAGAAGGCCATTACCGCTTGCCCTGCATGAGAGTTGTTTACTGTGTGTCCTTCTTAATCCAGAGAAGGCAGGGTCAAGTATCTCCTCAGGCCATCTTCTTATAAATGTACTAAAGAAAAAATTATTGGCCAGATGCCAGTGGCTCATGCCTGTCTTGCTAGCCACTCAGGAGGCTGAGATCTGAGGATCGCCATTCAAAGTTAGCCCAAGCAGGAAAGTCTGTGGGACTCTTATCTCTAATTAACCAGCAAAAAGCTGGAAGTGAAGCTGTGCCTCAAGTGGTTGGGTACTACTGCTCCTTCAGCAAAATTGCTATGGGATAATGCAGTACTGGCACCCCCCCCCCCGCAAAAAAAAATGGCAGAGGGACAGTTCCCTCTTCCTTTTTAGCACTGTACTTTGGTCTGCTTCAGAGGTGGAAAAATAAGAAAACAGAAGCAATGTGCCTTCTTCTAGAACACTTTCAAACTGGCCAGTGACTTAAGAGTTCCCTAAACAGAATCTCCATTTTGCCAACGAAGATTTTTCTTAAGCTGCCTCCATGGAAATGGAGAGCTGGACCAGACACCTGCCCGTCATCACCAGGGATGCTGCATGGCCACCCTGAGCAGACACACCCTGCGCAGAGGGTACCGGTATCCACCGTGCTTGCCGCTGCCTGCGTGCTCAGCTCAGCGGGAACACACCGGGACCAAGTAAATGGTCAAAATGTCTAAGTCTCAAAGTAAATAATGGCACTTGTATTACAGCTATCGTTATAGAAATCTGTAACACTTCAAGAGACCATTATGGGGCTATTAAAAAGATTTTGCACTCAGTTTTCAAGATGACTTAGGCAGAATGCCATCCCTACAGCAATTACTTTATTTATCGCTATGTAAACGGACCTTAATGCTTCATTAAAAGCAGAGAAAAACCATGGTGCTTTTGTGCAATAACCAAGCAAAACGTGGTGGTAAAGCGTGGCCCTGTGTGCAAATAAATACCAGCCACTCTGGAGAAGGAGCAAATCTCAAAGTGACATGAGCCAGGCAGCTCAGTCAAGGGAGCAATTAAGAGCTTGCAAGGCCTGGATGTCTGTGGGGTTCAGGGTTCACACCTGTAATCCTAGCTACTCAGGAGGCTGAGATTTGAGGATCTTGGTTTGAAGCCAGCCCAGGTAGGAAAGTCTGTGAGACTCTTGTTTTTCTTTTAAAATTTCTTTATTGGCACTATAAAGGTGATGTACAGAGGGGTTACATAAGTCAGGTAATGAGTAGTACATTTCTTCTTGGACAATGACATCCCTTCCCTCACTCCCAGTTCCCCACCCACAAGTTATATTGTTCATTTTCAGCATAGGATCTCGTATCACTGCTGCATTTGAGACTCATATCTCCAATTAACCACCAAAAAGCTCCAAGAGGAGGTACAGCACAAGTGATGGAGCTCAAGCCTTGACAAAGAAGCTAAGTGAGAGCACAAGATCCTGAGTTCAAATCCTAGTACCAGCACCCCCCCCAAAAAAAAAGCAAGGTTAGGAAACTCTGCAAGAGAAATTGGTTGAACCCAGATGTCTAGCCCAGATCACTCTCCCATTAGCTGGTGATAGACATTTGCATCTTCTAGACTTGATACATCTTGATATCTTTAGCAAAATATATATGTACTCAATGAACTAAAATTGTCTCAAAAATATTCAGCTGCATCCAACATACTGTCCCAGATTCCTATAGCAGTTGAAAATAAAAGTCTTTTTTCCTTTAGCACAGAAGCAGTTAATAAGTTTTCTGACATACATGCATAGCAACCATTTCCAGGTCCTTACTCGTGCTGGCAATTTTGCAAGGACATGAAGCTATTTCTATAGTACTTTGCTGCAACAATGCGTGCGTTCCTTGAACAGATGGGCTGGGGGTGTTCTCCTGGGGTGCAGAGGAAGGTATTTAACATGTCAGACCAAGTCTGAGGTGCTCACTTACATCCCGAGATACTGAAAAAGGGGGAAATACACCAATAATTCCCAAGTTAAGACTGTCATGAAAATGACAGTAAGCATACACGGATATGACTTGATGCTGACACCCTTTCTAGGGCACCCCTAACACCACTCTGTATAAATAGACCATGGATGAAGCCACAGGCACCTGCACTGAGGTGCCAACGACACTCTGCAATTTGGGCTGAGCTAGTTAGACATTCTGCTCCACGTTTGCTAGCTGTTAAGGGAGGGAGTGCCACTTCTGTGTGTGTGTGTGTGTGTGTGTGTGTGTGTGTGTGTGTACACACACTTACAGGTATATGACAGGTGCTATTAACAAAGGTAATCCCATTGATAGAAGGCCTTGTTCTCTATACTGAATGATGCTGGCAGAGGCAGTGCTGGGTGAGAGCCAGAGGGCTTCCTGTCAGAGGAATACACTGCACTGCGCTGTGGTTTTGTTTCTACAGTTTAGGTGTTCGGAGTTTAGGTGTTCATCTTACAGAGTCAAATTAAGAGCAAGGAAGTTTTTCAAGCCCAACTTTTGCTTACCCTCTATTTATTTAGGTCCCCTTCACTTTCTTTTTTAAAATTCCTGGTGCTGCTCTTTAAGATACGAATGGGGGATGGTGGGGGCGGGGGAGGGTCACAGATGACCTCAAGGCTCTCGTGTGTTTACTTTTAGGTGGTATTATAAACTGTGTTAACACACAGCACCTTTGGGATCCAACTCAGAGAATTCCTGAGGGCCTCGGTCTTAGCTAAATTGTAATCTTAAGTTCTGGTGTAGAGTTGCTACCACTTGCGGTGGTGTTTTAGCTCTTTTCTGTGCCTGCCTCACGAAGGGCTGAGCTGGGAGAATCCTTTAGCGAAAGGAGAGGCGTCCCTCATTAAATAAGTCCTGCCACTTTCCACCGTGTTTCCAGGGCAATGGGTTCTTCAGAAGTCACTGTAAGTTCCTTGTATATGTGTTTCTAGCACATTCTCTCACATCCCACATGCTTAGGGAGGAGAGCCGTGCCCTGTGTCTGTCCCAGGTAGATGTACATGGATGGCTTGGCTTTCTGATACTTCTGGAGAAGGAAAATGTTGTTGATGAGAACACTTGGCGCATGGTGTCTGATTTGTTCTTGTGGCGGCTGCCTTGGCAATAAATAGACACTCCGCCAGCATGTTTCACACCCCTCTCCCCCAGCCCACACCGCTCCTCCACAAGAGTAGTTTTCCCTTGCTCAGGAGAGCCTTTAACTACTCAAGCCTTCCGTGTATTTACTGGGATATCATGTTTCTCCCTATTAAGCAGCAGAAAAGCACCTAAAATGTGGTAATTTCAGTGGAATTGGGACATATTTGCAAGTGAGCTTTAGGTTTTGTTGTTGTTTGGCCAGTCTTGGAGCTTGAACTTGAGGCTTGGGTGCTGTCCTTGAGCTTCTTTGTGCTGGAGGGTAGTGCACTGCCACTTGAGCCACAGCGCCACTTCTGGCTTCTTTGGTAATTTATTGGAGATAAGAGTCTCACAGACTTTCCTGTCCAGGCTGGCTTCTAACCATGATCCTCAGGTCTCAGCTTCCTGAGTAGCTAGGATGACAGGCATGAGCCACTGATACCTGTGTGTCCCCCCCCCCCCCCCGGGGATGGGAGTAGTGTTCCTTGTTTGTTTTTTTGTTATACTACCTTATGATAAAATAACAGAACTGAAACTTTTGGGAGTAAAAATACATTATTTGTGTACTTTGATGGTTTGAGTAACACATACAGTATGCTGTATGAAAGAAATGACAAAAGGGATACTGCTGGGGAATTTTTTTTTTTTTTTTTTTTTTTGCCAGTCCTGGGCCTTGGACTCAGGGCCTGAGCACTGTCCCTGGCTTCTTCCCGCTCAAGGCTAGCACTCTGCCACTTGAGCCACAGCGCCGCTTCTGGCCGTTTTCTGTATATGTGGTGCTGGGGAATCGAACATAGGGCCTCGTGTATCCGAGGCAGGCACTCTTGCCACTAGGCTATATCCCCAGCCCGGGATTTTTTTTTTTAAGTTTACCAAGTAAGGGAAGTTAGAGTTCATTACCAACAGAGAGCCTTTCAGCCCTGGAAATGGAGACATTTTATAAATACTGTGATGATTTTTCAGTGATATTAGTTGCTAAGCCATTTTAAACAGTGTGTAGTGTTTTGTTTTGTTTTAATTCTGCTAATACCATTCAGAGTTTGGATGATAGCTACTCACATTGTGCATAGCCTGACTCTCTAGATTATTAAGAATCTGTTATAAACATCCTTTTTGGTGTATGCAGTGGGAGATTTGCTTTCTAATTTTTTAAAAAAAAATTAAGTTGACATGAAATTAGCCCTTTCAGTGTGAACAATCTAGTGACTCTTAGTATATATTCATATGGTGGTGCATATATCATTTCTATTTATTTCTAAAATACAGTCATCCCTGCTCCCACTGAGCAGTTACTTCCTTTTCTCCTTTCCTCCTATCCATGGGCTATCACCAGTTGTGTATTCTGGCTGGAGTTTCACCAGCTTGGATGTTTTATGTAATTGTAATCATGTAATATGCACGTTTTTATTTCTGGTTTCTTGTACTTAGTGTAATGTTTTAGAGTTCATCTACATTACAGCTGGTGTCTGTGCTGAATTTCCTTTCATGACTGAGTAATATTCCATCCTGTGCCCGCAACCCCCCCCCCCCCCCCGCCCCGCATTGCTGTTTATTGTATAAATCCAGGACTTGGAATATGTTGATCTTCGTTCTGAGATACATGCACAGTTAGTGTGTAATATTCTCTCTGTCTCCCTCTCACCCAGCCATCAACCATCAGGCCAGCACCTCTTATATGTTAAGTATTCCAGAAGGGATAGGAATGACAGAAAGGAAAGATTAAAAAAAAAAAGTTTTCTAGAGTTACTGCATGATGTGTATTTATAACGTCTCGGATGAATCTTTCGCTCTGTTTAGAATGGCTGGATTCTCTCTGTATACTGCCTGGCATTGTGGGAATCTTGGGCAGCTCACTCTTCAGTGACAGTGATGGTGTACCATCACCCCTCTCCAGGATCATCCTCAACGTCTTCAGAAGACGAAGGACTAAATGGTGCTGTCCTACTGATAGCTCCAACATGGGATCCCTGTGGCACCTGGGAAGAGAGGGGCTCCCAGTTCATGGGAGCCCCCCTGAAGTGACATGGGAACCAGGGCTCCAGCAGGAGTTTCAGGGCTAGAGGCAGCATGCCAGGAAAAGACCAAGGGTGGAAAGTGGGGGCATGCCTGCAGGACACTTACGTGCAAGCATTCCTCCTTCGTCCGTCATGAGGGGCACCCCTGAAGGGTTTTCCCACAGAAACAGAATTCCCCTCATTCATTAATTCAAAGGCTTAAGTAGATTCAATAACAATAAGCTGTCCATCATCCAAATGGTAGACTTAATCCCAGCAGGCTTCCCAAATTCCTGAACACCCCTCTTCTCTCTCACTAGGTTTTGCCAAACACAAACTCTGATTTCCATTCATCCATTTATCTGATTGCTACCCCCTGCTTTTCCTTGATTTTCTACTTATTAGCAGGAAAAAAAAAAGCACATTTCTTGACCTACACCTTAACAAAATAAGGATGGATATGGTATGTTGAAAATTCCAATTTTATGAATGGTTTAGCGATAAGAACTTTGATCCATTGAAAGATTAAAAAGTGATCATTGTTATTCTATGCTATAAGGACCATTCCTTTTGGGGGCATAAAATTATATACTTAATCACTGGATGATTAAATTACTATGCTTCATTGTATTATCTGAACAAAACAGAATACTGTGACTTTAGGTATTTTGTGCCCAGAACAAATCTGAGAACCATTGAAAATCTAATCTTTGATAAAGGGGCAGGATTAAGAGACTCCTGAAGAGAACCTTTCCCTTCGGTTAAAAGGACACCTCTAATCCTAGCTACTCAGGAGGCTGAGAACTGAGGATCATAATTCAAAGCAATCTCAGGCAGAAAAGTCTGTGAGACTCATCTCCAATTCACTAGCCAAAAAAAAAAAAAAAAAGCTGAAAGTAGAGGCATGGTTCAAATGGTAGAAAAAGTTCAGGGATATCTATTAAGCCCTGCTCAGGTTCAAGCTCCTGGTCCTGCCACACATGCACACACATAACAAGAGAGTTTACTGTCCGTTTGTACATCCAGAGAGGGGCCAGGAGTACTTTCAGCTTCAGGTATGAAGTTACTAGACATTTCTGGGGCAAGCTATTCCAAGTTGTGGTACATTGATCAAGTTGCATGCCATCAGTGAGTGGCAGTTTCTTTGTTAGAACAAGCAAGACAGTAGTCACCATTTCAGTTTGTTCTAGGGATTACATTAGGTGCTATAATGATTCAGAACTTGCAGAACCAGCTGGGGACTGGCCATGGTTAATATGCTTTGGGTAGAGTTGGAGACCAGAGAACACATTTCTTGATTTTTTTTTAAAACTCAGTGTGTCTGTAAGGATTTGTCTTGTTAATCTTTTTAGTCCTCTTAAAAAAAAAACAAAAACAAAAAAACAATGGCTGGGAATGTGGCTTAGTGGTAGAGTGCTTGCCTAGCATGCATGAAGCCCTGGGTTCGATTCTCAGCACCACATATACAAAAAAAGCCAGAAGTGGCGCTGTGGCTCAAGTGGTAGAGTGCTAGCCCTGAGCAAAAAGAAGCCAGGGACAGGTGCTCAGGCCCGGAGTTCAAACCCCAAGACTGGCAAAAAAATAAAAACAAAAGCAAAATCTTACAGTGTTAACCTCTACCAAAACTGGTGGAGTTATGAGGGGTAGTAGTAGCATGCATGTATGTGTGTGTGCACGCTTATATAACCCCCCCACCCACTTATTTATCCTGGAAGGAATGAGAAAACAATATTATCTTCAAAGCTTTTATCCTGATCATCATATACTTAGAATTCAGATACTAAGTCAGTTACTTTGTTAATTCTAACTACTGTGAAAATCTCAACAGCGGGTTATTCATCCAAGTGACAAATTTTAAATTCTGTTTCTAGCAAAATTCCAGCAGATGTAGCAGCCAGACTCTGGCAGCGCTTCGGTGGCGGCGGCTGGGGAAACGTGGACCCCCAGGTCAGCCTACATCCTTTCTTCCCTAGTAAGTTAGTTACCGCCTTCCCATCGGTGCTTCCGGAGCCCTGAGAAAACCAGATAGGACTTTCACATGGTTCATTGGGCTCCTTCATAAGGAGCCCGTGGTATATAAATCATTAGATTTATTTATTTTTGCCATTCCTGGGACCTGGGCGCTGTCCCTGAGACTCTGAGCCACAGTACCACTTTCAGCTGTTTCTGAGTAGTTTATTGAAGATAAAAATCTTATGGACTTTCCTGCTCAGGCTGGATTTGAACTGTGATCCTTGGATCTCAGCTTCCTGAGTAGCTAGAATTACCAGTGTCCAGCATTACTTTTAGTTTTACATGTACTTATTAGACAGTAACCTCTCTCTCTGTCTCTGTCTCTTTCTCTCTCATACTGGGACTTGAACTCAGAGTGTGGGTGCCATCCTTTAGCTTTTTGTCACTCAAGACTAGTGAGCCATAGCTTTACTTCTAGCTTTTTGGTGGTTAATTGCAGGTAAGAGTCTCATGGACTTTTCTTCCTGGGCTAACTTTAAACTGTGATCCTCAGATCTCAGCCTCCTGAGTAGCTAGGATTACAGATGTGAACCATTGTGCCTGGGTGAAACATTCTATTTTATTGTTGAAAGGGAACCATTTGCAAATGCATTGATCTTGTGGGGAGGTCCTTTTGACATGCTTTTAAAAAAGAATAGCTTTTATTACATTACAATGTGTTGTTATATTTAAAGTAGGCTGTAGTGGGGATGGGAGTGTGAATGGCAGTTTATGCTTGGGCCCTCTTTGTTTCCTCTGGCAGTGGGCACAGGCTCCTTGGCCAGTCCAGATGTCCAGTTGCTGATAATGCTTGGGACAGGATGGAAGAGGTGGGCAACAATAGCTCTTACCTCCCGTCGGATCCTTAGCATTGCTTGAATATTTGTGTGTTTGTGTGTGGGGAGATGTTTTCTCGAGAATGTTGCCGAATAACAGAAATTCCCAGAGTTCCTCAGTGTGCTCGCTGCCCCTGCATGGCCTGGTGGTATGTGCGAGCTTGCCTGGCCACGAGTTAAGTTTCAGGATTGATACGAAGTTAGCAAATTAGCTGGAGTCTACAGCAGTTTCTTCTCTGCCTGTTGCTTCAGTACTTGGGGTGAACTTAGATGTCCAGGTAACCTCTACGGTACTGATTTTTTTTTCTTTCCTTTGAGATGGGATCTCTGTACAACTCCTGTGTTTCTACTCCATCTTCTCCAGTGGCTGGGTCTACAGGTGTGTACTGCCTGTCTTTGAGATCTTTAAAAAATGTGACATTGATTTCCATTGATATGGCATCCCACAGAGGAAAGCAATCACAGATTCTCCTTTGACAAGATAGCATATGCAGGCAGGATTAAATTTTAAAGTAAGAGAACACAACCCCCGGGCCCTCCGAGTTTACAGATGAATACATTTCGGCAACTCGAAACGTGAGCCCACTTAGTAGTTGCAAGGAAGAGATAATGTTTATTTGGCCTCTCATTATTATAACTGTTTTGCTCTACGTTTTGTGATGAATCTCTGTATCAAAAGAAACAGGGGCACTTTTTTGAAGGCATAAATACATAGTCTCTTAGTTTAGTGAAAATTATTTGACAAGAAGATTCTTCACATCATCTTTGTAAGCAAACAGCATCAAAGAATTTTCATTCTTCTTTCTTTGTCCCTCGTATCTTGTGGCAACTTCCCCATGAAGACACACATTTTGTTACTGCTCCAATCACTCATACCCTTTGAAGCATTGCCAAACCCACCTAATATTTGCTTTAACGAATGGAAGTTAGCTCCTATCTTGTCTACTACCCCTTTTCTTTGGTTCTGTTTTTCTGTGCAAACTCAGCTCTGTGAGCACTGCCTGCTCCCAGGGGCCTCTAAGCCCTTCTTGTAAAAACAAAGTGCCCAGGAGCAGGAAAAAAAATTAGAACACACTGTTACTACTTCTTTCTTTTAGACTTGATAAGAAATAGATTCCGACATGTCAGATGCTTCCCCTGGTAATGGCAGCTGAAGTCCAAATTGAATAAGAAATACTTTTTTATTGATTGCTAGCATTTGTGTAGAAAAGATTTAATTAGACCAGGATTCTAAGGGCACTTATTGGTCTTTACATTTAGACATTGCTGACATGGTTAATTTCTATGTCTCTTTTTGCCTGGGAATTTATGATTCTTTCCCACAAGTATCAAACATGGTAATACATTCATTCGCCATAACTGCCTTCCCTCCCTCCCCTCCCTTTCCCCTCCCTTTCCTTTCCTTTTCCCTCCTCTCCCCTCTCTCCCTCTTTCTCCTCACTCATTTTTGTATATGACCAGGAAACCATGAAATTGAAGGCAGCCAGTTGGTCTAAACCTGCACATGGCTTTAGGGAGAGCTCCCATGAGTGTTCTGTGTGCCCCCAAAGGGGAGATAGAAGCTACTGTGGTTCATCTACAAATAAACAACAACTTAGGCAAGAGACCTGAATGTTTTTAATGATAAAAAAGTAGAACAGATTTCAGGTCAAGGTTGGGTTTGGGTTGTTCGGCTTATTTGTGTCCTTGTTGGCAATTGTTGCAAAGCCCAGAGCGTGCTTTGTTTACCAGCCTTGGCTTATCAAGTTACTGATGTCCAAGCTGATTTCCCTCCTGCCCTGGCTCACTCTTTCTTCCCTCCTTCCCACTCCTGCTCCAGTGACTGGTGGGGGAGGGGGACAGTATGGGGGTTTCAGCTCCACCTAGGCAAGGTCCCCTTAGCTACCCTTCCTCCTTCCTCCCTCCCAGGTCTGAGCCACACCTCCACTGCTGGCCTTTTGCTGGTTAATTGGTGATAAGGGTCTCACAAACTTTTCCTGCCAGGGCTGGCTTTTGAAGGAGGATCCTCAGATCTCACCCTCACAATTAGGTAGGATTAAGGGCATGAACCACTAGTGCCTAGCTCATTTCTATTTTTAATAAGCTGGAAAGCATTTAATTTTTTTTTCTAACAGCATGAGGATGGCTTAAATGCCCCTACTCTGTTGTGTCCTGTAGCTTTTACAGAGAAAAGACTGGCTAGCACAGCTGAACTCCACATAGAGTAAATCCAGCTTCTGTTCTCTAGCAGGGCCTTCAAACTGTGAATAAACAGAATCTTACTTGAAATGAAATGCGTGAATTTTTCTTTTAAGATATGGCCGCATGGTATCCATATTTTGCAAGTTTTGGGAAACATGAAACAGGTGTTTTGTGTTTTTTTTTTTCCTATATGGAACTTACTGACTTACGAAATTTGTGAAATAAATCCTGTGCCAGCTTTCTTAAGAACTACCCATTCAGATCTGTAAATATTTTTATAGTGAAGTATTGCTCATTTCTAGTCTCTTCTTGGAAAAAAGAAATTATTTTTTAATACTTGTGCTATTATATATGTATACATATAACATCATAGTGTGGTATACTCTGTGGAATTAATATTGAGCAGGGCGTTTTTAGCCAAAGAAATGCTTAAGGAAAATTATCATAAGGAGACTCTGAAAAGCTTACTTTTGGGGGATGGGAGGGGTGACAGGAGACAGTGACAATTGTGACTTGGTACTTTTTTCCCCCTTGTGTTAGACCAATGAAGATCTATACTGATGGATGCTGGTTACAGATTATGTTTGCTTTTAAAGGTGCCGGGGGGGGGGGCGCTGGACAAAGCTGGAGGAGAAATGGTTAGATTTCTTCTCTTTGATCTCTGGCTAGAGCCATGAACACTCCTGATTCCATCATTCTTTATCAATGAGTTGTAAGTACATCAGAAATGACAGAATCTTGCATCTCATTTCTATGCTGCTCTTTTGGAATTCAGTAGTTGGTTTTACTTGGGGTTATCTGTGGACAAGAATAGATGAATTAGAATTTCCAGTGTGGAAACTTTTTGAAAATCATTTTCTTTCCTGGCTACTGTATTCAGAGCCTTCTTGGTGTGTTGCTGGGCAAATAGCTCATGTTTCAGATGCTTCTGGATGGATCATCCCTGTGTTTCCCATCCAGGGATTGATGAGGCTGGTCCTAACTTTGGAACTCACAGTATCTATCATCTTGCTAAAGGACCAGTATGACTGCTATTGGCTTAGAAGTTTAACTTTATTAGAATACACCATAGGTAGGAAAGATCAAGGCAACAGTGTGAATGTTAACTTGATCATAAGGGACGAGTCAGCACCAAGAGAAAAGTTACTCTTCAAATAAAAGTGATCATTTTCATCAAGGAATTTTCAAGATGCATGGGCTGTGCCGTGTCTGGAGGAACCACGCCCTCTTTATGGAGCTGCCTCTTTTCTTCTTTTGGAGTTGACTTTTGATCAGTGTCAGTAGTTCAGAAATAGCTGGAGAGCTTGGTTCTTCCTTGATAAAAAGCAGAGGGCACTTAAAGTGAGAGGGGGGAATACCTCTCCCAATTTTGAAGAAATAAGTCAATCACAAAGGGCAGATGCTGTTTGTTTCCATTTATCTGAGATGCCTGGAATAGTCACAATGCAGAGGCAAGAAGTTGGGGTTTACTGGTTAGGGGAGGCAGGGATTGGATGGGTAGTGATATTTATTGCACAACACAATGAATGTACTTAATGCTGCTGCACCGTGTACCTAAAACTGCTTACCACCATGAAAATAAATACACACAAGAAGAGCTATAGCAGGTATAGTACTGGGCTGGAGGTGGGGGGGACGACACACTTTCAGTTGCCGTGGTGTAGCTCACAGACTAGCTGAGATCTTGATTTTAGCCAGCCTGCCGGTAAGGCTGATCCTCCTCCAGGTTCATCTCAGCATCTGTGTGAAGGAAACAGATTGATGATACCTGGTGATTGGTGTCAGGTCTTCCTAGGTGCCAGGCCCCTGGGGGCCAGCTGACATCCATGGCCCCTCCCACTGGAGGTCCTCCTGCCTTCTGCTTGCCAACCATCTGCCCACCTCCCCGTCTCCACATGGGAGGGACTTTTGCCTCCTAGATCTAAACTTGTTTACTTGCTTTTTATCACCCATGGAGCTTTGGCAGTGCCAAAGCCAGGCTGCCTTCTCTATCTCAAGTCCACTGACTCACTCTTTTTAGGGGTGGAACAGACAGACAGACACACACACAGACAGACAGACAGACAGACACACACACACACACAGTGCTGGTTCTGGGGCCTGAGTGCTATCCCTAAGCTTTTTTTTTTTCCCCCACTCCTGGGCCTTGAACTCAGGGCCTGAGCACTGTCCCTGTCTTCTTTTTGCTCAAGGCTAGCACTTTGCCATTTGAGCCACAGCGCCACTTCTGGCCGTTTTCTATATATGTGGTGCTGAAGGAATCGAATCCAGGGCTTCATGTATATGAGGCAAGCTCTCTTGCCACTAGGCCATATTCCCAGCCTCCTAAGTTTTTTTGTACAAGGCTAGTGCTCTACCACTTGAGCCACTGTTCTACTTCTGACTTCTTTTGGAGTTTATTGGAGATAAGAGTCTCATGAACTCTTTCCCCTCCCTTCCTCTCCCCTCCCCTCCCCTGTCCTTTTGTGCTGGCACTGGGGCTTGAACTCAGGGCCTGATGGCTGTCCCTGAGCTTTTTTGCTCAAGGCTGACTCTGTACCACTATACTTCCATTTTGGGCCTTTTAGTAGTTAATTGGAGGAAAGAAGCTCACAGGCTTTCCTGCCCAGGCTGGCTTTGAATCTCTCCTCAGATCTCAGCCTCCTGAGTAGTTAGGATTACAGATGTGAGCTATGGCACTAGGCCTTTAGCTTTCTTATTGTGGTGCTTTTTTTCCTAAGGGAAACTCCTGAAAGGGGAATGTTGATGGGGCAAAAGAAAAGAAAGAAGAGACCTAATAGCTCTTTTTAGGCCCGTGTTCTAAGTAATAAATTTCATATGTATGTTTTAAGCGTATCCCCTCCCCATGGCTGAGTTTGTGGCTCTGAATAGTTCAGGTGTGTAAGGTCCATTCTGTCACCTCCACTCGCCGAAGGCTACCTGAGTGTACAAGGATGCTTTCTGTCTGATCTTAACCATGTTTTCAAAGCCATTGTTGAGTCTGTGTCTTGGATGTTATTCTATAGATTAGTCTTAAAGTCACCCACCTCTTGAAAGTCCCCATGGCCTTAAGTGGTCTCTGGAGGGGTGGTTGATGAGAGGGCACACCCTCTCATGTTAGGTATGTGCCAGGCTTGCCTGTGTCAGTGCTGCACGAAGGTGTTCAGGAAAATTCCTCTCTGAAGGACTTCGGGGATTTCTCAGTTCTTGCTGTTTTTGTGACCTTGGGAGGTGTCTAGTTCACAGAAGGCTTTGTTTCTCGGCTCTGTTGCTGCTTTCAGCCTTGCCCTGTAATCACAGGGCGCCAGGGAGGGCTGTGGTCTGCTTGCCTGGGTATGCTCAGATACCATTTCAGCCCACGTGTGTCACCACAGCAGCAGGGGGTGGGGAGGAGGGAGAGAAAGAGAAGGGGACAGTGTTCTGAAGCCCACGAGATTGCCAGTCACGGGGCCCTCATTTGAATTTTGTACATGGGCAGGAAGGGAGCCATTCCTTGGAGCGGCTCCACGTGGTTTTGTTTTAAATGGGCCATCCCTTAACTCACATGACTGGGAGCGCTCAGGACACTAGGTGAACGTGCTTTCCTACGTTCTAGCTCAGGAGTGGTTCCATTTTAACCTTCCAGAGAGTTTCAGAGTTTGAGAGTCAGGAAGGTGACCAGCAAACACCCCCCCCCCCCCCACCAAAGCATTGGATAAAGACACAGCTGGAACACCTACACCAGAAGTTGTAGTCTCTTCCCAAGGAAGATGGTGACCATACATCCTGACAGCCCAGGAGAGAATAGTACGTTAGCCAGAGAGGAGAAGAGTGCAGAGGTGCAAGACAAGGACTGCAGACACCCCAACAAGTACACAGAGAAGTTGCTAAGCACCTGCCTGCATGTTCTGAGAAGAGGTTGTTCTCTGGTAAGGTCCCAATAGACCCATTATGGAAAGATCTAGAAGGGTTTGCTCAAGGGAAGTAGTACTTTCATTATAAATGCTGTCAGATGCTATTCTGTGTGTATGATGAGGGTGACAGAATTTGGAACACTGACCTTTTTTTGAGCTGCTACTTTATGACAGAGTATTCTACACTAGCATTGCAGAGCCTGATGAAACCAGGTTCTGAGCCTCTCTAATCTTAGCTACTCAGGAGGCTGGGATCTAAGGACTGCACTTTGAAGCCAGCCTAAGCAGCAAAGTCTGTGAGACTCTTGACTTTCATTAGCCACAAAAAAGATAGAAGTAGAGATACATCTCAAGTGGTAGAGTGCCAGCCTTGAGTGAAAAAGATAAGTCCCAGTGCCCAGTCCTTGTGTGCAAGTCCTTATATGATCACCCCCCCCCCCCAATAAAAACCCAATTTCTGAACTATTGTGGTAGCTAATCATGGGTAAATTATGTCTTAGTGTGGTTTGGTGGACAGCATGACCGTCTCTATACCCAAGGGGACATCTAGGAATTGTCTTTGTGGACCTTGTTTTCATTTATTCCTTTCTCATCATCCTAGACACTAAGCTGAGAACTTGGCTTAGGATCACTCTTGTTATTATTCCTCCTTTATAGCCCCTCTTTGTATTGGAAGTCATCTGGCCCTCCTCTCCACTTCTCAGGTGAGAAAACTGAGACCCAAGGAGGGGCTGTGACCTACTTACCTTGTTTGTGTTGGCCAAATGGTACAGAAACCCAGCAAGGCATAGTGCTATCTGCATCTCTGTGGTCCGTAGGTTCCTTGACAAGGAACTATAAGATGGCCTTTTTTTTTTTTTTAAGATGGTCACTGGTGGCTCCTGCCAGTAATCCTAGCTACTCAAGAGGCCGAGTTCTGGAGGTTTGCAGTTCAAGCTCAGCCTGGGCAAAAAGGTCTGAGAGAGATGCTTATTTCAAATAACTGACTAAAATCTAGGCTAGAGGTGTGGCTCAAGTGGTATAGTGCCAGCTGAGCAAGCAAGCCTAATGAGCACGAGACCCAGAGTTCCAACCCTGGTACTGTGGAAAGAGATCAAGAAAGAATGGGGAGAGGAGATGGGGGCGGGGGGAGAAGGAGAGAAATAGGGGCCTCTTCAGATCTAGTGGGGATGTCAGGGTATATGTTCATCTCTGATTGGCTTTTATGGCTCTGAGCAGGTCCCTCCTTTTCTTTCTTTTTTTCTTTTGGCTGATGAGGAGGCAAGCTGTCCCTCACATATTTGCCTTGCACTGGGCTACCTTACCCGGGGTCAGCAACAGCCTGTAGTAGCTGAAAGTGAAAGCTGGTTGGTGGTGAGCAGTCACAGATCTCTGGTGGCAACCTTTCTGGAGTGACTTCCACTGACTGACTGTAGCTAGGCTAGTGGTGAGCACAAGCATAGCTCTCTGTCTTTTACAAACAATGGAAAAACCCATCAGCAGCCCCCAAACCAGCTGTCTTTCTCCTGATGAATAGACCCACAAACCCTGTAGAGTCGAAGAGTAGTTTCTCCTAAGTACCCTGGGAGCACATAATACATTTTAAATAAGATTAAAAATTATGTATTATTCTTAGTAGCATCACTGTCAGATAATTGAACCTGGGAGCATTCGGTGCTGGGTGCTCAGTACGGAGTAGTAACATCTATTCAATGTGCAGTACAACCCCTTTGTTCAAGAACAATGTATTCAAGGTCAGTGTATTTTGGCTCTGCTGCCGAGTTCTGGAAATTCCCAAGAGAATAAGTTTTTCTCTGGTTATATAATTCAGCACAAGTGACTATAGCAGCAAGCTCATGTTTAATAATGACTGTAAAAAATGCAATTGATTCTAAAATTCTGCTTTTAAAAAGTGTGATTTAAAAAATCCCTCTTAAGGTTTAAGGCAGGTTTTTTTAAATTTAATTTTTTTCAAGAAATACCACTGCTGCTCTGTGCTCCATACCATTTTAAGGGTTTTGCACATATTAATTTGCGTAATTTCAACTTGGGTGATTAAGTGCTGCTTTTCCTACAGTACTGAGGAGGAAACTGAGTCACAGAGTGGTTCAAGTCAGTTGCTAAACTTAATTTCCTAGGTGGCAGTCTTGACTATTTTATGAGTTTTAAGATAACCAGTGTGAAACTTTACTTACTTAAGCTGAGTATTGTTTTATAAGCCCTTTCTGAGGCTGATCATTAAAAACAGAACTATCCCTTTCTCTTCAGCCAGACTTTGGTAAGACATTGGCACTGAACTTGAGCTAGTTCCTGGAAGAGAACATCTGGTCTGCAGAGCTGTGGCCTTGGGGCGACCATAGCTGTCCAGCAGAGGGAATAGGAGAGCAAGGCAATGGTATAGAGGTCCCAGGGAAACGTGTGTGTGTGTGTGTGTGTGTGTGTGTGTGTGTGTGTGTGTGTGTGTGTGAAGTGGGCAGAGGAACCCAGGCAAAGAAAAGTGAGGATGAGCTAATTAGCAGCAGCTTTCTTTCTTTCCAGACTCTGTGGGAGTCTAGACGGTACCCCCAGAACACTTTGACTTGGGCTGTCCAGCTCCAGGAGTGCCCTGTGTGGGAAATCTAGATACCTCTGTCTGCTTTTAACTGGTCCTCTTCATGAAGTTCATGGTCCAGAATGAGCCAGAGGCTTGTTGGAATTGTTGGTCTTCCTATAAACCTATTGGAAAGAAAGTAACAGACTTTCATTTTTCTTAAATGCTTATGTGTCAGAAACTTTGCCAAGTACTTTGCTATGTTTCACTTTTATTTAATACTTCTCCTGTAGGGTAAATTAGTAATAGATATTAAAGTGAAACTGTTACAGTTACTAAGGTGACTATACAACAGACTGAATAGAGGAGCCCTCTTAAGCACCTTGAAGGGTTTTATAATTTCCTATTTACAGATGAAATTAACATGCTAATTACAAATTGTTCCCACTATTCACCCAGGCAGGCTAGTCTCCTTAAAGTTTAGATGGATAACTTAATTGAATTGCTTAGTGTATTTGGCAGCCATAGAACTGCAGTTCTCTTTAATTACATAATGCAGATAACAAAGAGTCATTCTAATAGGAAAGGTACAGGGCATATTTACAGCAAATCTACATCGTCTTACTGAGCAATACAGAGAAGGTTTCAATCATGTGGAAGATGCCAGTTTCTCTATGTGAGAAGCTGGGATATGATCAGCATCTCTTCTCCGCAAATGAATGTATAATTCCAAGACAATCTTATTATTTCTGCATTTTATTTGGAGCTTGATAAAAATGATTCTAAAGTTTGTTTTAAAGTTCTAATATTAGTAAGATAGATTCAATTTCTTCTTTGAACAATAGAGATGAATTAAGGTGAGGATAGAAAGAACTTAACCGATTTTTTTTTTAATTAAAAAGTTTTTTAAAAAACCTTTTTCTGATCCTAGTTGAAAATCAGGGCCTGGACATTGTCCTTTAGCTTTTTTTTGCTCAAGGCTGGTGCTCTGCCACTGTAGCCATAGCTCCACTTCCAGCTTTTTGGTGGTTAATTGGAGATAAGAGTCTCTCAGGTTTGTTTGCCAGTCCTCAGATGTCAACCTCTTGAGTCACTGGGGTTCTAGGTAAGCCACCCATGCTTGGCTGAATCATTTTTGCTAGAAACAATGCCCCCCCTCCCCTCCAGCCACTAATGTTTAAAGCCATTAGAAAATTCTGTCTTTTATGGAGAACTTCCAAACAACTGGTGAAGACGTTTGATAAGAGGTGAAACCAGATTTCTCACTCTTACTTAGATCCACTTAACTGACCTTACTAGTGCTTTTTTTTTTTTTTTACTGTCAGATGCATTTTGAATGGGAATGAGTTGACTGTGTCTCATCTTTCCTGGTAACTTAATACTGTCAACAAGATTGTAGGACAGGCAAGTAGACTGCCCAGAACTTCTTATATCTTGCAGGTTCTATGGCTATTTGCATCTTCCTGGCATATGTTTAGAAGTATTGAAAGCCCAATGCCAAGTACTGAGCCTACATTGCATCTATTGCTTTTCTTTATGGAACTAGATGAATAATTTGAACATTTTGGGAAATTATAAGTTCAGGGGAAATTAAGTTAACATTTCTTAGACCTTAAAATCTACACAGTATCTTTTCATGCAGTGGCTTAAAAAAAGTTTTCCTAGCTAAGTGCAAGGCTCACTGTCTTGCTCCTTTCCTGTTTTTTTTTTTTTTTTTTTTTTTTGCCAGTCCTGGGCCTTGGACTCAGGGCCTGAGCACTGTCCCTGGCTTCTTCCCGCTCAAGGCTAGCACTCTGCCACTTGAGCCACAGCGCCGCTTCTGGCCGTTTTCTGTATATGTGGTGCTGGGGAATCGAACCTAGGGCCTCGTGTATCCGAGGCAGGCACTCTTGCCACTAGGCCATATCCCCAGCCCCTGTTTGTGTTTTAAGCAGCATTTCTGAAACCTATTTGAACAGATAACTATAAGATTGAGAGACATGAGTTTGTGAGTTACTGGTGTAGTTTTTTTTTTTTTAAGAAGGATCAAAACTCTCCATGACAAATTAGGATTAACAACTTGAATATATGCATCTGGGGATAAAATGATGAAACTTATTTTTTTTTAAACCAGGTTGAATTAAGTGGAAAGCAGATTTTAATCTTCTGTGATTGATAGAAATCTTAACTGGTGCATTCTGGTTTTACTGCATCACCTTTCCTCTGAAGTCTTTGTTGCAGGTAGTTTGAAAACTATTCTGTTTGATTTAGTAACATTATATATTGCACATATCCTAATATGTAGTTTTGAAGACTCAAGACCATTCCTTTGCTTTATATCTTCTATTTCAGCTTGTTTACCTTGACTTTCATTCACTCTGTTATTTTTAAGCATTATATCATTCTAGAAGGATGGACACACGTCTTTACTCACTCCAAATTAGATATGTAATTTGTTTCCAATTTTTTAGTATTACAAACAACCTCCTAATAAACATGCCTTGGAATGACATTCTTTTAGTTTAAAGCAGTCATGTTCTCTCAGAAAGCTGCTCAGTAATTGACTTAGAAATTCTTTTGTGTTAATTGCTGTGATTGCTTATGTTGAGTCCTTCCTTTGCAGTTTTTATCATGGTATATAATCCTAAACTGGTATGACTAAAATAGGAGTTTTGCTAAGAATGCAGTTTAGCTTAAAGAAGGGTTCTCTTACAGAGAGGTTAAAATGAACCTCTCTGAGGCTGTGACCTCCTGATGAACAGTCCCCACTGGGGAAGGTGGGGCTCTGATTTGCAAAGAGTTGTGTACCTGGGCTGCTCCAAGTCTGCCTTTTAACTCACTTCTTGGCATACTTTGGTGTCTTGTTAAAAACACAACAAGACCCCCAAAACAAACCATGCAGTCCACTCACATGCAATTATAAGAAACAACAGAGTCCCAAGTTCAGTTTCTTCCCTGGTAGGATATTTTATACAAAGGCGATACATGGTCCTAGCTTGGATATTGCTAGCAATACCTCCAGACAGATTTTATCAACCCAAAGACCTTATGTTGCCTTTTATAGCCATACTTCCTGATTTTCTTGTTCCTTTTCTCCTTTCTTTAACTCCTGGTTACAAAATGACAACTCTGAAATGTCATTTTATGATGGTTCTGCAAATGGCATCTTGGGTTGTTTTTTTCCCCTCTCTTTTAGCATACTTCTTTGAAGATTCATCTAGGTTATAGAGTGTATCAGTTGTTCCTTTTTATTTTGGAAGAATTGTTCTATAGTATGGATGTAGTACACCATTCAAATGTGTGGATGTAACTTTTCGTTTCCATGAAAGAAAATGTCCAGATTCAATTACTATGTTGTGTATGTACATGTATGCTTATTTTTGTGCAGGCACTTAGGCTTGAATTCAGAGCCTCTTGCTCAGCATTTTTTCACCCTACCAGTTGAGCCACACCTCCTGTTTCCAGCTTTTTACTGGTTAATTGGAAATAAGAATCTTACAGGCTTTTCCCATTCAGGCCAGCTTTGGGCTGTGATCATCAGATCTCAGTCTCCCGAGTAGCTAGGATTACAGGTGTGGCTCATTAGCGCTTGTCTGCATACTTATTTTAAAAGAAACTGCCAAACAGTTCTGCAGGGTTGCTGCGCCATTTTCTGTGTCCCTTGGCAAAGTATGGGTGACATTTAGCATCTTCTTCCTTCCTTTCTCTCTTTTTTAAAACACCATTTTGATAGATATGGGGTGACATCTCATTGTAGTTTCAATTTGCATTTCCCTGGTGACTAATCATGTCAAACACCTTTTCATGTGTTTGTTTACTATTTATATAGCCCCTCAGTGAAGCATCTGTTCCTGTATTTTGGCTCTAATTGGGTTGTTTGTTTTGTAATGCTGACTTTTCTGAGTTTCTCTGTAGATCCCACTTCTTTGTCTGATATATGCTTTGTAAACACTTTTTCCCAGTCTGTGCTTATCATTTCATCTTCTCACAGACTTTCAAGGAGCAAAGGTTTTTAATTTTGTAGAAACTCTAACCATTCGGTTTTCTTTTCCCTTTTGTGATTTCTCTAGGCTAAGAACTCTTTGCCTGTGATAGTTCCTAAAGATTAAAAAAAAAGTTTCTCTCTTCCCCAGCAGCCTCAGTTTACATGTATATAGCAAGACTTGAGTTGAGACTTGCCTCTCTGAGGAAAGACTATTTGTTCTTTCACTGAACTGAATTTTGAGCATATATGCATCTTAGACATGATATCTCTGTGAGGCTTTTTACTTTTATTTCTTTGTGTGTGGGGCTATTCTATTCTTTACTGGTCTATTCCACTGATCTTTCTCTGCCCATACCACACATTTTGAGTGGTATATTTATATCAACAATGTTGGAATGAGATAAACTGACCCTAGGTTGTTCTTTTTCAGGACGGTTTTTGCTGTATTAGTCATTTGTTTTTCTGTATCAATTTGAGAAAAACATTGTTTATACCTAAAGCAGTTCTGCTAGGATTTTGCTATGAATCACAATACACCTGCATCTCAGCTTGGGGATAATGAACTTCAGTCTAGAAATTCTTACATTCCTTGAACATGGCAGGTCTTATTTACTGTCAGTGTTTTGTAGTTGTCAATAGGTAGGTCCTATGTGTGTTTGGTTAGAGTTATGCCTAGGCGAATTAATGTCTTTTATTTACTTAGTAGATATCTGGTAGTACTATTTGCTTGACTCAGTTTTACCACTTCAGTTGGAAGGTTTCTTGGGATTTTCTACCTAGGTTATACTTGTCATTTACAAACAAGGACAGGTTTTTTTCTTCCTCTGAAGCCTTTTATGTCATTTGACTTGTCATATTGCAGTGGCTGAATAGAAGTGCATCAATCTTTGCGCTGTTAGAAGAGTTTCCCTGTTTTTTAACTTTAACCTAATTTTCTTTCCCAGACCTGTTGAATAAATCTGAAATCCTTTTTTGGTAGTCATGAGCTTTAGGCTCAGAGGAGTCTTGACCTCGGAAGTGGGCTGAGGCTCAAAGTGGTAGAGCCCTAGTCTTAAGCCAAAGGGCTTAAAGCTCATGGCTAACAACAACAACAAAAGGATTTCAACTTTATTCAACAGGTCTGGAATGTGAACTATAGATAGATCCAAGTGGTAGAGTTTGTTTGCTATCTCCCTCTGGCTTACTGTAATATGCAGATTTGAAAGACACACACATGCCTTCTCTCTCCTCCTCTTCAGCTCATACCTGTGTGGTTTACAGCAAGGCAAGCGTATATCACATGCATTCTTTACATTTTCTCCACACTTGTGGTTTAGTTAGTTAGCATCTATTTTGGTTAATGAAGACTAATAAGAATTTTCACACCCAGGAATCAGTTTAACGTTAATTTACCTAGTTTTCAATTCAAAGTAGTGATATAGTGGAGAGGCTCCTTGGTTTCAAAGGTAAAGGATGTTGTATTCTGGGGAGTGAGAAAATCCACCAATCACTGTTAAAGGTGACAAATGAGTTTTATTAGTCAGTTTGCAACTGCCTTGCCCCTGGCTACCCCAGAGCTAGGAGCAGTTGCAGTCTCCAGGGGTCGAGTTTCTTTCCTTTCCACAGGCTTCTCCTGTCCACAGGCCTCTCTGCAGGCCTCTTGTTCTCCTCAGGCCTCTGTTTTTCATAGGCCTCTCCCCTCTCTGATGGACTCCTATCCACGTGGCTCTCCGGGGGCCTCTGGTCTCTTCAGGCCTCTGCTCCGGTCTCTAGGTCCACTCTGGCTTCAACAGGTACCAGGCTTCTGACTTTCCCCACAGGCCTCAGGCTCCTCTCAGCTCTGCTCCGCTCTGCTCTGTTCCTCTCCATCCGCTCTCCTTGGGCCTCTGGCTCTCAGCAGGCCTCGGCTCTGCAGGCCTCTCCTCCCTTCCCGCCCAGAGCTAGGCCGCTTTGGTCTCCATTCTCTGCAGGCCCAGACTTGGGCCTCCCCTGTCCACAGGCCGGGGGTTCGGGCCACCTCCATCTGTAGGCCCTGGCTCGGCCTTTCCTGTCCACAGGTTCGGGCTTGGCCTCCTCCGTCCGCAGGCCCGGGTTCCTCGCAGGCTTGAGGGGAACCCGAGCCCTGCTCAGCTCCACGAGGCATCTCCCGGCGCCTTGCTTTCCCTGTGCCTCTCTTCCTTCCCCCCGGAAATCCTGCCTTCTTATATCCCCTGGCTACCTGCAGTCTTGAGGCCCTGCCAGGGCGGGATCCCCTTTTATCCTCCTCAGTGGGGCATGGCAATGATGACACCTGGGGCGGGGGCTTCTCACGCCCTCCACCCCAGGTTATTACAAAGGATACTGACAGAAGGGAGCATATGGGCTCAGGATTGAGAGCTGACTTGTCCCAGCTCCTGCAGCTCCCTTTCCTGCTCATTTATCTTCCTAGAATGTGGAAAAACAAATAGACCCTTAAACCTGACCCACATCACCTCTGCCAACTTTCCCTCTTGTGCGTAAGTAGTTCTATTATTTCTCAGGCTTTCTTTATCTTTGAGAGAACAAGAAACCACGTTGCACTGTTTACAAGAACACATTGTTCCTGATTTGCACTGTTGCACCTATGATTTTTTTTTTTTGGCCCATTTGGAACCCTGGGGTTTATAACCTTGGTGTCAGCTGGTTACCTTTTTTAATTAAAAAAAATCTTAGACTCTTAACTTACGCCACTATCATTTTCCTTGTGTTGTATATCACAGAAAATAAATATCAGATTCCAGCTGCTGCTGTGGTCTAGATCTTCTTTGTGTCTTTATCTTTCCCCTTCTTCTCCTTGCCCTGCCTTTCCCTGATACCAAACCCTCCTTTTGGAGAAGGTGGTTGTCTTTTATTGGAAAATTAAACATTTTTGTACCTTATAGAAGAGATGCTGTGCTATTTCTCCAGTGTAGTTATGTGGAACTTTTGAAATATATCTTAAAAGTTTTGTGGTGAACTTTTTTCATGGTGGAGGTAGGGAAGCCATTTCAAATTGAATGATGATCTTAAGAGTTTAGAAAGGAAAAATACTGGGCATATGTTTTAAATTGTGGCTGGAAATCCAAGGGCCATTACATGGTCCAAAGAAGGTCTTTGGCTTTGCAGAGGGACATGTCTGGGGAGAAGCAAATTAGAGGGAGATAGAAAGACAGAGCTCCTGGAGCTCTGAGGAAAAGGAGGGGTGTGTGTGCTGACAGTGGTCCTGTTTTGCTTGGGTCTACCTCACCTTCCCATGCTCATGTCTGTGACTTAACCAGAGGAAAGGCACATTGTTAACTGCTCATTTCATTTTTATTGTCTTTCATTTGTTGGGGTTTGATGGTGCTGGTACTGGGGCTTGAACTCAAGAGCGCCTTGGCACTGCCCCTTAGGTTCCCCTCCCCCCCCTCCCCCAAGGCTAGCATTCTCTACCACTTCAGCCACACATCTCCTTCTGACTTTATGGTGGTTAACTGGAGATAAAAAAAAATCTCCTGGACTTTCTGACCTGGGCTGGGTTTGAACCTCTGTCCTCAGATCTCAGCCTCCTGAATAGCTAGGACTACAGATGTGAGCCACGGAGCACCTACTCACTTCTCTATACCTCCCGCTCATGGACTTTTTGCCATGTACAGACTTTGGAGACAGAACCTAATGTCCTCTTCCACTTGGGGTCTGGAGGAGCACAGGAGAGGGGCTGCAGGAAGAACAGTTGGCCGTGGAAGAGGCGTTGTGCTTGCTCACCTGTGGGTCATGTAGCTCAGCTTCTTTGGCATGGTGAAGTGCTGTGTGTGCCATGATGAAAGAGACCTGAGTGAGCTGAGAGTGTTAATGGGAAGGAGGACACCTATGCCCTTGGCTGGAAAGGACTTTTTGTTGTTGTGTCATTTAAGAGAAGTGTGTAAAGGGACCGTCGGAGATAACACTAAACAGCTAACCCCACTTTTTTTTTCTTTTTGTACTGGGGCTTGGAGTCTGGCCATAGTTCCTTACCTTGTTTTGCTTAAGGCTGGCACACTACCACTTGTGCCATAACTCTACTTCTGGCTTTTTGCTGGTTAATTAGAATAAGAGTCTCTGGGATTTGTGTGCCCAGGCTGGCTTCAGACTGTGATCTTCAGATGTCAGCCTCCTGACTAGGATTACAGGCGTGAGCTCCTGGCACCCAGCTAGTAAAATCTATTTTTTTTAATGTGCCTTTTGGTCTGACATCTTTATATTTATTTACAAAGAGGCTTTTGAAATGAAAATTATTGATGTGTGGTCATTATCCTCAAAGGATAAATTTTAGTGGGCTGTTGTTACCAGGTTACCATTTTAAGATGATTATGGGTAGTTCAAATTAGAGAGAGAGAGAGAGAGAGTGTGTGTGTGTGTGTGTGTGTGAGTGTGTGCATGTGTGAAGTATTTAGTTATATTGCCAAGTGGGAACTGTACAGAGAGGCCCAACTCCTAGAGCTCAGATTTTAAATGTTACTTTTCTTAACTATTGGTTGGTCTCTTGAACTTAACTATGTTTTTCTTGTGGAAAAATGGAGCTTTGGCTATGCTATGCGAACACAAAACTTGAACTAAGCATGAGTTGACATTTTGCTAGGAGTTGCCTGTTTTGAAAGTCCAAACACAAGTTGAACACTGCTTTTGAACCAGCAGTTTCTAGGTGTGGAAACTCTGTAAACACATGTAGCTTTGTCTACCGTTGTGTATCACTGTACGGATCCTCCTCTCCCCCTCCCACCCCAATTCCTAACCCCTCCTTTCTGTTCTTCTCTGATACAAAGGCTGGTTTCTTCCCCAGGGTCACTTCAGGGAACCTGTAGTTCATGGGCACTGTTAGATAGCACTGTCTGTGGTTCCCCCACATCCTCTTCTATCTGATCGTAAAATTCTATTTGGAGTTCATTTACATGTAGAAGTTTCTTCATTAAAAAAAAAAGACATCTATTTTGTCCAATCCAAGTGTTTATCAGTGACACCTACAAAATAACTAATAGAAGAAGTCTTCAGGGAGGAGGGGAGTAAGTTTCTAAAAATCGTGTCTCTCCAGTGCCAAACTCATCCATTTCAAAAGCATTTTTAAGCATTTGCAATGAAGCGGAAGCTTAGAATGTTTCAGGATTTATGGAGAACCAGCTTTCATGTAACCAAATACCTCGTCCTCCTTAATCACCACAGGGTTTGGGCTTAGATCTGCCCTGTAAGTCACAGAATCAAGTTACTGTGGGTTTTCGCGGCAGTCAGAATACATTTTTGTTTTTTTCTTTAAGGAGAAAGAGTGTTACCTCAATGCTTCTTATACAAAAGCAGACAAAGAGGGTAGCCTGCTAAAGTGGCAGGCAGTTCAGATGCTATTATTTTGACAGAAATATTAGCAAATGTCATAGTGTGCCTTGCTAAATATTGATAGTATAGAATATGCACTCTGATGCATACTGTTTTATGAAAGGAACATCCTTGAATTCGTTTGTGGTACTGGCATCCACCTGTAATTTATATTCGAAGGCCTGCAGGAAGCAAACCTTATTAATACCCTTTTATTTCAGTGGAGGTAAAACTCCATTCTTCAGAGGAGAACTCTTGAGTCGATACCCTTCAGGGTGGAGTATTCTGAAAAACATATGCTCATTCTTTACCATCATGGAAGTAGCTTTGGTTTGGGGGAAAAAAAATATCACAAAACCAGGTGTAACATTTTAGTTTTTAAGCTAAAGCAGGGTGGGAAAAACACTTGATCTGGATGATTCTGTAAGATTCACCTCAAGCGCCCCTTGCATTTCTCTCGAGAAAGGAAATGCTATTTGAAAATGGCAATGCACATGTGTATGTGTACCTTTGAGCTCAGCTCAGTGACTGAAAGCTGATATCTAGGAGCTGTAGGTTTATAAGATGTTGCCAACCAATCCCCCTTACCCCCTCTAGATCTGTTAGAAATAAACTCTACGGTAAGGCCATAGTTTCAGGTAGTTCTCCCAAGGGGCTTTTCAGGTCTGTGATGATTTTCTGTAAAAATGGATGGGTGTGTTGGGTAGTTATGTGGAGTTCATCATAGGGGTGCTCAGGTCCGTTACATACAAGACCAGAGATAAGCAAACTGGTACCCTCTTTGCATCTTGTTCACAGGGCAGTGATTCTCCAGGATAGGCCTATTACTGTTTTTATTTACAAAGTGGACTTGCAACTTAATTAGCAGACAGACCGTCTCCATTAGAGCAGTAGTGCTCTGATTTGTCTATGAAAAGTTCTGTTTCCCAAGTAAGGTGATCCAAGTACAACTTCTGGAAACTGCTGTACAAATATTTGCTGTTATTTGGTTGTTACCAAATTAGTCATGAGTTTCAAGGCAGAATAATTTCAGAGCCCTTCATTCACAGCAGTTTTCACTTGAAAACGCCAAGTGATCTTAATTCTTTGCAAGCTTCCAAACTGGGAAAGTGCTCCCAGTATATTCTGGAAGCAAAATATCCTGTATCTCTTTCTTCTTACTGTGCTGGGTGGGATGCAAGCCTTCAACACTGTCCAATAGACATCAGTATTCATGACTTTCCTCTCCATTTCTGAGCTTTGATTTGACCACTCATGTTAGCAGTGCTCATGATTTGGACCAAAAGGCACGGATCTTAGTCTTTATCCCCACTCAGTATCTGATCAAAGAAGAAGCTGGATTTGCTGATGTTTGGGAACTTAAATCTAGACTAAGTTTCATAATAATACTTAGCCTTCAAACTCAATAAGGAAGGTAATTAGGGAAATAGAAATAATGGAGAGATTACGTATTGTGGCAGCCATAGATTGTGTAAGGAGTAGCTTAAAGGTAAATACTTCTTTACATTTCAAATGAGTCAGAGTAAGAGAATGGAAAAGGAAAGATGTAAAGGAAACTGCATTCTGTGTTAAGGTTTTTTTGGGGGGAATTTGTGGTTGAACCCCATCCTTTTATTTATTTTTGCTTCTAGTGTTTGAGCAGTGTCTCTTGTTTTTTTGTCTGGACTGACTGAGACTTTGATTCTCCTAATTACCATGTAACTGGAACAGCAAACATGCACCACCAGGCCCAGTTTTTTTTTTTTTTTAATATAGGATCAGATAGGGTTTCCCATAACTTTTCATCTGGGGCTGGCCTCAAATCATAGTCCTGCTCTCTGCCTCCCTAGTACTAGGATTACAGGTGCGAGGTACCATACCCAGCATATTTTGACTTTGTTCTGTAGACTTGAGTTAAACATTTGTGGGTTTCCTTTTTTTTTTTTTCTTTTCTTGTTCTTAAAAGACACTTCCAAACCACCGTTATTCAGTTAACCATTTCTCAAGTCAGCAGCCCCTGGGTATTGACACGTCTTTGGTGCCAGAGACTGCTGTCGTGGAAAACATGGGTGTGCCACTGTGGGTGCTTGTTTCACTACGGGATTCATCCATTGGGATTTCTTTACACGGATTTTCTAACGTCAGATTCGGTTGACTTAATGATTGTCCCTTTTGTATATATTCTCATTCTTTTTCCTCCCTTTCCCCTCTCCTTGCTCTGTTTCCCTCTTCTCACCACCCCTTCCACCCCCCGGGGAAACTTTGCTGGAGCAGAGGTCTTATTTTGTCTTTTTTTTTCCCCCCTAACATTTCTCAAGCCCTGAGAGCAGAGCCTGTTGCTGAGCCAGAGGCCCAGCTGATGTGTGTCTAATGTGTTCATCCTGATCTTGTATAAAATCTGTTGGGTCCTGAGAGTACAAATGGCACCCAAAGCTACAACCCTGGGCTGGCTGGGGGCAAGCACTTGTTTTTGCCTTGGTCACGGGTGCAGTGATGTTAAAGGCATATCAGGATTTTGTATCCCCACCATGTCTGTGGTCCCTGGCTTCCCAGAAAACAGCCATGCCACTAAACATCGCACCTGCTTTCCTTGAAGGTAGGGTATATTTTCTTATTTTAGGGAATCACCTGTTGTCCCTGCTGTATATGAGACAAACCTGAAGCTCTGTGGGCCCCTGGGCTGTAGTGGGAGCCCTGTTTTAGAGCCACGTCTCCCAGGCATCAGGGGTGGCCGTGTTAAAGCCCACTCAGGGGGAAGGCAAACCAAAGGTCCAGTGTTTGGATAGTCAGCACCCAGCACAGAGTAGTTCATCTGTGATGACAGATGTTGGGCTGTTATTTAGTAACTTTGTTTGCCTTTGCTCACAAGTCACCTCTGGGCTCCGAGTGCTTCCAGGAGATACAAGGGAGACCTACTTTATCACCAGATGAGACGATGATAGGTGCCAAGGTGGTCCTTAAAAGGGACCTGGCATGATGTGTGTCACCTGGGTTATGATCCTCTAGTTGCCTCTTCCAGATCCGGCTCTTATTTTGTAAAGAGAGCCTGTGTGTGCCACATGTTTATTGACAGATACAGATTGAGCCGTGTGTGTGTGTGTGTGTGTGTGTGTGTGTGTACTGGTATTTGAACTCAGGGCCTGCGTGCTGTCTCTTAGCTTTTTTGCTCAAGGCTAGCACTGGATCACTTAAGCCACAGTTCTACTTCTGGCTTTTTGGTGGTTAATTGAAGATAAGAGTCCTACAGACTTTCCCGCTCAAGCTGGCTTTGAACCATGATGCTCAAATCTCAGCCTCCTAAGTAGTTAAGACCACAGGCGTGAGCCACTGGTGCCCAGCTCAGTGAGAGTTTGCCTTTATTTTTTCCTGTAACCCATTATATAACTGAAAAAAGGGAGGCACAGATAGGCTAGCCATCTAGCTCAATGTCACATACTTAGCAAGGGTTGGAAAAATCTGTGTGGCCAAGTGTGAATTTTATTCTACTTTAGTGAAGTTCCCAGGTCTGCAGGTGATGACCATGCCCACAGGCCCAGGAAGTCAGGGTGATGTTGAGGAATGGAATCTCAGATGATCTCAAAAATTACTCTATATCTGCATCCCCTGCGTACCTCATGAACACTATCGGTACTTCTTCACCTGTGAAGCAGGTTCACTGGCCCAGAAAGCCCTGCAGGTCTCATGGAGACTCTTCACAGGATGTCCAGCAGGTCCCAGACCAGGTTCACCCAACTGTGAATTCCAGGCTCTTTACAAAGCGTGGCACCGTTTCTATAAGGCTTGTTTATTTTTGCTCTCAGCTTGTTATCTTGACATTTTTTGCCTTTGAAGGGGTTATAGAATGACGGTGATTGAATCAGGGACAGTGTATTTCACAAGAATCCTTTGGGTCCTTCCAAAGTATGTTCTTGTTGCCTTGGCTGTCAGTCCTGAGCAGAGGTGGGAGGAGGCCTGCATGCCAGGGAGTGTGCAAAAGAAGTGAATGCTTACAGATCTTCATCACTATCTTCCACTAACACGAGTGGCTGCGTAGGAGGGGCTGGTGGTATTAAAGGTAGATGCTTTGTGTGTGTGTATGTTTGGGAGGGGGGTGGTGTATCATATTTGTGCACAAGGGGCTGTAGCCGGCTAGCTGTTTTAGAAGAGATTCTAGTTCACCTCATCTTTGGACAGATTGGTTTTATCTCCATTCTCCAGAAGCCTGGCTTTGGTATTAGGGTAACAAGAATGATTTTATTTTTTTACTTTCTCTCCCCCCCCCCCTTCTCTTATTCTCCTCTGAAAGACATGAGTACATACATGCCTTTGTGGTCAGGCCTACTTTGAAAAATGGTGCTGTGTTAAAAAGTTTGATAGCCCCTGATTAGTTCTGATGACTTCTGACCATTCTAGGGTCTTGTCTCCCAGAGCTTGTCACTTGACAAAACCCAAGCCACCCTGGGTCTTGGAGTTGGGTGGGGAATGGGTAGAAGATGTTGGGCTGGCAAGGTTGCTGTAAAACGGGGGATTGGACCAGGGAGAACTTTCCCAGGGTGCAACTTAGTGACTATTGTTTTGTTGATAAGTCTGAGGGAAAGAATATTAAGAATTGAGGTTGTTCCTTCTGTCATGATTTCTAGAAGACTGTATTAAATTTGAATATGATTCCCTACCCGCGCCCCCCACCCCCCAGCAGCCAATTTTAAGAAATCTCCTTTAGAAATGTCATGGCACTTCAAAGTTGGCAGTCCCTGCTTTTACCAATAATGAAGAACCTTTCTGATTTTTTTTTTTTTTTAATAAAATGACAAGGAGGGGAAAGATAGGGAGTATGACTCAGCAGGCAGGAATTCCTTTAATAACACACTGGGTGTTCCTAGTAGAACTGCCACTGACAAACAAACAACCCTGCAAAGCCTTACCACCTGCCTAGTCTAAGAGACCCCCATAACCTAGAGACCCTTCCAGACTTCCACAAGGATGAGGGCACACACTCGGGGATGGGATCTTAGCACTCTTCTTTGTTTTGCTTGTTTTCATTCTGTCTTGGAAACTGCAGACACAAATCCAATCCCAGTTCCTGCAGCTGCTGGGGCTTTTTATGAATGAGACCCACAGGATGAGGAGGGCTTGCATCACCCCAGCCGTTGGGTAATCCACTCCATTCACTGGCAGCCCTGTAGCCCGGGTTTATTTTACCAGATATCGTTCATTTTCCGTAACTGAGATTAGATGTCCCCACCCCCATTCCTCTTCCAGGTCAGTAAGTTCAAAGACCATTCGTATCACATTTATTTTTATTTTCCCAGTGGGTTTTTTTTTTTCCTTTATGTAGGGGGAAGTAGGAGGGAGGGTGAGATGGGAGAAGGGAAGGCTTTGTCATCTCTTGGGGCCATGATTGCTTCTCCCTCCTTGTGCTACCTAAAGGGGGAAGGTTGGGTTCCCTCTGCCCAAACTTCCATGAAGGTAGCGTACCTATGATCAGGTGAGAACTGTTGGGCTGAATGTATTACTTTCCTGCCTTGTATCCTTTAGGAAAGATAACAACAACAATAATATTTTCTTCTATTATCTTTAGATTTCAATTCAACACGTCAGTTTTTTTTTTTTTTTTTTTTTTTTTTTGTTTTGGCCAGTTCTGGGCCTTGGACTCAGGGCCTGAGCACTGTCCCTGGCTTCTTTTTGCTCAAGGCTAGCACTCTGCCACTTGAGCCACAGCGCCACTTCTGGCCGCTTTCTATATATGTGGTGCTGGGGAATTGAACCCAGGGCCTCATGTATACGAGGCAAGCACTCTTGCCACTAGGCCATATCCCCAGCCCCATCAACACGTCAGTTTTTGAGTACCATCTATCTTGATCAACGTCACCCCTTTCTTGTTCTCACCCTATGTGTCCCAAGCCCTTTCCCTCAATTTACTTGGTTCCATTTTCACACATGTACATCGGATGCCATGCCTGTATTCTCCCACTCTTCCTCTTTCCATTCCCTTGCCTCATATCCTTGTCTGGCAGCTCTTTATTTGTGGCCCATTATTTTATGGCCAACAGAATGTGAATTAGGAGACACCTCCCCACCCCCCACCTGGTGGACAGTCCTGGTCCTCTTCTTGCCACTGATTCCTGCTAGTGATGGGACAAAGAAGATGGACATTGTCTTGGGCATAAATGAACCTCTATCAAAATAAATACCCAGAGCCAGGGCTCTGCCCAGAGGCAGCAGATAGTGTTAGTGGGACAGTTTACTCATTGCTTTTAACTGCTTTGAGGCCAGGAAGAGGCCTTTCCTTCGTGACTGTCTCTTATGTGGTCAAATACCTCCTCCAACTTAACTTAAAACAGAGTATATATAGTTTTAAACCTAACTCACCATGAAAGACAGGTCCATGAGTGTGAGAATTCACATCTAAAACATCAGTCAGTTTGTACCTGCAATTTCTAAATACATGTGAACAACTATATGTGCTTTTTTTTTTTTTTTTTTTTTTTTTTGCCTGCCCTGGGGCTTGAACTCAAGGCCTGGGTGCTGTCTCTGAATATGTCTGTGCTCAAGGCTAGTGCTCTACCACTTGAGCCACAGTGCCACTTCCCCCTTGGCTTCTTTTGTGCTCAAGGCTAGCACTCTGCCACTTGAGCCACAGCACCACTTCCAGCTTTTTCTGTATATGTGGTGCTGAGGAATCGAACCCAGGGCTTCATGCATGCTAGGCAAGCACTAGGCCACATTCCCAACCCCTACAATGTGTGCTTTTTAATCTGCATAGATCATTGAAAGACTTTTCTTTTGCTTGAGTTGATTTCCAAGTAGTTGAAACTTCTCAGGTATTTTCAATTTTTCCTCTTAATTGTTATCAATTGACAGTACTTTGCAGTCTTTAGTAGCAGATCATTTTCTTGGTAATCCGTGATGCTCTTCTGAAATCTGGTTCCTCAGAATCTCTTGGCAGAGACTACTTGATTTTTTTTTTTGTATTTTTAAAGTTTTTAAATTAAGTTAGCTGTGGGCTTCTCTGCTTGCTTGTATTTGATTCTTTCTGTATCTTAGCATCGTGAATTCTGATCTTATGCTGTCTTTTAGTAAAATAAGTAGCTGTAGGTTTTTTTTCCTATGATTTTTTTCTTCAAACTTAGAATTTTTGTGCTGACTTTTAAGTTGACATCAGATTCTAAGTGTTTCATGTTTGGGATGAGCATTCTGCTGATTGGATTTATGGTGTCCTAAATACGTTCTTGAATATGAACTGCAAATGGGAACTGGTTTGTTACTGTTACTAGTTTTAAGCATTTTTTCCCTTGGATATTCGTGCTCCTAAATGAGTTAAGTCCCTTAAGAGTTTTTGGGTCCTTTATCTTACTTTTCCTACCTATGAGTCCTTCCTTATGTTTTCCTACAGGGAAGTGTGCAACTGAAAAGGAAAAGTGAATGTGTTATATAATGTTCTGTTAGTAATTATTTGTTTGCATTTTAGCTTGACACACAGCTAATGACTTTTTAATTGTAGCTGACTTGAAACACAATGAAAAAGTGGTTTCCTGCTGCTTTTTGAAAAAAATATTGTTATTAAAGCTAGATTCAGCAACTTGAAGGTAATTAAAAATACACGGGTCCCTGTAATATATTTATAACTCATAGTCTTGGTCTAACCAAGCAATGCTCATGTTTAATCATCAGATGGAATGCAATATACTAAGGAAATGATGGGCCTGATTCATACATTTATTCTATTATTATTTATGTAGAGGATTAAAAAAAACACCTGGATGTAGTTTCTAGAACTCCATAAAATAACGACGGTAGGCATTGTCCTTGCCATTTCCCAAGGTGATAGTGAATGATGTTGTCTGAAAATTGGTTTAGGACTAAAGGAAACCAGTAAGCAGAAGTTGAAGGAAAGAAGAAAACACATTGTTATTTTGTGAAAGAAAGGCATGTGAACTTCCCTTCAAGGCTAGGTGGAGGAGTGGATGCACTCCAGGGCAGGTCAAGTGGAGACAGACTGGTGTGGGTGTAGTGGGTGGACACACGGCTCCTGAATGTAATTGTGACTGGAAGTTGTAAAGGACAGTGCTAAGACCATTGGGCTAGATGGCTAATGCCTGTAAGCCTAGCTACTCTGGGGGCTGAGATCTGAGGATCAGAATTTGAAGTCCATGAGAGTCTTTATCTCCAGTTAGCCAAAGCTAGAAGTGGAGGTGTGACTCAAGTGGTAGAGTGCCGACCTTGAGCAAAAAAAAAAAAATGCTAAAGGACAACTCTCAAGCTCCGAGTAAAAATCCTAGTACCAGCACACACACACACACACACACACACACACACACACACACACACACACACACACACACACACACACACACACACAGAGAGAGAATTTGAGGACCCAGCTGATCCTAAACTGGATGTAATTGTTGCTGTCATGCAAATTGAAACAGTGGTAGAATAGATATAGCCACTACAGTCACCAAAAGCCCTCCCTTAGCTCATGGCCCCATGTCTGGCTCACAGTTACTGAATAAAATGTCTTGTTAGTTGTACCACATTCCATCCAAATAACTTAGCAGGTAGTTGGCATTTTATTTTCTTCCTTTCTTCCTTTCTTCCTTTCTTTCTTCCTTCCTTCCTTCCTTCCTTCCTTCTTCTTTCTTTCTTTCTTTCTTTCTTTCTTTCTTTCTTTCTTTCTTTCTTTCTTTCTTTCTTTTCTTTCTCTCTCTCTCTCTCTCTCTCTCTCTCTCTCTCTCTCTCTCTCTCTCTCTCTCTCTCTCTCTCTCTTTCTTTCTTTTTTTTTTTTTTTGCAGCCAGAAGCATTACCAATCATACAGCTCAGAGTTCTCTTGAGTGTTGATTGTAGGTCATGTCCTGGACATGTCTCCTAGGACACTTCCTTTGCCTGGGTGTTTGTTGGTGGGCACCATGAAAGTTTAGGCAGCTTTCAAGAGACTCCCTTTGTTGTACAGCTTTTGGCAGAAAGGGCATTTATTCATGATTCCAGGACTGCACGGGTTATATTAGCTTCTTAGAATTAGATTTAGTATGGTGTCAGCTCTGAGTGTGTCCTCTGAGATAGAGTAGGATCTGCGAGCCATCTACTGCTTTCAGAAGGGGTTCTATCCCAGCTCTGCGACTTAACAAGACCCATTCCTCTGCTTCCTCATCCATAAATGGCTTCCGGAGCAACGCCCACCTTGAGGGATTGTTGTGTTTTGAGGTTTAAATGAACTTTATCGATGTGAAGACTGTTCAGCAGGGCTTGGGCCATCCTAAAGTGCATCTGTGTACCTGGATGCCATCATTTCTTTGTTCTGTCCCTGTGGTCATTAATCCCTGCCTGGAGCTGCTTTCTTTTTAGGAGTCTGCTTTCCTTTGTGGTTGGCATGGTGTAACATCAGGGGAAATAATAGCAGCTGTGTGATAATAATAACTCCCCTTCCAAAATCAGGCTTGTGAATTGTGTCTGAGGGTTTGAGCCACAGGCTCTCTTCTAATTGGAAAATTCTCCCAAGAACAGTTCCAGTGAAAATTAGATGTTAAAGGTTTGGGGTACCATTTTGTGTGATCACAAAGATAAGCTAATCTATATTGTCTAGGTGAGGTACTCAGGATAGCTTGGCATGAGAAAGAACGAGCTGAGCACGCCCCCTGAGGAGCTGAGAGCAAAACCAGAGGCAAAGTAGCATTTGGTGGTATAAAGCAAGTTCATATAAAAAATACTAATAAATTGGGATATTGATTAAATGATGACATTTATTCATTTGAAACCAGAAGTTGAAAGGTTTATATCTTTCTTATATTTTTAAACCCCCAAAAGTGTTTGTAGCCTTGGAATAATTTATGAATAGTTATTTCAGCATTAGCTTTACTTTTTTGGTGCCAGTACTGGGGCTTGAACTTAGGACCTACGTATTGTCTCTTAGCTTCTTTGCTCAAGGCTGACACTCTACCCCTTGAGCCAGACCTCCATTTCTGACTTTTTAAAAAACTGATTAATTGGAAATAACAGTCTCATGGACATCGTACCTGGGCTGGCTTCTAACCTCAATCCTTAGATCTCCATCTCCTGAGTAGCTAGGATTACAGGTGTGAGTCACCAGCCCCCAGCTATAAATTAGTCTCTTTCCTGGGGTTCAAGCCTCTGACACCTGGACTCTGAGGGATACTCAAACTGTGACAGTCCCTCACTGTGGAAATCACAGCACAGGCCCTCGTCCATATTTTCCTTTGCCTACATCTAATCCTGCTTCTGCTCCATGTGACCCTGCGTGGAGCACCAGGCTCCTTCCTCATAGAACTATAACTGCCTGTTCAACAACAGTTGTCTTCTGATCTGTTGGTTTCATCATATCTTTTTAGGAATCAACTCTACATCTAGAACTAATTGGATATTGTCACCTGCTGGGAAGTAGGATGAAGATGCAAGCAGGGCACTGAATGCAAGGAGCCCTGTCTCCCCTTCCCTGTGTCTGAACTCTGAGACCTTTACAAAGGAGTCCGTGAGATGATGTGTCAAGAATTGCCTTCTTAGTGGGTCGGAGATACATCAGCCCCTTTTATCAATAATACTGCATGGATAGACAGTTGCAATAGCTTCCAACCCACAGCTCAGTCCACTGGAATGGAAGGTCTGGAATAGATTTGTGGTATTCTCTGTTCTTTCATTGCTGATATCCATGCAAAAACAAAAGGACCTCTTGCATGTTTACCTAGTGGTGACATACTTGAAGATAGTCAGACAGTAAGCCAACCCATGTCT
Organism: Perognathus longimembris pacificus; assembly: GCF_023159225.1. Taxonomy (NCBI): domain Eukaryota; kingdom Metazoa; phylum Chordata; class Mammalia; order Rodentia; family Heteromyidae; genus Perognathus; species Perognathus longimembris. Next base: position 37,016,700 of record NC_063180.1, on the reverse strand, counting down.
TCCCATGGAGCTCCATGATGGGCGAGGCTGCTGATTGTGGGTTGCTCTCCTCGCTGGGTCCTGGGGAGAAGCCAGGACGAAACTTGAAAATATATTTGAGTTTTTAAGTCATGTCTTCCTGACATGCAGGATAAACCACTTCAGAAGTGACCCTGTTCCAGGCATTCTAATGTCCTTTCCGTGCCCCATGCAGCATTTCTCTCTGTAGCCTTATATGGTTTGTTTGTATGACTTTAAAAATAAGAGTGTATGTGCTCACGAGATGGCTTTCAGAGGGTCTTATTAGCATCTTGGCCATGTGGTGCTACATTTCATTTCAGTTAGAAGAGCAAAACTGAAGTGAGTTGGAGAAAGACCATAAAGTTTGTGTGTAAAGGGGGAGGGAGAGACTTCTTTGTATCCAACATAAGTGTGACTCTAGAGGGGTACATGGCTATTCTAAACTGTTAGAAATAGAGATGGCTTTTTAGCTTTCTTCATGGAAACGTTATAACTGGCCAAAACATTTTTTAAAAAAGTACAAAGTACATTTCTGGCTGAGCAGTTTTCTTGTGCCTGTGGCCGGCATGAGAACTCAAACTTAAAATTCCACAAGGGAACTTAATGATTCACATTTTTAAGCAAAAACCAACATACACACACACACACACACACACACGTGCGCGCGCACACATGAAAAAGGCTGTTTGTCAGGCAGTAACTACAGAGTGACAAGTTTGTCCTTGTGCAGCCTTTTCTTTTTTAACCAGGAATCATAATTTATCATATGAAAAAAATGTATGCACTCATTTTAAGTCCTATTCTGTCAAACCAGGAACATTTGCAAAGTATTACAAATTAAAATTGTTTGAAATAGAATCAGAAGTTCTAAAGAGGATTGCTGACATACAATGGTGTCATTTGGGTTTTGGAGCTAACCAGCTCTCTTCTGGTGAGAGGAAAACATTCTGGATGGGGTAAAAAGGCAACGGAAAAGCCAGAAGTGGAGCTGCCGCTCAAGTGGTAGAGCCCTAGCCTTGAGCAAAAATACTCAGGGAGCTGGGTACCAGCGGCTCAGAGCGCCTGTGATCTTAGCTACTCAGGAAGCTGAGATCTTAAGGATCATCCTTCAAAGCCAGCCTGGGCAAGAAAACTCTTATCTCCAATTAACCACCATAAAACTGGAAGTGGCACTGTGGCTCAAGTGGTAGAGCACTAGCGTTGAGCTGAAGAGCTCAGGGACAGGGCTTAGGCCCAGAGTTCAAGCCCTACAACTGACAAAAAAACAAAAAAATACTTAGGGACAACACCTAGGCCTTGAGTTCAAGCCTCAGAACATGTACTAAAGAGAGAGACAGAGACAGGGAGACAGAGTGTAAAAAACCAAAAAGAATAAAAACAAAACAAAACAACAACAAAAGACACCAAAAAAATGAACTGAAAGTCTGGGAAGCAAAGGCAGCTCTTTCTGATGAGGCTCATTCCTTCTCCTTGTGGCACCAGCCCTTTTCCTTGTGCTCCTTCCTCAATAGGAACACTGCAGTGAAGTGCTTGAAGACATGGGAGGGGTGGCACCACCTCCATCTCTGTACAGTGGGGAGAGGACTGTCCTGTGAAAGCAGCCCTTTGTGTGTGGGGGCTGAGCCCATGGCAGACAGGGCACAATCTGGGTATTGTTGGTTTGAGGAAAGCTATGGCATCCTATTGCAATTATTTATGGAAGAAAATATTTGATGTTTTTGGAAGAGGTTGCATGTGGGGAGGGAAGTGGGGGGGAGAGGGGCTGGCATCACCTCTTACTCCATATGTTCATAGAAGAAGTGGCGGGGGGGTGGGGTGGAATGCAGACAATCCAGGCATGTCCGGTGCTGGTCATGGTAACAATGGTGGAGAATGGCTTCCCACTACCTGAAGTTGACGTGGGTGGCCTGTTCCGCCTTGCCTCCTTCTCCCTTGTGCTTTGGACGCTTTCTGGGCAAGAGTTCCCACATCCTGCCTCCACCCTGGCTGTGGTCTGGACCTGTCACATCAGTTCTCAACTAATTATTAGTGAAAATGGTGAAACATTTGCAATGTCTCCTCTCTCCCTTGGTGTACATGTCTGTGTGAGTCACTGTAACCAGTAGCTGAGGTAATCAGCGTTTTGGAAGTTGCAGCTCATCCTCTGCTGGCCTTGTTGCTTTTGGGTCTGTGGTGAGGCGGCCAATCATGGTCCATCGTGTGTGATGGATCCCATGGATCACCTCAGTCAGGATCTGGCACGCCACAGAGGATGGAAGAAGCTTTGAGTTTCACATGGTCTTAAATGACACACCTCCAATGACCTAAGGACCTCCCACTAAGCCACTGCTCTTAAAGGTTCTACTGTCTCTTAATTGTGCCCAGCTACAGTAACCACATGGACATTTGGGTGTGGGGGGGATACTCTCTCCAAACTCTAGCAGTAACTGAAGTGGAATACTCTCCATTCTTGACCTTTTCATTCCTGCAAGGGGGACGATTCATCCCTTCTGCTTTTTTCATTATGCATTTTGTGATCTACTATTTCCCATAGTCTCTTCCCCTCCCCTCCTTCTCTCTTCCTCTCCCACTCCCCAGAAGCAAGCTTCACACCAGAGCCTTAATCTTGGGTCTCACCCTTGTTTGCCTGCTTCTCTGAGACTGGGGCAGCTAACTTTCCTCAAGATTTGCAGAAATTCCCATCCATTACTTAAAGAAACACCCCAGTACCTGGCATAGAGCAAGCTTGAGAAATTTGTGAATTTCTTGTTCTACTTCCTATTTTTCACTCATGGGATCATCATTCCTTATGCTGCCATTATGTGTCAAGTTATGCAAACACACCTACCTGCATCTCTAAAATGAAAGAAAGAACAAATATCAGTCCTGGCTGTCTGGTATTCCCATCAGCCCATCCTGGCCTCCTTTGCTTTTTCCCTGAACTCTCCAAATTATTCTCCCTTATTCCAAGTGCCCTGGCTTCAAAGAAGAGCCACAGGCACCCCCTACTACTTGTCTTTGTTTTCTCTGCACAGCACCAGAGTTGGTCTTCAGAGACATTGCTTGTAGGTCTCATTAAAGTAAACCAGTTGTTCTCTGGTCACAGATAGTAAACATTGGAAACTTCCCTTGTGCCTAAATGATTGTGTTTTTTTTCCCCATACCCGTATTTTAATATATCCAACTTCAATGCTTCTTGGAGTGGGAGTGAGGGAATATGAATACTACTGTGGATATTGCAATTAATTATTCCCTCCTGTCCTCTATGGTCCCTGGAGGATCTGATCTTGATACAAACATTACAACTTTCTTCTGGGAGATGAGAGAGTAGATTTAGTCAGTGGCCAATGCAGATTTGCATGTCCTTACGGCCCCTGAAGTCTGGCTGCCCCAGAATAGCCAGCAATGTCCAGTTGTTGAAATCTACAAAGAACTGTCCAGCCCATTCACTTGCTTTTAATTTAACAAGTATTGAGTGTTCTGCCCTGATCCAGCAGTAAACAAAAGAGAGTTTCTACATTTTCTGAAGAGGTCAGTATGGCTCCTGCATTAAGTTCATAAAGACCTCTTTTGCGATGATAGCATTTGGACTAAAGGTGATTAGGGCTCAGCCATGGGGAGTTCAGGAGAAAGAACAGGGCAGACACTATGAGGTGGGTTACAGACTCAAGACTGGCAAGTTTGGGGACTGGGCAGAGTAGGGAAATCGAATGTATTGTTCAATTCAGGCTTCTATAACAAAAAAGAGACATTTATTTTCTCACCATTCCAGGGGCCCTGAAGTCTATGTACAGGGGTACAGCAAGGGTAGGGCCTGGTGAGGGCCTTATCCTTGTGTGTGGGTAGCCTGCTGCTCTCTCACATAATGGAGAGATACAGTGAGCTTCCAGGACTTTCCCCAGGAGGTCATTAATCCTCTCACACCAGGGCCTCATCCTTACAACCTCATTTAACCTTAAATCGCCCGACCACCCAAAGACCCTGTTTCCAGCTTAGTTACCTGAGGGGTCCGGGCTGTGACAGGACTTTGGTGGGTGTTGGAGGCAGATGCATTTCTGTCCTCAGCACTGAGTTATAAATGGGCCACAGTCGTAATTAGGAATTGGAGCAAGGGCTTGTGGGCCATGGCAAGAAGGAGAGTGTGCTTTACAGATAATGAGATCCCCTACCCCCACACACATGGGTTACACATTGACATCACAGTAGCCACTAGCTTGAGGGAAAGAAATGAGAAGCAGAGAACAGGGAGATCAGTGAGTGCCAAGGTGGGCTTCTCAATGGTGGCACCATTGACATTTTGGGTTGGACAGTTCTTGGTGCTGACGCTGCCCTGGGCATTGCGGGACACTTGACAGCATCTGTCGTCTCTACCAGCTAGAGAATACCTCGTGTCGTCCAGCAGGTAGAGACTAGTCTCTATCTCATGCACCCTTGTCATGACATCAGAAATTCACCTCATGATGGCTAGATGTCTTGGAGTAGGGATGTGACAAAGCTGCCCCCTCTTGACAATCATGGCGTCAGAACGATAGTACCTGATAGTGGATAGATTGAGGAATATGCATTTCATGCCTTTCAAAATCTCTTTTGTGTTTGGTTTAACAGAAGGCAGTTGGTTTAGAGTTTGTTGGTTCACTCTGTTTCTGAAAATCTACACCGTACACTGTTCATGAGAGTTAAAGAGCATCTCAGTATAGTTATGGAAATGTGTTGGTCTCCGAGACCCTCCCTGAAAGGGCCACAGAACCTCTATGGCACAGACCATGCTGGAAGCCACTGGCCTAGGGTTGTGGTTCCTTTGGTTTCACATGGCTTAGAGTGTGTCTGAGGCTCATTGTCTGTAATATATCCACTGCCTTCCCACCCCCTAGTTCACACTTCACATTTTGACTCTGTGTAACTAGGGAATGGCTAGAGCCACTCCTGATATTTGTGCAATTCTAAGCTTTTCTCTTTGGTTCTAGAGATACAGGCAGATAATTTCATATCACACGTGTAGGTAATTTCCCGTGTCACACATATAGGAAAACATTTTCAATAATCATGGTATCACCTGGCTGGTAAGTGAGTCATCTTTTGAAGTCACACAATTTAAATAATCATTTCTTTTAAAGGAAACCATTCTGAAAGGCATTGCCCATTGCTTACATTAGAAAGAATATGGTGACTATCACCCATCTTTTCCTGGGTGTTCAGGGTCATTTCTGTGAAAGTAGTTTCATTCTGTGATGAGATAATGATGCTCCCAGGTGGACAAGGCAGTGTTTTTCATCGGAGATAATTGAGACCCCTTTTAGAGATAAAAGATGTATTTACTGACCTTCAGTGTTATTACAAATCACTTGGGTACAAAGAGACTTAAATACTGTACAACCATAAAACTAGCTACAGTATTGACTTCTTATGCTTCCAGCTCTCTTACAACCATAAATTAAATTTATACAATTAAACACTTATAAAACAAAAATTTAAACCCAAATTATCATTGGGTAACATGAGTTACACTATTGAAACTAAATTGCTGCTCCATAAGTGATAAACTGATCTCAAAGATATGAATTCATTTGTGTGATGGGACACTGGCCTTCAGCATTCTGATAAATTTGGAGGGGGGTGCAGAAGAGATGCTGGCCCTTGAACTCTGAGCCTCACTCTCATGCAGCTTTGCACTCAAAGATGGGGCTCTACCATTTGAGCCACAGCTCTACTTTCAGCTTTTTGCTATTTAATTGGGGCTAAGATTCTCATGGACTTTCCTGTATGGGCTAGCTTTGAACCATAATCCTCAGCTCTCAAGATTGCTGGGTAGCTAGGATTACAGTTGTGAGCCTCTAGTGCCTTGCTCTGGATGATTTGTCACTTTCTATATTGCAGAGCTGAAGTTTGTGGGGTATCATATAGCATATATTTTCTTTATATACAAGCATGTTCATATGTGTTAAACATGCCTTTTAGCTGGGAGCTGGTGGTTCACACCTGTAATCCTAGCTATTCAGGAGGCTGAGATCTGAGGATTGAGATTCAAAGCCAGCCCTGGTATTAAAAGCCTCATGGGCTTTCCTACCCCGGCTAGCTTTGGATCCAGGAGAGCTCTGGGGCCCCAAGAATACACAGGAAGACTTGTGTCATAGGGCCTGTGAGTTCCTGGTTTTTAAGTTCCTTTGTTGAATTTTTATAATTGTCACACACACCCCATTCCTTTTTCCTTTTCCTTTTATTTTTAATGGCTTTTGTCATCATCACTATGCTTAGCCCTCTGTTCTAGAAGTGACCGCTTCTAATCTCCTTTGGCTTTAGAACTTAAATATTTAATCATGCCGAAAGTATATCCAAAGTCTGGGTATAGTGGTTCATACCTGGAATCCAGTACTCAGAAAGCTGAGAGACAGGTGTATCTCCAATTGGAGGCTACCCTGAATTGCACAGTGAGACCCGGTCTCAAAAAGGTGTGTGTGGGGTGGGGGGCTGGGAATATGGCCTTGTGGTAGAGTGCTTGCCTTGCATCCATGAAGCCCTGGGTTCTATTCTTCAGCACCACATATATAGAAAAAGCCAGAAGGGGCGCTGTGGCTCAAGTGGCAGAGTGCTAGCCTTGAGCAAAAAGAAGCCAGGGACAGTGCTTAGGCTTTGAGTTCAAGCCCCAGGACTGCCCCCCCCACCAAAAAAAAAGTATGTACAATCCACATGTTACATAGACCATGAAGTTTGATTAGTAAAGCACAAATGTGAATATTACCTAGTAGCCGTAGCTGCTGGTTGGCTGGGTTTGGGGGTTTGTTGACATTTGGGGAGTGTGTGAATGAGTGGCCTGGCAGCTTGCTGAGCTGCAGGTAAGGAAGGTGTTAACTATGCCCCATAATCTAAATGCATCAGTGTTCTTGTATTCAGTGTTACTTTTCCCCCACAGATGAGGGATCTTGGTTAGTGGTGAAAATGGGAACTTGAGGGGGTAGATGGGGTAGGGGAGAGCTGGTTGAGATTGATGGAAGGGGTGAGTGACATTGATCAAGATGCATTGAAATCAGAAACCAGCATGAAACTCCGGTGTACAACTAAAGATAATAAGCACAATCACAACAATCATAATAATAATTTAGATTACAAATGGGATTAGTTGGTCACGAACATGCCCTGTACCACTAGCTTATTTGCAGAACGACTACATTTTCTTGCTTTGGGATGTGCACAGTGTTTGATGTACAGGCACCTGGGGCAAATGAAGTCTCGATCTGAAGTGTGAAAGCGTGAGAAAGAACAGAGGAATGCACATGTGTGCACATACCTGCTCACACATGTTTATGTTCGTGATGCTGTCTGTGGCTCAATTCCCTTTAAACCGGGGCTTTGTGAAGTGCTGAAATATTTGCAGGACTCATAGGAGCCACTGTACAGATGATAAATAATAATTGACTTGGCAAGTCTAGGCAGAATGAATCAGTGCAGTAAGAAAAGAGATGTTAGGTTTTTTTGTTTTTTCAGAAAGGTAGAAAATCTTCTTGTTTCTGCTGGGTCTGTTGTAAAGCATGTCAGCCACCCTCAAATAGTTATGCACCATGAATTTGCTCCCCAGAATGAATGCCATAGGTACCAGGTGTGGTGCTTAGTCCCAGCCCTTCCCCACAGTTCCTGCTGGTGCAGTTCAGCCATGTATGCACTCATCTTTGGTGGTGTTTCTGGTTGGGAGCAAATCAGGTCAGGATTTGTGGTAATGGGCATTTTTGAGACTTGAGGTAGTTTTGTGTGTTTGGGCAATGCCACTGCATTTCCTACAGGATAGCAAAAGTCCAGTCACGGGAGAATGTCTGAACCTAACTTAAAGAATTTAAAATGCATTTTGATGCACTGGTACTAGAAGCTAGTGTGATTTCATGGCAGAGAGACACACAATTTTTAATTGGTTGGGTGTATAAATCCTGCCATCCATTCCTTCATGTAACCACTATTCTCCTGGAAAGAAGCTCTTCCTCTTGGGTGAAATAATAACTAATAACACTTGAATTCTACATTTGGTGACTTTGCTGATAGCTTCCTCTGAGAAAGATGGAGGGGAAATTCAGAATAATCAACCAGGCACTGGTGTCTCAAGACTGTGATCCTAGCTACACAGGAGGCTGAGATCTGAGGATCACCTTTTAAAGCCAACCTGGACAAGAAAGTCCCTGAGACTCTTATCCAAATCACCAGCCCAAAGATAGAAGTGGAGATTTGGCTCAAGTGGTAGAGCAGCATTAGCCTTGAATGGAAAAAGTTAAGAGACAGCCTCAGGCCTTGAGTTCAAGCCCTAGTATGTACATGCACCTGTGTCTACACACCCATCCACCTACCCACCCACCAGAATAATCTTTGATTTTCCCAATCAGAAAGGAGTTGCTTCAACTTTTGGTGGTCACATGACTACCAAAGGATAGCAGCATCAAGTGAATAAATTCAGACTCTTTGAGGGGGGTGGGGGGCAAGGCTAGTTGGACCAAATCAAAAGTGTTCATTGAGTTTTAGAGGCAATAGAATAATGTAAGCGAGGCTCTAGCAAAGTGTTGTGTGTGGTTTCCATTTTATAGTTTTCGCCATTGAAAACACGCTTTGGGGATTTGTATTGAAGTTGGTCAGTTGTCACTTATGGCCCAGCAGCTGCCTTCCTTCCGCTCCTCTTCCCATCCCTCCCCCTTGTGTACCTACAGCACTGATGGGAACTTCAGTTCATCCATTCACTTAGAAGCTCGGCCAGAGACTGCAATGGGCTTTGGCATTTCGTGACTGCAAGAGACTTGCTTCTCTTTATCCTTTCCGTCTCCCCATTTCATTTTCCTCCTCCTCCTGCTCCTCCTTCCTTTCCTTCCTCTCCCCTTTCCCCCTCCGTTCCCCTTCCTCTTTGCTTCCTTTCTTTTTTCTTTTCTCTCCCTCTCCCTTACTTTTTCTCTCCTCTCTTTCTCCCTCCCTATCTCTCTTCCCCTCTTATCTCTCTTCCCCTCCATCTCTCTCCTTCTTTTCCTCTTTCGCCTTCTCTACCCCTCCTCTCCCATAAGATGACTTGGCCTATTCAGAGTCCAAGGTCTCTGAAATGGAGGAAGCTGAAAGCTGAGACATATTGAATAATGCGTTAACAGTCACTCTGATCCAATTGGAACAGTGGTGTCACCTGACTGGCAGCTGAGTCAAATGCCCACAAGACAAGAGTAATGGCTAGAGCAGCCTGTGTGAGACCAGATGCTTCTGTCATTATACCAAGCTTAGTTTTACCTGGAGGATACATCTTAATAAGTTGGTAGCTTTTTGGCAAAAACATATAGACTAATTCAAAGCTTATTTTCTGGTTCTGGCCTGCCAGTATGGGCCAAACTAATTCCTTATTGGCTTGAGAAATGGGCCTAAGGTCTGGTTTGATTCCAGCTGAGGTTATAATCTTTGCAAGCAGCAGGGATTCTTGAGCCACTTTCCCAGGTGTTGAGACTATGATTTTTTTTTTAAGCTAACATTACGTTTACTGGGCTTCCCAACCATAACGTATTGGTTTCATTATCACAAGAGTTTTCTGCATAGCAGTAGCACATTCTCGTTGTGATCCAATAGTTAAAAGTCCTCCAGAAAACATTTCTCACCCTGGACCACCCCAGTTGAAATAACAAAACAACCACCATGCAAAAACAGAAAAACAAATGTGGTTAACTGCTACTTTTGAGCATATTCTGAGATGCACACAAACATGTGTGCGCCAGCCTGAGTGCATGTGCACACACACACACCATCATTAAAATTAAGCACTATTAGTTTGGGAATTGTGCTGATCTCTTAGCTCTCAGTCATTTGTGAATGGTGTGGTTCAAAGAAAGCTGAAATGAGAATCGATTGTCTCATTAAAGAGACCTCTTTGCACAGCCAGCACTAGGAACCAGAGAACGGAACTGGAGAATCGGAGCCATTCTTTTAGGAAAGAGCTGTGTTGATGGTCAGGCCTGCCACTTTTCCCCACATGGAAGAGAACAAAGAAAGGCCCCAGTACACGCCCATCTGAGTTCCTTCCTCCTTCCTAGTGAGTATCTAGTGACCTGCACAACCAGGCAGGACTTGGAAGGAACTTTATTCCCTGTCATCTCCTTCAGTCCTCTTCTGGAAGCATCCCCCCAGTGACCCTCACTCCATTAGTCTCCATTCAGCTGGGCCTGCCTCCCATTCCATGCTGTCAATCAGTCTAGACTGTTGACTGTACTGTTGAGTGTGCTAGAGGTGGGCCAGACTCACCTGTTGACAGCCTTTCACAATGGCTCTCTATTGTCTGTCATGCAAAATGCCAACTGTTAAACTCTGCTTTCTCCTCCCACCCCCATACCTCAGCTTATCTTTGGCAGCCCCACAGAGGCACAGATTATTGGACTGGATTTCTGAAGAGTCTGCCAAAACACTCAACCCTTGTCTCTCATTTCCCTGCCTTCTTGCATGCAATGGGAGTCACTTCTCATGCTGTTTCCTTGACCATCAGGTCCCAGCAAAGGCATGCCTCTCTCTAAGCATTGTGTGGTTCAGTCTGTAGTCCCTCCTAAGACTTGATCATGTGCTGTGTTGTTGTGTTCTTCAATTTCACAAATGTGGCATAATCTTGAAGCCATCGCATTGGCACAGTCTACTTGTCAACTGTGTTTGGGATTTGAATGGATCGTGTAGTGTACTTTCGTGTGACTCTGATGGCACTGAGCAGTGATTTCCATTCCTTTCAAATGGTCTGCCACTCTCTATCTCTCAGGAATGCTATGGGGATAAGGTGTGCTTTTCCGTGTGTAGAATGCCCACGGTGACAATAAGTGTCCACAAATCCACTGTTCAGGATAGTAGCCTTTGCCGCCTTGAAATCATGGAGACCCTGCCATTCGTGACCTCAACCCCGGACACTTGCACATTACAGGAGCTCAATAAGTGTTTATTGAGCCTGATGCCTCTCTGCATCTACTCCAATAGCCAAACACATGTAACACTTTCTTTGTAGCAGGCTGGATGGTAGAATGTGAAAGCTGCATTTTTCTTGTGATTCTTTTCCCTGTCCGTGTCGCAACTTAAAAAGATTTTTGGAAAGCAATGTTAAAATGATTTACTGTGCTGTAATTGGTTTCCTGAAAGCCAAACAGTATTTATGTGTGCTGCAATGAAAGATGCAACTACTGTAATTTATCGTGGAAGAACGTCTTCAAAGTGTAGAGAATTACTAAAGCTTAAGTGTATTAAATATTCTAGAGGAAGACATATTTAGGCCATAAATCTAGACTTCCCTAGGAATTTGCTTTCTTTCTTCTCTGCCAGGTGTATGAAGATTTGAAGATTTGGAGCCCCTCGGTGGGTGTGTGGGGGGGGCGGGGAGATTTAAGTTTCCAGGAGTGCATTTGTATCTCATTTAAATTTCTATTGTTTATCAATGACATCTATAAGCGTTTTAGGGAAATGTTTGCCATCCCATTACCCACTTTAGCTCAGTATAGTTGTCTGGCAACGAGTGTGATAAAGACAGAAGGAAGAGCTGTATTTTGTTGCCGACAAGTATATCTCAGTAGTGATTGGGCACCCGAGTAGGCAATAAAATAATTCAAGGTGGCTCCTGGACCGGTTTGCTCTCTGTGATGTGTGAAAGAGGTTGGGTTTATCATTGGCCAGGGCCATATGGAGGCCTTGAGGTAGACGCGTCTACATCCCACTGTGCCCTCTTCTTAGAAGCCAGGTCATAGAGATAGTTTATTTTAAAATCTAATTGCTGTGTTACTGAGATTTGAATTTGAGTAACCAGAATAAGTGATTTCTGTTTCAGAGGCCTGGTTGGCTCCACATGTTTAGCCTTTTCTACTTCCCAATCAGAGAAGGAATAATAAATATGACAGCGAAGTCTATGTCATCCCCCCCCACCCCCCGGCCCATGTGATTTTTCCAGTTGGGTTTAGGAGTTTCAGAGCCAATGGCTATGACAGAAATCATACCATGTGTGTCAGATGGGCACTGGCAGCCACCTTAAGAATCTGAAGGAATTCCCCTTGGTATCATGGCACCTTGTTTACACAGAATTTGTGTGCATACTGGCAATCCATACTTCTGGTTCCATTTGGGTGATGTTTACATTGTGATATGCGTGCATGTATGTGCACGCGTGTGGATGTATGTACATGTACCTACATCCACTGATTCTGGAGCTTTAACTCCAGGCCTGACTGCTGTCCCTTAACTTTTCCAGTCAAGGCTGCTGCTCTGCAATTTGAACCACAGCTCCACTTCTGTTTTCCTGTCCTGGCTGGCTTCAAAGGGTGATCTTCAGAGCTTAGCCTCATGAGTAGCTAGGATGACAGGCACCCTGCTTTGTTCATTCTTAATGAACAAAAAAGGGAAGGAGGTATGAGAGAAGAACTAAGATTAAATTTCGTCCTCTTGCTTACAAGCAGAGTTCTGGGCCACCCTCAGACTTGGACAACGAAGGCAGTGGTTGGCAGTATGACTTGGTTTTAAAGGCCATTTACAAATAAAGGAGTAACTCTCCCTTAGCCAACTTGATGAGGTCATTGAAAGTGCTTGGAACCCTGAGGAGGTAAGAATTCTTACAGTGTATTCTGAAGTAGAAAATGGAGGTGAGGAGAAAAGTTTTCTCACTTCCCATCCCACCTGCCGACAGCCAATTGGCCAGTCCGATATTGAGTTGTTCCCTATAGGTATGCCCTCAAACTCTGGGTTGGTAGGAACTATGATCTCAGAAAGCCAGACACTTGGGAGAACTATCCCAAGACTGATGGCCAGCCTGCCCTGGTCCCATGTGTCAGGTCCAGGGTTCCCTACCCTGTGCTTTTTCCTGAACAGCGTTGTTCAGTGTTGACTCCATTTCCTTAGAAAGGGATTCATTGTAAGGTTTCCCCAACAACTCAGACACTTGAGCTAAACTTTTCACAATTCTTTGGCTCACTTATTCTTTGGCTCCAGCCAGAAACCTACCCAGACCTGTAGAGAGTTATCTGCCTAGACCCTGGTTTGGCCACTGTGCCTCCCTCCCCTGGGTGGGGTGGCTATTGGCTGCTTGGGGAAGCAAGCCAAGAGGACGTACTTGCAAATCTGACATGTCTGTCTGTCTGTCTGAATTGAAATAAGGAAATGGAATGGCCTCTGGAAAGTATGGGGAGAAAAGAAGGAGTTGAAATACTTGAAACTCTTCTAATACATATTTATCCTAATGTATTTGCTCTGAGTTGTGAGGTGTGTGTGTGTGCATGTGTGTGTGTGTGTGTGTGTGTGTGTATTTTTTCTTAAACCTAAGGAAGACCTAATATGAACTGTTGAGCGCATGGGTTCACTTACTATCCTAATGCCTTACAAAGCTGACCAGTTCCCTTAAATGCTCTAGATTCCATTATATGAACTTGACGCTATTTGAACTATTACTTGAGAGTAACTTCTTTCAAATCCTCAGAAGCACTTGCTTACAACTGTTGGCCTACATTCTTTTTAATCATGAAAATAAGTCTCTAGAGGTGTCTTTCAGGCCACTGTTCCTAAGGAATAGGAAAGCTTCATTGATTTAAAAATAATTTCTAGCTCATCTGTTACATCTGGAGTCCAAGAGGGTTTTATTGTTGTTTTATTTGGTTGCTTTTATTTGTGGTAGTACTGGGGTTCAAATTCAGTGTTTTGGTCTTTCTTGGTAAATTCTGTACCACGTGAGCCATGCCTCCAGTTCTTTATGCTTTGATTATTTTTGAGATTATTTTGATTATTTTTGCCCTAGGCTGGCCTGGATTGTGATCCTCTTTATGCTTCCTGTATAGCTAGAAGGACAGCTGCACAGTACCCTACCTTTTTATTTAGATGAGAGTCTCCTGGATGTTGTTTTTTGTTTGTTTGTTTTTCCCCAGACTAACCTGGAACCATGATGTACTTGAACTTTACCTCGGTGAGTGTTTAGGATTGCAGGTATGAGGCACCAGTCCCCAACTTAGTTTATTTGCTTGCTTACTTTAAAACATTTGATTTGTTGAGTGTCAAAAGAGGATTTATTATTAAATGGTTTTTGATACTCATTTGTTCTTTCACACTTTGAGCATTACCCATGTCTGAGATAGCACGTATGCTAAGTAATGGTATTTCTAATCTGAGAGAATTGCTCTTTGATTTTCCTATAGCATTTGCTGCTGCTGCGGCCTTAGAAATTAACTTGTGGACCCTCCTCCCTCCCAACACAACACACATTTATTTGGTTGTAGTGTTATTCTCCCACTTTGGGGGTCCTAGAATTTTGAACATAGGACTTCAAGCTTTATAGACAGGAATTCTACCATGGAGCCAAGCTTCCAGCAGCTCTCCCCCACCCCTGTTTGGGAGTTATACAAATATGTCATTAGTGTGGTTAGGGGTTACGGATGACAAACAAGGAGTCTACTTTTAAGAACACATTTGCAAGCTAAAATTGAGTGCCACCCCTTCAGATCTGCAGGAGGCTGATGTCTACTTTGCTGCGCTTTGTGGAATCATTTTTAAACATTTCTGTTTAGCATTCATGATGCTCTAAATAGAAGCAGAAGAACACTGTAACTCTTAGATCCTGGGAGAGGCAGGCCATGAGGGCTTTTACTGTTTGGGGACAGTTTGTGACTCTCTCTGTTTTAAATGCAGAAGTTATAACCTTGAAAAAAGGGTAGCTCTAATACTGACACTTGATGATTCAAAACAATTTGTAACTGTACAATTGCCAGTGACCTGGTCACCTCGGATGGACCAGAATTGGCCACTGCTGTTGTTTGGTGAAACCTGATGTGCCTACTTTTCTCTGCATACTTTTCTTTTACTAGAAAATTACTTAATTATGACAATAACTGAATGTGATAAGTAGTATTGAATTTGAGGAGCAATTCTATCTATTTGTGACTGACTGCTTATCACATGTCTACCATAAATTTGTTGACCATGGTTTTCTAAAATGGAGATGATAGGGGTGACGCTTTCTGCCTTGTGATGTCTTCTTCATTTGTCCCCACTGTGACCTGGCCTGGAACATCCTTTCTTCTTTCAGCAGGCTTTTCTAGCTTAGCTTAAGCTTCACTCCTATTACCACCACCCCCCCTTTGGACAGTACTGGGGCTTGAACTCAGGACCTGGGTACTCTCCCTTAGCTTTGTTGTTGTTTGAGATTGGCACTGTACCACTTGAGCTACATCTCCACTGCCAGCTTTTTGATGGGTAATAAGAGATAAGGGTCTCACAGATTTTTAATTCTCAGATCTCAGCCTCCTGAGTAGCTAGGATTACAGGCGTGAGTCACTGGTTCCTGGCTGAATCTCTGTATCTTATTCCACAAACAGTTCTCAGAATATTCCAGGACTCATTACACAGTTAAATGAAGGAAGGAAAAGAAGATTGAGAGAGGCCAAGAAGGAAATTCTGTAAAACTGAGATGATTAACCTCCTCACAAGTTAGTTTTTTTTTTTTTTTAAAGCTACAGTCTGGACACTTCATTACTATTCAAAGAGGCTGCAAGATTAAGGATTATCCTCCTATTGAAGTATGCCGACACATTTCAGTGAATATGAATTAACTAAGCAGATCTTCATTGTCTTTCTTGAGTGCAGAGTTATCTCTAGAAAAGTGAATTCAAGTTAGGTAGGATGCCTAATGAAGCTTTAGGGCTTCTTTCTGCTCCTCGATTAAGATGCAGTTAATTACCTTAGGCTAAATTGGAAGGTAGGAATTGACTTCCTAAAACTATTTTGCTTGCTGTGTCTACTGGGGAACTTGATGTTACATAAACCATGGTTTATAGAATTTCAGGTACATTCACCTAGTCCCTGTAACGGGTTTGTGAAACCAATTTCTGATTGCAAATAGTACCATTATTAGTTTAATTGCTCCAGATCCTAAAACTGCTATCTGTGGAAGTAATTGCTTTCAATCACAGTCTTGTTTGGGGAGCCGAGTGTTGAATTATAGCCCTGTAAGGTGGATGTGTTTATTTGTAGGGTGGTGCTGTGGACTGAACACAGAGCCTGGCCCATATGAGGCAGGTATCCTCCCAGTGAGCTTTGCACACTCAGGTCTGATGCTGGACGTTATTGAAAGAGAGGAGATGGTAAACTCTACATAAAATGTAGATTCCATGCCTTCTGCCCAAATTTTACAACTATTAAAGAAAACTGGGTGCAGTGGCTCATGCCCATAGTCCTTGCTACTCTAGAGACTGAGATGGGGAAGATTGCAGTTTGAGGTCAGCAGAGGCCAAACATTTGTGAGACCTTCATGTCAACCAATAACAACTGAGTGTAGCAGCATGCACTTGTCATCCCAGCTATATGGAAAACCTAAGAAGGAGGACCGAGGTCCAGGCCAGCACAAGCAGAGACCAAGACCCTATTTGAAAAGTAACAAAAGGAGCCAGAGGCATGACTCAAGTGGTAGAGTACCAGATCCTAAATTCAAAACCTCAGTACCACTAAAAAAATATTTTTTCTTATTTATTGTCATAGTGATGTACAGAGAGGTTACAGTTTCATACGTTAGGCATTGGATACATTTCTTGTACTGTTTGTTACCTAAAAGTAAAACTATCAAAGAGAAATCTCATTAAGGTTGAGGCCCTTTAATTATCATTCTCTAAACAATGCATTATGGCAGCTGTTTCTATTGTATTTGCCTTGACTTGGGTATAGATGAGTTTAAGTATGGGGAGAATAAGCCCAGGTTGTATGCATTTGGGCACCATTTTATTAGAAGGGACCAAGTACCCTTAGGTTTTGAATCTTGGTGGTGGGGGGAGGGAGGAAGGATTGTTCCTTGAGTTTTTCTCCCATGGATGTACAGGGATTGTATTTGTATCATCTCTTTTATGGGAGTAATTCTCTCGATGGTAATTTTTGTAATTCCATGTGGATGACTTGACAGCAGTTCAGTGTTTGAATGGCCTATTGATAAATGTAGTCTGAAAATTTCCAGAAAATTATGCAAGGATGCTTTTTTTATTTTTAAAAAAGCAGGAGATAGGAATGAGGAGAGAGCATATTAGTTCCAAAAGAAAATCTTTAGGGCAATTACAAGCTGTTAGGAAATGTCATGTAATAGTAACACAGATACCCAAGCTTATATCCCATAAATCATTAATCATGCATGCTCTTGACAGCAAGATTATTTTCCAGGTTTAAAAAAAAGAAAATCTTAAAAGCTTAAGCTTTTCTTTGTTTGCTGTTTTTCTCTTTTAAATTAAAAAGGCGTTTTGAGCCAGTAAACTTAACCTGTTTTTCATAAACGTACTGGCTAGAGACAGCCAAAAACATATTCATGCTCACATACTTGGGATCCTCAAATGAACTTGCATTGGATCGTGATAACTCTAGTAATTGCTTGAATTATCCTTGTTGAGTAATAGTATGGACCGTGAATACAAGGATGTGATTTATACAGCCAGCTCTGCTCTGCTGGGTTTATGAGGAATTACTAATGACATGCCCTAATGAAAACCCATCTCTGCCCTTACCATTCCTCTCTCCTACCCGACAGTGTGAGTCCACTCTGTTTCCCTGTGTTGTCACCCTGTGTTTACAACTTGAACTTCTAAACTATGCCTTTCTTTTTTTGGGGGGGGGGTAAGAGTTTATAAAACTTATACAGTGGGTCGTGCAAGCATCACCATGATGCTTGTTGAATAGTAGGGCCACCGAAATAGCAGGTTGAAGCATCCAGAGAACTCAGTCCCATTGGCCATGATAGTTGTCACCAATGTTTAAAGGGTTCCTCACTCCCTTTTCCTGAGAACACGGAAGCCATGAGACATTCCAGCTTTGACAGTGACAGCCATACTTTTCCAGTGTGTGTGTTCTCTCATAGAAGGATCAGATCTGCTTAAAACAAAACTCAACCCAACAACTCTTGCCTTTTTCGTCCTGCAGCTTCATTTTGCCTTCCTCGGCACTTCCCTGCATCACAGCTGATGTATGGGTTCAATAAGTCTCTGGTCCTTTGGGGACCCATGGAGCTGGGAAGACACTGAACTCTAGGGGTTGCCAGAAATATTTGCCAACGCAGCAGTTTTCTATTAGCAGCGACCTCTGAGCACCTTCCCCTTTGCAAACCCGTGTGGTAAGCGGGGCCAAGCAGTCCTGGGTGGCTCAAGGGCACCCTTGGCCCTTGGACTTGGGGTTTTTATTGAGGGATGGCATTTAGGGGCAATCTTATAAACTCAGAGACATAAACCTAGAAGGATAGTGCTGACCCTTGCCTTCACAGTGCATACCATCCCTTGAGCCTCACCTGTTGCCACAGGTATCAGGGGTTTAGGTCAAGGATTTGAGGAGACAGGCAGAAGGGACAGCCAGACACCTCAGTTGTGCTGTCTTCCAGACTTAGATTGAGTTCTTGAATGGAACTCAGTTTTTAGGAGTGCGGGATGAGAGGACACACAACACACACGGGGATTTAAAAGTTTGTGCTGAGAGGTGCAACAGACACAACTGTGGGGCTTGAACTCAGAACCTGGGCATTATGTCTTTAGCTTTTTTACTCAGAGCTGGAGCTCTACCATTTGAGCGATTGCTTCTACTTCTGGCTTTTTGCTGATTAATTAGAGAGAAGAGTCTTATATACTTTTAGTAATAAGCCCTAGTTGGCTTTGAATCATGGTCCTCAGATCTCAGCCTCCTTTGTAGCTAGGATTACAGGCATGAGCCACTGGCTCTCAGCCTGCATAGTTGCTCTTGTGTGCAGGTAGCTCTATGGAAGAAACACAAGGAGGAACTCACCAGTAACTTGCACTAGCAAAGTGGGAGCAGTCATTTTTTTTTCCCCATTCCTCCCCTTTCAAAGGGGGTTTGGGGGCACAAAGAGAGGGGTGGGTATAATTGTGGCTTTAAGGAGAGATTTCTTCCAGGAACAGTAGCTTCTCCCACTAAGGGAAGGCTTCTTTTTTTTTTTTTTTTTTTTTTGGCCAGTCCTGGGCCTTGAACTCAGGGCCTGAGCACTGTCCCTGGCTTCCTTTTGCTCAAGGCTAGCACTCTGCCACTTGAGCCACAGCGCCACTTCTGGCCATTTTCTGTATATGTGGTGCTGGGGAATTGAACCCAGGGCCTCATGTATACGAGGCAAGCTCTCTTGCCACTAGGCCATATCCCCAGCCCAAGGGAAGGCTTCTGTAGTTGTTGGAAAAGCATTTTTTTCCACCCCAGGATGAACCCAGGCAATCAGAGTGAATGCCCTGCCTGCCGAAGAGTAGAGACACTTGCAATTCTTGGAAACAAGTAATGTTGCCTTAGTCTGTTAGGGAGTTACAAAGTCAAAAGCAAATCATGTAGCTTCCGGTACATTTGCCATCTAAGAAGAAGGATGGTTCCCAAAACATTTCTGGAGCTAACTTCTGTAACATGGACATCTCATCATTCTTAACTCATCACAAGTTTTATTAGGGCTCCATTGTCTTACAAAGCCAAGTTACAAATAAAGTGTCTTCTAGGCAAATTACTTTGTGTTGTTACAGGGGTTATGCCTCTGAATCAAGTAGATGATATGTACACTTAGGAGATTGTGTAAAGTAGCTAGGATTTTGAAATTTCTCAAGTATTCTTCTGCCCTCTTGTGATTGGTGGCTAGCCCAGGCAAAAAGTCCAAAATACCCCATGTCAAACAGTAGCTTGTCACTCTAGTAACAAACATGTCATCCCAGATATGCAGATTGAGAAGATTGAGATTTGGAAGATCATGTTCCTGGTTAAGCTAGGCAAAAATGTTTATGAGACTTCATCCAAACAAAACATGTATGGTGGCTTGTACCTGTGACCTTAGCTATGTGGGAAGCACAAATAGGGAATTGTGGTCCAGGTTGACTTTGGACAAAAGGTAAGAGACTCTGTCTTTAAAAAATAACCAGCCCAGGCACCAGTGGCTCATGGCTGTAATCTTATCTACTTAGGAGTATGAGATCTGAGGATCACAGTTTCAAAGGCAGCCCCAGCAGAAAAGTCCCCATGAACCACCAGAAAACCGGAAGTGGTGCTGTGGCTCAAAGTGGTAGAGTGCTAACATTGAGTGAAAAAAGCTTAGGGGCAGCACTCAGGCCCTGGGTTCAAGCCTCACAGCTGACCAAAAAACAAACAAACAACAACAACAACAAAAAAAACAGAACATAAAGGAATGTGGACATAAGTTCCCAGCAAGTACAAACCTCTGGGTTCTAAATCTCAGTACAAATGGAAGAAAAATAATTCCTCTGTCTTCAATGTCAGTGTGACTTTTGTATTTGACTTCTTTCTCTATTCACTAGGAATTTAAGCTGTGCAGTATCAGGGAACACTGAAGGTTGCTAAATCCATTGAGCGGAGAAAATCTGCCTAGCTGGACCCCAAACCAGCAACTCTGTAGTAAGGATGACCCTTACTTGCCAGCAATCAGCTGAGCTGAGCAGTCATTCAGCCTCCTCCCCTCCTTCTCCCTCTTCCTTAGCTTTTTTATTTTGAAATAATTTTAGACTTACAAAAAAAAGTGGAAAAACAGCACAGAGAGTTCCTGAAATGTCACCCAGCTTTCCCTAATGTTAACATCTTACGTAACCATAATCCAATTATCACAACCAAGAAATTAACATTGGCACAATACTCTTTCACTGCAGATTTCTTTTTTTTTTTTTTTTTAGATTAGACTGGTTTTTCCACTCAGATCCTTCCCCCACTCCCCTTTCCTCCCCCCTTCAGTTCCAGAATCCCCTATTGCACTTACTTACCATATCTGTGTAGTCTCTTCCAGTCTGGTGAAGTTTCTCTGTCTTCCCCGGTTTCATGTGGTCTTGATATTTTGAAGAGTGCTGATGAGTTATTCTGCAGAATGCTCTTTAGCATTTAGAGTTTCTCTGAGGATTCTTGTCACTAGACTCAGCTTGGGCTTTGGGTAGAGACAGGGAGGACATCGTGGCATCCTAGGTACATCATGTCCAGCTGACATGAGCATGTCTGTGGTAAGTAATACCTCGATCACTTCAGGGACAGGGCACCTGCCAGGCTTCTCTGCACAATAACCACAACTCCCACAGCCCCCCTTCCTCTCTCTACCTGATTACTAGACACTCAAAAGACAAGTCTTGGAGACTACAGATATTCTGCTTCTCACTGCAAAGTCACTCACTAATAGTGGTGTTTGTGGAGGACCTTATTTGAGACAATTCGTACTGTTGAGCTCCAGTGATAACTTTCTGCCTCTGTTTACATTTGTTTCTCTGGGAAGAAGCTACTCCTTCTCAGTCCCGAAAACTCTCTTTTGACCCACTTTTCTCTGGTTAACTTCTAGGTGACTGAAGGTTACTTAGAAAAAACAGAGATGTCCATGAAATGTTCAAAGGATAGCACAAGACCACAATAATGTCTTTCTCTCGCCTAACACGGAGATTATAGAAGGCCTTGACCCCAGCACTGATTTGGGGCTGCTGAATTGCTACACCTGTGGGGCTCCTGGTTTTGCTGCTGGGTTTTCATGGCTTCAGAGTCTTTCTAATAGTGATTCTTTGCATTGCTTCTGTATGAACAGACTAGTTAGTAGAATATCATTGGGCAGGTTTGGGATTCAACCTTTTCACAAAGAATTTAGACCTTTCTGATTGTAGCCTTTCCATTTCCTACTACGAGCAACTTTGTATGTCACCCACCCGGACCCTTTGTGTTGCTTTGACTTGACCTGCTTGCACTTGACCATGTCATGCTTGTTAGCATCTATGCCGGAAGGTTGGAAGGTCTGTGAAGGAAAGGAGTTGTTGCTCTTCTTAGAGGTTGTGTCACAAGTACAAGTTAATGATTAGAAGAGGTGAGAAGTTGACATCACTGGCTGAAAGGAAATTTCTACGATGAGCTTTGATTTCAATTAGACAGGCTCTGGGGACTTAACAGGGAATTTTCAAAAGGTAGGTGGTCCTGCCAGGAGATAAGAGAGATAGGTTGCTGTAAATCCTACCAAGTGTTGATAATGATAGATTGTTAAAGCATAGCTACTAGAGGAATGGAATCGAGACAGTCACTGCGTGGGGGATGGCCAATCTAGCTATAGTTAAAAAGATGAACATTAAAATTCCCTCTGCACCCTGCTTGTAAAACAATGAAAACTATCACATGATCCTTTAAAACACACACACACACACACACCTCTCTCTCTCTCTCTCTCTCTCTCTCTCTCTCTCTCTCTCTCTCTCTCGTCCCAGGTCTGGGGTGTTAGGAATTAAAACTATTCTAAGACTTCTTGGCATATGGATAGTTCTGGGAACAGGAATGGTGGGGATGCCCACCTTTGCAATTCTACACTCATTTAGGAGGAGGAAGATGGCAGCCTGTCTCTAGCTGGGCAAGGCTCCTGCCACAGCAACACCCATGCCCCTGCCTGCTGCACACGGCCTTCTTGCACTTTTGCCCATCAAGGCCTTTCCAGCACTGTGAGGTCCAAGGGTGGCCTGAGCCAGGCTCATCTG
Source organism: Perognathus longimembris pacificus (assembly GCF_023159225.1). Lineage (NCBI taxonomy): Eukaryota > Metazoa > Chordata > Mammalia > Rodentia > Heteromyidae > Perognathus > Perognathus longimembris. Next base: position 36,994,297 of record NC_063180.1, on the reverse strand, counting down.
ATCAGAGTGTTCCCCTTGCCTCACTCTTCTCAATTTATTCGTAGATTCCAGTGCCCAAAGCATCCCTGTAGAGCCTCAGAAATGGGACAGAAGACAACTTAAATAAGCTTCCAGCCAAAAGGCAGCTGGCTGCCACTCTGGGGGAGGTGCTGGGCTTCCTGTCACTGCCAGAGGCTCTGTCTTTCTGCCCCATAGCTCTCCCCCTGTGACCACTCAGCGGACCCTGGAAAAATACAAGAGTCTTCCCTTCGTGTCTGTGGGAGAGGTGGGGCTCCTATTTTGGCTGAGGGAGTTTCAGTTGTCTCCGTCCCCAGTCAACCTCACATCTCTGCCAAGGCCACCAAGGGCAGGAGGAGTGGAGGGCTGACTAGGGAGGGGAGGCCACTCACTCACTGGATTGCACAAACATTATTTGCCAGCCAAGCTAGAGTTCCAAAGACCCTCATGCCTGCTGCCAGCAAGCTTACGCCTAGATCGCAACAATAGCTGTGATCTTAACTGACACCTTACTGTATGCCAGTTACGACCCTAAGCCTTTTCTATTTTCTACCTCTCTTTTCATATGGATACAAATCACTATTCCATTTCAGAGATGCAACAATAAAGGCGCAAGGAGTAATTTGACCAGTGAACTTCGTAAATTACAAACCCGAGATTGGAACTCAATTGGTATGGGTTCAGAATGTATATTCTCAGACCTTTGTCTCTACTTCCTCTTCATCCCCAGCTACCAAATCTCTCTCTCTCTTTCCCTCTCTATCTTTCTCTGTCTCTCTCTCTCTCTTACTCATCCTCTCTTACTTTCTCTTCCTCCCTCTCCCTCTCTTCCTCCTCCTCCCTCCCTCTCTCTCTTCTCCCCTTTTTCTAAATCTAAATCTAAGTGGTTTAGGTAAATGGATCTGACAGCTCAACCTGCATGTCTCAGACATGAAAATATTGGTTCAAACACCATTCCAACTTCATTTTTCCTATTAGCTTTGAGTAGAGGAAACAGAAAGACTCTGCTTATTTTAAGATTGTGCTCCTGTGATGAAGAGAGTCCCCTGGGTGATAGAGATGGTAGTATAGCTGAAATACTTTGCCCCACTGATGACAGATTGAGACCCTCCAGCTTTATTCACCCATTAGATGGGCTCCTGTCAGCCAGCACTGGAATGGCATTTGGCAAGAATCTTCCCATGCCTGCCCTCTGCAGTGTCTGTCTCCTCCAGGTTAGGCTCACCCCGCAGTGCTCCTTGAAAGGGACATCTGCCACATCTTATAATGGATGGGTATCTGTTCAAATGGTCCCTTGGCCTGGGTCTTTGCTTAGTTTATGGGTTTTTTTCCCCTGTTTTTTCCATTTGAGAAAGAAAGAAAATGACTTTCCTGCTGCCATTTTGTCTGTCATCTGAAGAAAGCTACTAGCACAATCCACACTTGTTACCGTGTCTTTCAGCACAGCCTTTCTGAACACTCAGTAATTCTGCCCAGCATGGACACGGGCCTTGTCATTAACTTTTCTTTCCCTAAGTGACTCTTTCTCAGGGTTTCAATGGCTCCTACCCTTCTTCCCTTACTGTTGGTATTGTTGGCAAGCAAGCTGTCACAGAACCTCCTCCCCTGCCCCCTCCCCTCTCAGAATGGAGGCATTCCAATGGGGTGCAGTAAATGAGCCTCAGAGCACATGATGGGAGGCCTTGTGACAAGATACCACAGAAACAGTGTGTCCTGTTGTCAGACCTGACTGCCTTATCCCTTCTGAAAAAAAAAATATGAAAAGCTAAGTAGTAACTTTTAGGGAGAGAAAGAGAAGGCTGGGGAAAACCACCCTAGCAGCCTTGTTGTATCTGTGAGCTGTTTTTGAAAGTATGGGTATTTTTTGAAAATTTGTCTTAAACTGCCATCACAATGGGACATTCTTCTATTAGTGCCCTATGTACTTTCAGAAAATGCTGGTGAAACATTGCCTCCATTGAGGTAGATATACAATGTATTTTTTGAAGCCAGTGACTCACTCCTGTAATTTTAGCTACTCTGGAGGCTGAGATCTGAGAATCATGGTTTGAAGTCAGCCTGGGCAGGAAAGTCTATGAGACTCCTATCTCTAATTAACTGCCAAAAGGCCAGAAACAGAGTTGTGGTTCAAGTGGGAGAGTTGCCAGCCTTGAGTGAGAAAGCTTAGAGCCAGTGCTTAGGCCCTGAGTTCAGGTCCTCCCAGTACTGGCGTGCACACGCACACACACACACTCACACATTTCTGGTGACATGACAGTTTCTAAGAGCTTTGGGCCACATGTGATACTGTCCTTTTGGTTTTAGACCCCCCCCCTCCATTTTCCCCAGCCACGTCAGGGAGGTTGAGTCAGGTGACAGGTGAGTTGGCCTGTGTTTAGCAGTTTCTCCATCTTTGTATACTGAGTGTCATCTTAATGCAGCAACAAACCACTTAGGGGTGGATTTGCAAAGTGCACTGGAGAGATGTGCTGCCTTGCCATGGGGGAGAGTTGATGCTCTTTCTTGTTCTGCTGGAGCAGGAGGGTGGGCTGCTCGTTGTAGCACTGTGGGCTGCCATCCCCTGGTCTTCCTGCACATCTATAAAGAAATTCATCAGCTCCTTGGAAAATTCTGGGGGACAAAAAGGGTTTCTACAGTTCTGGCTTCCTGAGGAGAGCTGTCTTCCTTTCTGTCTTGATGGTATCCTCTTTCTAGATAAACTCCTTGAAAAGCCAGATTCTGAGTGTTTTGCCTTTTTTTGTTCATCCTTGTAAAGATGAGTAACATTCCCACTGCAAAGTTCTTTGATCCAAGCAGAAAGATGGCTTCTGGAAAATTCCATGACAAATCCTTTCCTCTGTGTTCCTAGAAAGAAGCAAAAGTGCACTTCCTTGGCACACTGAACGCCTACCATTTTTGTACAATCTAAGCTTAGAAATCCATGCCCTGTGTGTTCTTCTTGTCACCGTCCTTTTGATTCCTTTCCTGCCTTTGCTAAGGTAAGAAAGAGACTTCCCTATGGGAGCTAATTTTCCTCCAAGGGCCCTGAGAGTAAACAGTATTGTCCTGTGAAGACCAAGGCTATAGTTAACAACAGACTCATTGTGCCGGCCTGTGGTTTGGGGGACAGAATGAATGTTTATGAAATCAGACTTAGTGTTGAACAGTGAAAGGCCTTTTTTACCTGCAGGCCGTAGACCTAAGGTACTCATTTTGCCTAAAGAATGAAATATAGTCATTGTAATTAGAAAAAGTTGATGTAACTGATGTGCTAGTAACAGTCCCTTCCTTCCTTCCTTCCTTCCTTCCTTCCTTCCTTCCTTCCTTCCTTCCTTCCTTCCTTCCTTCCTTCCTTCCTTCCTTCCTTCCTTCCTTTCTTCCTTCCTTCCTTCCCCTCTCTCCCTCCCTCCCTTCCTCCTTTCTTTCTCTTTTTGGTTTGTCATGAGCTTGAATTTAGGACCTGGGTGCTGTCTTTGAGATTTTTTGCTTAAGGCCAGTGCTCTACTACTTTGAGCCATAGTTCCACTTCCAGTTTTCTGATGGTTAATTGGAGGTAAGAGTCTCACAGACTTCCCTGCTTGGGCTGGCTTTGAACATTGCTCAACCTCCCAAATAGCTAGCATTATAGGCATGACCCTCCAGCACCCAGCTCCCCTCTCCACCTCTCTCTGTCTCTCTCTCTCTCTCCCTTTTAGGATTGTCTTGTGATTATTTTTGTGTCATATGTCTAAGGCTAAATCAGGCCTCAAGTAATACTGCCTGTCTTGGAAAGAAAGACAAAGGTCCTTGTTTTAAGGTGTGTGTATGTGCGTGTATATGTGTGTGTGTGTGAGAGAGACAGACCAACTTTGACTTAGGCTCATTCAGCGTGAAACAGTGTCATTTCTATGGAGATGGAATAGAACACATATAAGCATTGTAACCATGAGCTAAGGATTTTCAGAGTAGAAATATAGTCACTAAAAGGCTCCTTTACTTGTTACCTGTCTTCACATTTGTAGAAAGTATTTCACAATTCAATTATAAGTCATGTGCTCGTAGCTTATGCCTGTAATCTGTGATCTGAGGATCATAGTTCAAAGCCAGCACAGGAAGGAAAGTTGGTGATATTTTTGTCTCCAAGAAATCTGCAAAATGCCAGAAGTGGAGTTGTAGCTCAGATAGTACAGTGCTAACCTTGAGAAAAAGTACCAAGTGAGAATTCTGAGAGTGGCACACAAGCAAACCCTCAATTCCAACTCTTGAACTTTATATTGTTTATAAATAGCAATCTGGACAATGGACTTTAAAGATTTGGTGTGGTAATCGGGTTTATAATTTCAATATGAAAGTTGTAAGTTAAATTTCTTCTTGCACCACTACAGTATGACTTGTTTACTTGAGTGTGTGTGTGTGTGTGTGTGTGTGTGTGTGTGTGTGTGTGTGTGTTCTTACATCTGTTTGACTATGGGAAACGCTCCTACCATTCTTTACCTTGAACTGCCTTCCCAGGTCCTTTATGGGCAAAAACACACACATACACACACACACACACACACACACACACACACACACACACACCTTGGCATCAGTGAAATTTCCACTTAATGCAACAGAGCAGTCAGCTTTTTTGTCTCCCTGGTAGAAGTAGGGTAAATTCATTCTCCATACATGAGACCTGTAGGCTGTGTTGTGGTTTAAGGGCTCCAGTGTAGGGCTCAGCATTTATCAGGCAAGCAATCTGATACGGAGCTGCATCCCAGTGCAAAAGATGTGCTCTACTCTGTGTGCCATGGATTCAGAGAACCCCCAAGATTATAGAAATAAGTGGGACTGAACTTTTTAATGGTTTTACTTCTTTCTCATTGGCTTAGGATTTGCTGGTTCTTTGTTGCATTGCAAAGGAAGGTTCTTACATTGAGTAGATAGTTTGATAGTTTAAAGTTTTGCACTACTAAGGCTTGAACACACAGGCCAATGTTTGGTAGGCAGGCACTCTGTCACTTAAGCTACACTCCCACTCCTTTTGTTCTGGTTTTTGTTTGTTTTGTTTTTCCAGGTAAGGTCTCCTGCTTTTGGCTGGGTTGGCATCTACTCAAGATTTTCCTACCTTCACCTCCTGAGTAGATGGGATTATAGTCATGCACTACCATGCCAGTCTTGTTTTTGAGACAGGCTCTCACCAAGATTTTGTTTTCTTCCCTTTCCCTTTCCCTTTCCCTTTCCCTTTCCCTTTCCTTTCCTTTCTCTCCTCACCACCACCCCCCCCCCCCCCGCCACCCCCAGGCTGGCCTCAAACTGCCATGTTCTACTTCCTGAGTAGATTGCAGGCATATGCCACTGCGCCTGTCTCCTTTTTAGAATATTTTTTTAAAAAGTAATCCTCTTCTAGCACTTGCTTTCCTGTGTGAGGTAATATATACTTAGCTTTTATTTTCATTTTTTTTTAACTTGACCCATCAAGGAAACAAGTGTTGAAAGAGGAAGAACAACAATTTAAAATTTCTTTTGCGCTCCCCTCTGTGGTACAGGAGCTCTCCGCTGATTATTTGTTCTATCTAGGCTTTCTTCAGAGTAGTCTTGTTTCTTTGTTTCACCATAAGTGTTAAGTGTATTGAATTGAGTTGCTAGAGAAGGAAGAGGATCTGGGGATGGAAGGAACTGGATTACATACAGTCAGTACGTTTTCATAACAGCCACAGCAGTAATTCCTGTGAACTCTGAGGTTACCACCCTTCCTCTTGTTTGTTTGTTTCCCCTGAGCAGATGGGTTTGTTTGCATTTTGCTTAAACATTAATCAAAAATCAATCTATGGCTATGTAAGTGTCATTAGATAATTCTCATTCTCACTACAGCAAATAATGTCTATTTGCTCCTGTTAGATAAGTCTGGGTGCCAGTGAAATGTAGAATAGAATTACATGAGATATGACATATGGATATGTATTTTATAAATTAGTGCTTTTATGCATGCAAAGAGAAGCAATTTAGCTTCCTGACAAAAAAGAAAAGCAAAGAAAATTCCAGAGAAAGAACAGGATATCAACACCAAGTAAATTGGAAGATGAAGAAAACATGAAGCTGACATCCGTGGCTCATTCCTCTGTAATGTTAGCTACTTAGAACGCTGAGATCTGAGGATCAGAATTCAAAGCTAGTCAAGGCAGGAAAGTCGATGAGAGCTCTTATCTTCTATTAATCAGTGAAATACTCAAAGTAGAGGTGTGGCTCAAGTTGTAGAACACTAGCCTAGAGCAGAAAAGGCTAAGAGACAGTACCAAAGCCCTGAGTTCAAGCCCCAGTACTGAGGGGGTATGGATAGAGAGGGTACTGAGGGGGGTAGAGAGAGAGAAAATATAATAGTTTAGATCAATATTTTTAACAAATTGGCACAATTTAAACATTGGGATAAGAACCATAAGCGAATAACCTGAGTCCTGAATATTTTTATATACTTCAAAGGTGTTTTATGTCTTTCCTAGCCTGTATATACTTGAGGATAGAGTCAGAGGGATCTATATGATATGGAGCTGAATACATTTTCCCCTCATCTAGCAAGCATAGCTGCTTATAAATAAATGGCTTGAACATGGTATGTTTGTGCAAATGTAACCGACATTTCCCTGAGCTTAGAAAATAGGAAATAGAAGTTTTGCTGAGTAACTGTATCTGTATATCTACCTATATACAGAAAAGTTTTATAATTGCTACCATTCAAAATACTTAGAGAAAGCAAGAAGCTATTGAAACTACTGTGAGTGCTCTCCTTTTCGTAGACTGTGATCTGTTAATTGCAAGAAATCTGTTTTTAAAATCAATCAGCGGGAACTCTTTATGTCTTTCCCTAAGATTCATTTACCCTTGAAAAAGGCCAAAAGTTTAATGAAGCTTCTAAATGCCAATCTTTCCCTCTCCCTGCTGCAGAATGTGCTTCAACTATAATTACATTTGCATTGTTGAAAATATTAGTAATTTTGCAGCCAAACCTTCGAGGTGACCGAGAAATACAAGGCATCATTAAGTAAGCAACTGGAAACCTCTCCCAGGTCCCATGCTCTGGACTTGTTAAGGGGATGTTACGTATGTATTTTTGGCTTTATTAACCCCAGGAGGGTCTAGACAGTACAGCAAACTGGCCAACTCTTCTTTCATTTTATACAGTAGGTAGCCTTGTAATGACAGTTAAGGAAAGAAGAGATATGTTATTCTTCTTATATTTATCCAGTGTATTTTATTGTAGTAGATATTCAGACTTGCCCTATGAGTTGTTTTGGGAAATTTATTTGTTATTGACCCCCATCAGCGTTAGAATCTGGTTTGAATCCTTCCAGGAGCTTTTGTGCTTGTGAAATCTGAAACTGAGTCCTCCTGAATCCTTCTGAGTCTTCCTCTCCCTACATACTCTTGTATTCATCTAGTCCTTGCCTCTGTACAGCACTGTATTGGCCATTGATGGGCAAATTTTTATTCTCCTTATGTTACTTTGGATCTTTTGTTTCCATCAGTTTTTTAGAGTGCCTTACCTACTGATGGCCTGGGGAAATTATAGTGATTAGGGCTCTGGCTCTTCTCTGAGCCTGTGCTGGTACTGGGGCTTGACCTCAGGGCCTAAGTGCTGTTCCTTAGCTTTTTCTACTTAACGCTGGGTTTCTACCACTTCAATCACAGCTCCACTTCTGGCAATTCGGTGGTTAATTGGTGATAAGAATCTCATAGCCTTCCCTTCCCCTGGGCTGGTTTGAAGCATGATCCTCTGATCCTAGCCTCCCGAGTAGCTAGGATTACAGGTATGAGCCACTGGTGCCCAACTTGTCTCTCAACTCTTGTTTGCCCATCAGTGTTCAAAAGCAGCACTTTTGTTCAACTCCTTTAAGATCATCTTTCTTCTCCAAGTATATAGAGTGGATATTAAAGATATCCTAATTGGGGCTGGGAATATGGCCTAGTGGCAAGAGTGCTTGCCTCCTACACATGAAGCTCTCGGTTCGATTCCCCAGCACCACATATATGGAAAACGGCCAGAAGGGGCGCTGTGGCTCAGGTGGCAGAGTGCTAGCCTTGAGCTGGAAGAAGCCAGGGATGGTGATCAGGCCCTGAGTCCAAGGCCCAGGACTGGCCAAAAAAAAAAAAAAAAAAAAAAAGATATCCTAATTGACTAAAATTTCTGTACTGTAAAACAAAGTCTCAGATCTACAAAAAATAAAAGGTGAAAGCTTGATGAAGGCCCACCATTGGTCACTGCCTCCCAAGCTTGTCTTTCTTACATTTTGCAGTATTGACTCCCGCACTGGTGTCTTCCTTTCTTTTCTTTTTCAAAAGGAGATGTTAATAATTTTGTTTTTTTCCAGGGAGTCTTGGATAATCAGCTACCTATACATTTCTCTCTGACATGGATATCCAAGTGTGCTCTTCCAAATAGCTTCTAAAACTTTCAGATCCTGCTAGCTGCCTAGACCGTGCCTAAAGAGCAGACATGTGCCCATGCTGACTTTGCTTTTGTACTTGATGTTTCTGCCCTGATTCTTCCGCTGATTCCCCTGCGCTCACCTCTCTGCAAGCTCTTTCTCTGATTAAATAAAAAAAAAATATTCCAAGCTATCTTGGGAGGCATTGATGCTTCCTTGGGCAGGGGCCAGGGTGCATGCACATTTGGAAATAATGAGTGAAGAGAGGATTTCAGAGTAAACACAATTGAACTCTGTACTTTGGTGCCTGGCATGTCAGTTTCAGTGGTGGAATGTTGTATTCTCAGTAGCACCATTAACAAGTCGGGATGGCACGGGAGCTGGTCTGTTGGTTCATTTATTCAGAAGGGCCCAATGTTCATGTGTTCATACTCAACTGCTGGTTTCTGAGTTTTAGGTGGTTTTGGATATGTGTACTGCTGATTGATATACTCAAGCTACTCGAGGTGCAAGCATCTTCCAGATGCTTCCTCTAGGGCATGTAGCTAGCGGCCCACACCTTTTAGATCAGTCTTCATCCCCATCTTGCCACCCTCATCCCAACCTACTTCTCGTATTTCTGAATCTGAAGCTCAAGAAATTCCATCCTCTGCTAACTGGAGTCCTTCCTACCTCAGCCACTCCCCTAGTGCTCTGCTTACTTGTTTTCCAAATGCCAACTTAAGGAATGCATTGCTTTGATGCTTGATTGGAATCTGATTGGTTCACCACCACCCCCATCCTGTTGTGTTCTCCTAAAGGCACAGAATCAAACATCCTTTGCTAGAAATAACATAAATTTGTCAGAGTGCAATTCTACGGTGTACAAATAACTTGTTAGATTATTAACAGGAAAACATAATAAATGTTAAATGGTGTGAAAGCCAAATAATGGAAACCATTGGATCTGAGATCCATACCATATCTATAGGTAGGAAGACTCAACATTAATAAGATGTGGTTCGCCCCTAGTTTTTAAGTTTAATATAACACAAAACAAACAACTTTTTCTTTTAGACAGACTGATTCTAGTCACATATATACATTATATATAATACCTTATACATATATATCTTAAAAAAAAAGAGTGATGAGGTAAGATACTCCATAGAGCCTAATCAAGAGAAAGAACAGTGAAACATAATAGAAAGTCCCAATACAGACTCAAAGTGTGCAAAGTATTTGCTGGAGGGAGCCTTGGAGCATGGGGACCCTTTGCCTTTGAAAAGAAGACACACACACACACACACACACTTTGACTTCGGCAATTTCACCTGGGCATTGACCCTCTAAGTACACCAGCATGCATGGGAAATGACAGTAGTTACTATTCATTATAATGTTACTTGAAATGGCAAAAGGTGACAGGTAACTCATAATTCCACCAACGTAGAAAGAAATAAGGGCACTGGCTCTTGAATTTGTTTCCTCATTAAAATTACCTGGGACTTTTTTTTTTAATTTCAAAGCTCAAGTGGTTTGTATGCAGATAAGAGATTTGCCAAATAGAGGAAGAAGCAGGCAAGTGTGTAGTGACCCACAGATGATTGATGGATGGTGAGGGGGCCAGTTGGAGTGGAGGGGGACCATGTGGATAACATGTTTACCAAGGACCTGATATGACTGGGGGTGAGGGAGGTGGAGTAGAGGAGAGCTGAGTGCTGCCTGTAGTGAGGGCTTAGTGGGAGGCCTTTTCTAGTGGAGATGCCACCCCAGTCCTCAGGAAGTTCAAGGTTTAAAGAGATACAGACTCTGTCTGAATTCAGTATGCAAAGCCTCTCAGAGCTCACAGCCTCCTGCAGGAAGTGGAGAGGCTGAGACCGGGGAAGAACAGCATGGAGAACAGTGGCCTCTCCTGGGCAGGGAAGGATAAGGTCTAGAAAGCAGAGAGAGAGAGAGAGAGAGAGAGAGAGAGAGAGAGAGAGAGAGAGAGAGAGAGAGAGAGAGAGAGAGAGACACACACACACACACACACACACAGAGAGAGAGAGAGAGAGAGAGAGAACAATCCAGAGCAAAAGGGTATGTATGACCAGGGCAGGAACCTAGAAGAAGATCAAAGTGGCTGAAGGGAAGATGCTTGCAGGCAAGGAGGCTGCAGGCTGGGGTCTAGGTCTAGGCTGGTAGGGCCAAGGGACTAAATAACTCCATCCTCCAGGCTGTGGACACCTCTTCCTGTGTGAGCGCTTCCATGCTTAGGTCAGGCTCCATGGGAGACATACACAGCTGGGACATAGCATCAGCCTGGTGGTGGCAGATGACTCCTACAGGGCCACTTGGCATTCAGTTGCTTTCTTTACCTCCCTACCCCCACCCCGCACCCCCTTCCCTTGGTCTTGGGAATTGAACTGGGCCTGGGTGTTCCCTGAGCCTTCTTGCTCAAGGCTAGGGGTTTTCTGGTAGTTCATTGGAGGCAAAAGTCTCATGGACTTTGCTGCCTAAGCTGGCTTGGAATCGTGATCCTCAGATCTCAGCCTCTCAAGTAGCTAGGATTACAGGCATGAACCAGCACCTGGCTTTCAGTTGCTTTCTAGAAGGAACTTGCTTTCCTTTATGCCCTTTGTTTTCAGCTCAGACATGTGACAACCTGGTTTACCATCAGAGAGCATAGAGACCAGGAGCAAATAAATGAACCTTCCCACCTAGCCCCATTTCTCCATCAGCATGGATAGACTCTCAGGAATAATCTCCAGAATGCAGCTCAGGATGGTGTTTTGTGTATGCCTCTGCACCAGGTGTCATCCCCTACCTAGCATGGTGTGTGTGGGAAGGGAGGAGTAGCACTGCAGTCCCGGGACCTGCAATGTTCCCCAGGGAATGAGGAATGAGGTGGAACTGATCAATCATCTTTTCCTCTAAGGAAAGGGCAAGACAACTCTTTTGATTTCTTGTCAAGTGACCCTAATCCTTTCTGATCTGTTCCTTTATTTTTATTTTTTAAATAAAAGCTCCAGATCTCAGGCACCTTGGTGTAAGATCACAGCTCCAGAAACTGGCCACCAAAGGTCTAACGGGGCATCCTGGGCACCAATGAGTGCCAGGAATGGTGTATTGTGAGTGGACTTTTTTGTTTTTTAGCAAGGAATAAATTTAAAAAAAAAAAAACAACTTCCAGAAAAGATAAATTTTAAAATCGATTGAGCTGAGGAGTGGAGAGGAGAGAGAACAGAGGAAATTGGCCATGCACTGCCTTTGTAGTTTCGGAAGAAGAGTTGAAAGATGGAAACCAAACCTTTGCGGATTTTTGCAGGGAATAACAACAACCCCCCAAAAAAGGAAAAAAAAAAATGGGGAAACTGCGAGTCAGCAGTTCTGGCGCAGGGGGCTGCAGGAGGATGCCCACTCGTGCCTGCCTTTAAGGGGTGCACCTTCCCTGCTCTCCTTGCTGCACAGACCGAGCTTCCTTTTGTCTGGTGTGCGCCCCAACCGCGCCCCACGCCAACCGAGCCGGAGCCGGCACCGCCCGCCCGCCCGCCCGCCCGGCAGCCCCTGGCCCAAGGTTGTTTACTACTTTCTACTCCGAATAACATGCCAATCACCAATGCCCGCCCTCCACGCCGACCAATCCGATCGCTGGGAAATTCCACCTTTCCAGTGGAGGGAGGCCTTGGCGGGGGATTGGCTGAAGCGCTTGTCTGTCAAGTGGGCATCCCGCAAGGATGCAGCAGAAATATTAAGAGACATGATCACCAGAGCGGAGGAGGAGTGACCTTCTTCGTAAACAAGATGTTCCCCCCCCTCCCTCCCAAGAAAGTTGGGGGCTGGAGGGAGGGAAGGCGGGGGGGGGGGGGACCGAAATGCTACCCAGCCCTGGGGCCCCACCGGAGAGGAGCAGGCAGAGTCAGGGAATCCCTCCCTTCTTCCCTCCCTCCCTCCTCCCTCCCTCCCTCCTGCTGCTGCAGTTGTAAACACGTTCCTCTCTCCATGTCTCTTTTTCTCTGGGAACAGTGGCCATTACAGGGTGCTGTTTACAAAAATAAAAAATAAAAAAAATCCTGCAGGGCAGAAAAACCCCCTCCCCGGCCCCCTCCATCCTCCATCCTCCTTCCTCCCCTTCCCTTTCTTGAAAGCTTTGCTTTTTCCCCCTTCTTCCTGGCGAAGCACCTCATCCCGAAGGCTGGGCTTGGCAGGCTTGTTTTCCTTTCCTTGCTGCCCATGTGGGACGAGCCATGCTTCATCCACGCGCACCATTTCCTGCGGATATTGTCCTTTGGTCTTGCAGGGCTAGATTGATTTCTATGGGAACCCCTGCAGCCTAAACGGGGTGTGGGTTGGGGGGGGGGGGAGCCTAGGTCTTGAAGAACTGCGTGGCTTTTTGTTTGGTGTGGTTTTTTGTTGTTGTTGTTTTTACTGGTTTGTTTTGGGTCTCAGCGAATGCTATTTTAATTCTGTATTTTTTAAAATAAATCTTCCAAGATAGCCTCTGGAATCCTTCTTCCCCTGCTTTGAGGTTCTTGAGATGGGCTATGCCCCTTCTTCTCTCCCGCCCCCCACCTTTAAAGTCGGTATTGTGTTGAACTCAGTGTTTTTCTACCTTCTTCTGTGATCCGAATCAGGTTTCCGTTCTCCAGCGGCAGGCACAATGTGGTTGTATTCAGTGTGATAGGGGCGTAGTGGACATGAATTATTTGCGACAGGGCTGCCTAGAAGGTGTGGAGTGGATTTTGCGTGGCCCGGAACAGCTCCAGGGCTTGAGGTTTCTCTTGTTAAGTACACAGGATAGAAAGCAGGAAGCCCCGGCAAGATAGAAGAATACAGCATGTGCAATACACTTGGAAAAATGCTGTCTTTTAGAAGCTCCTGTTCCAGAGAACATCCAGTATTGCTTTGATTTTTGTTGTTGTTGTTGTTGTTGTTAAAAAGAATGAGGGGAAAATCTCTGAAGATAGCATGTTTGGTATATTTTGTGGGAAGCTTTGTCAACATGAATAGGATCGTGTTTTTTTGAAGTTCTTGTTTGCTGAAAGGAGGCTAGGCCTGGCCACTTCCTGTGTATCCATTTGGGAGTTGGAAGAATTAATTACAGAGGCCCACCATGGAGCTATAGCCATTTGGAGGACATAGATCTAGTGGCTCAGACACTTGGGGAACAAATGGGGAATGCAGAAGGAGAAAGATACAGTTGCGGGTAGAAAAGTAAGGCCTAATATGTAATGGCCAGTGAAGGGACTGATCCCTGCCTTATTCCCCAAGGCCAAACAAGACAACAGGTGCACATAAACAGGCTTGACCACCTGTCTGTCTGCAGGTAGGTTATTCCAATCTGGGCCTGACCAAAACACCACCCTTGGACAATAGCCTCTCAAACCAGGTGGAGCAATTCCACTGTGGCCCTGACCAAGGACATCGCCCTGGGCCCCAAGAGATCATAACCCATTTTCTATTTTCTGCTTCCTTGTTAAACCCTATATAAGCCCCCCCCCCCCCCCCGCACAACCTCCAATCATGCAGGAAGGTCTGTGCCCCTCGCTGTTCAATAAAACAGTTCTCGCCTGTGGAGGATCGAGTCTGGCCTATTCCTTTTCCTTTCTCCTCCATTTCCCCAACAGCCAGGATTTGCAAAAGCAGCTCCCATACCCTACTTTAAGCCCCAGGAAACTTCTGATTTCCACAACTATCTCTTCACCCCTCACAAGGAATCTGTTTCCCAAATGATCACATGACTGCATGGCACACTATTCTATAGCGAATATATACTGCCCTCATGAATGTGAAAGTGAGGTTGTGGTGTGGTGGGTGGAGCCAGCAAGTTGAGGAGAAGGCCAGAGTGCGGGCAGCATTCTCTCCCCCCCCCACCCCCGCCCCGGGCCATGAAGTTCCCGGCACCATCGTGACACCACCTTATGAAGTTACAAACTGGGCACATGATTGAAGGCAGAAAGACACTGTCATGAAGTGTGTCGAAATGATGTGTGCTCCAGCTCCTGTTATCTGTCTTGTCTGTGCCAAGTGATTTCACCTCAGTTAGCCTCCGTGTCCCCTGCCGGAGATGGAAACTGTGATGCTTGTAGCCGTGCTAGGGCTCAGGGATGCAGGTTAGGGGGTGGCCTGGCACAAAGCCTCTTCCCCCCCCCCCCATCTTTCTTGTTATTCTTTCTCCTTATTGAAGGTGGCATATTGAGCTCACCTTTACTGGGGTTCTACGTCACCTGCTCCTCTCTGGCCAGGTCAGTCTGTTCATTTTTCCATGCCAACAGCCTCTAAGTGCCAGGAAGTCACGTCTGAATAACCAGAGCATGTTTCCCTGCTAGCAAGTGCCAGGGCAAATGAGTCTGGGAGCCAAGTGCATTGCTCTGCTCAAATAAGTGCTAGAAGCCAAAGAGCCCAGTTGTTCTGCTCTTCAGTGACTTGAGACAGGTTTGGAATCCTAACCAAAGTATTGATGCAACCCCACCTCAATGTTCAGGTTGCCCCCCACCCCCACCCTTTACAGATCTGACTTGATTCTTGCTTTGTCTCCTTCCTTGCCACCATACTGTCCGGTGCTCCTGCATGACAAGACACGCAGACAACCTCTGATATGTCAGATGGTTCCATCTTCTAGAACCCATTTCCAGCCTCCCATCTATACTCTATTGTACTAGCCCCCTTCCATAATCTGTCAGGGTATGTGTGCCTGTGTGTCTGTGTCTCTGTCTGTCTGAGTACTGAGGTTGAATTCAGGGCCTGGGTGCTATCCCTTCACTTTTCACTCACGGTTGGTGTTTTATCGCTTGAACCACACATCCACATCTGGCTTTTTGCTGGTTAAGTGGATAAGGATTTTCCTGCCACAGGATGACTTTGGACTTCAGTCCTCAGATCTCAGCCTCCTGAGAGGAGTAATGGGCTTGCAGGTTTCATGCCCACCCACCTGGAACCCGTTGTCTTGTGATGTCCTCCTGTCAGTGGAAGTAGTTTCATTTGATGGCACTGAGACCAGGCATCAGGTGGCCTGCACTCTGTCTCCACTCCCTTCATCTGAGAGCACTGATGCTGGTGCTGGGGCTTCACGACTGACCCCACAGCCCTTCTTTCTCCATCTGGCGCCGGGGTGCTAACACCTCTTCCTCAGGGAGTTGTAAGGATTAACTGTGCCTGGCTTCAAGTTTAGACTTAGCAGGCACTGAGGAAGGGAGAGTTATTGTAAGGGTTGTTTTTATCATCCATAGATGGATAAGTTACCAACCCTCTACGATGGCCAATAGAATTACTGAGAATCATGTGAAATCGCTTCCCAGGGACTTGATTAATGTTGGTTTACTTTTTTCCCCATAAGGGATATACTAGTACTACTACTTCTTCCTCTGTCCTTTGTGTTATAGCTACTAATAGTACTAATACTTTGTTCCTCCTCCTCCTCCTCCTCCTCCTCCTCCTCCTCTTCCTCCTCCTCCTTTTTCTTCCTCCTTCTGCCCTCCTTCTCTTTCTTTTTTCTGCTTCTCTTCCTCTTCCCTTTTTCTTTTTACTTTCTTCCTTTTTCTTTTTTGGAACTAGTAGTAGGACTTGAACTCAGGGCATGGGCCTCTTCCCTTAGCTTTTTTGCTCAAGACTAGCGGCCCTAGCACTGGATGGAGCCCACAACTCCACTTCTAGCTTTTCATTGTGTTTGTGGTTAATTGCATATAAAAGTCTCATAGATTTTCTTGCCTGAGCTGGCTTCGAATCAGACATTCAGTAGCTAGGCTTACAGGTGTGAGGCACCAGTACCCAGCTCCAAGCATATTTCTTTAAGTAGTGAGGTAATTGGGTTGGAGTTCCTTCTAGCTCCTCTCAGGTGCATGCATCTGCTCATCTGTGGGAGAGCCTCAGTCTCTGATGCTGGAGGGCTAGAAAGGCTGTGTATGACATGTGGCCAAAGCTTGATCCTGCTGTGTAATGGGCAGGGATGCAGTGATCCCTGCTGCTGCCTTTGCTTGGAGGGAGGTGAATGGCTGATCCCCACACAAGTCGGTAGCCCTGGGAGGGAGGGACCTTCCACTCTGGGTAGCCTAAGCCAGTAGGATTCTGGAGTGACTCCTGTCATCTGTGAGATGCATATAGGATCAAGGCAGGTGCTCAGCTAAGCTCTAGGGGTACAAAGATAAAGATTCATGCCATTCCTTAAAGGAGGACCCACATAGCCTTCCCAACTCAAGTAGGCATTGTTTCACCAAGCTATACTACCTCCACAACCCATGGTCTTCACCTTCAGTTTTCCCATCATATATTTACAGCTTTGTGGCTTAGGCAAGTCACTTCATATCCCTTAAGTCCTGGTTTTCCTCTTGTAGCAAAGAGAATATTTGAGCAAGGGGGCAGATAAAATAGCATATGGGCCTGACTCTGAGCCACACAGTAAATATTAGCCCTTTCCATCGCTGCTCTGCCTTTTGGAGCGAGCCATTTGCTGAGTATGGAAGATGTAAACTGTAGCACACATATTTGCACAATTTGAGTTATTTTTAAGTGTACATTTAAAAATAATGGGTGGATCGCTGCCCAAGTAGAAAGAATTGGATCCAGGCTCTAAAAGGATTGCTTGCTGTGCTTTAGCAAAATACCATTCTTCTTAAGTTTCATTTGATCATTCCGCAAAAATCTAAGCATCTGTTTCATCCCAGCCATTGGTACAGCGGCAAGCAGGGAGGGAGAAGCCTCCTGCTCAGCCTGTGAGATGCTGTTAACACTTCCCTGTGAACTTTTTTTCCTCCCGCAAATGATTCCTTGCTCTGCAGGCTACAGGAATCTTGCTCACATTTGGGTGAGAAGTCATTAGGGAAGAGAGGTTTTACAATAGGAAATTTTTACAGTAGAAAGTAAAGTTGCATGTTTAAATGTACCTTTTACAATAGAAAGAACAACTAGAGGTGGTGCTATGGAGAGAGTTGGCTTAATATCTTCACATGCCCATGTAGTCCGTGCCTTGGCTTGTACAGGTAGTGGCTTGGGGCAATAGTTACAAATTTGTGAGTATGGCGTGTGCGCAGGCACATGTGTGCACACTGGTATTGGGGCTTGAACTTGAGGGCCTCGAGTTCTTGCTTGGCTTTTGTGTTCTGGCTCTTTTTAAAAAAGTGGTTAATTGGAGGTATGAGTCTCATGGATTTATCTACTGGATCGGGCTTCAAACCCCAATCCTTAGATCTCAGTAGCTAGGATGACAGGCATGAGCCACTGGGCACCAAAATTCAGAGTAATCCATTTTGCAAACCTCCTTAGAAATACACAAGGCCCACAACTCTGCTCATCCCAGACCTTCAGTGTCCCACAGAATTTTATGTCTGGTGGAATGTTCTCTGACTGCAGCCACTTGCCCTCAGTAGCTGAGAGCTCATGAATGGAGGCCGCTGATACCCAGGAACTGAATTTCAGGTTTTATTTCACTGTCAAAAGAGATATACCCATGAAAGGAAAATACAACATAACCACTTAGACCAGGTGCTGCCTGATTACACACATAGGGCTGGGGGGAGACTGTTGATGCTGCTGGATAGGAAATACTAAGTACTTAGAGTGACCTAAGCCAGAGCAAATTATGTGTAAAACTGAGTGCCAGGAGTTAAAGTACTAAAAGAGTTGGTAGTATCTGCTGATTCATAGATATTCAGAAGTGCTTTTGTGGTCATGAAAATAAACTACCTTTTAAACATTTTGGAATAAAATGGAAAAACATTTGAGTTGACATTTTTAGTTGAGCTGATTTTTTTTTTTTTTAATTTCTTCTTTGTGAGATTCCTTTCTACCCCACCTCCAGCTCCGCTGTTTGAGATCTAGAGAATAGAGCCTGGCTGATCTGGTCAGTTTCAATTTTATTTAAATTCATTTTGCCTTCATTCCTTTTTAATCTAGCACAATCCCACGATGTATTTGGATCAAAGTACTCCCAGGAAACATTGAAAATATAAAAACATTTTCATGAAAAGCATTTCCACTTATATTTAATTTTTCTTCTCAATAGAAAAAAATTTCCAATGTAATCTTTCCTCTCTCCTTTAGAAATGAATCGCATGCTTTAGAAATAACATCAATCTACCAACTGCACTCAGCTATTTAATGGAGACACAAAGGCCCTGAGGACTCTGGGTTTTAGAGGCATTGGCCCCATCTTTCAGGATGCTGGTAAATTGGGATGAGGCCCTCACAGAACAGATTAGTACTGCCCTAAGCACAGAGCCTCCTGCAAAGTCTTTCCTTCATCTGAAACATTTGCCCTCATTCTTTTTTTTGGGGGGGTGGTGTCTCTTTTTTTTGATACTGGGGCTTGAACCCAGGATGTTGCACTTGCAAGGCAAGCACTTTGCCACTGAGCTACCTCCCAGCCCCTGCCGTCATTGTTACCAACATTGCTCCCCAATTTTATCTTTTTTCTTGGTGCTAGTCCTGGGGCTTGAACTCAAGGCCTTGGCATTGTCCTTTAGCATGAACTACTAGCTCCGGGCCCAAATTTTATTGCTGAACAACTTGCAAATGCCTGCCACATCTAGCTGATGTTGAAACTTCCTTTCTTTCCAAACTTCCATCTCACGTCTGGGACAGGCTCTGTGGGAAGGTGTTGGAACACACCACAGTGTGGTTTATGCTTTTCTTAATGGAGGAAGAAGGCAAGCTAGCTGGTCTGAATGGCAAAATTTGATCTTCACCTGACCCTTTGATTTTGTTGTTATTGTTGCGTAGACGTTATTAAGCTCATCATGAAACTCATCCTTAGGGGGCATGGACTAAGACCCGAAACAAGAAAAAACCATAAAGAAAAAAAGGTAGACATACTGACATCCAATTGGAGCTCTACCATGCTTTCATGCCAGTTATAAAAACCCATGTACATTGGAATCTGTGCAAAATTCCAGCACAGTCACCTGCATAATAATAAGCAACGTATTTATTGAGAACACATTTTATTTACGTTTTATAACAGCCAAAGAGGTACTTTCTAGCAGCCAGCATTGTTTTTACTGGTGAGCAAACCTAGACCTGGGAAAACAAATTGTCTGCACACACCTGGTAAGATAGCATTTGAACTAAGATAGACCTGGTTTTTAAAATATATGCTTTTCATTTGTTTTACTGCCTCTATAATTTTTGTACCGAGACACTGAGAAAATTGTGTGTTGCTTGTTTTCCCTTAAGAAAGAGCCTAGTAAAATGAAATTTTCCAGTTTGTAAGCTTTTCCCTGAAGAGGGGGGAAAGAAACCCTTAGGTTTCTAAAACAAGAAGAAAAATGAATTTTTAAGAATAAATATGAAAAGGAACATTATTATTGTATCTGGGTTTTCTGGATATGATTTTTGTGATCTTGTAAATTTTTCAGCATGGAAAGATGTAGAATTTTCCCTTTTGAAAACTGAGTTACTTTTTAAAAATATAAAGATCACATTCTTTCTTTTTCTTACCTTTTTTTTTTTTTTTCTTTTTTGCCTAGGCTGACTTCAAATTGCACTACTCAGCCTTTGGAGTAGTTATAATTACAGGCGTGAGCCAGTGGTGTTTGTTTGTTTGTTTTGTGCTGGTCCTAGAGCTTGAATGCATGGCCTAGTTGCTGTGCCTGATCCTTTCTGCTCAAGACTAGTGCTCAGCCACTTGAGTCACAGCTCCACTTCTGACTTTCTTGGTAGTTACTCAGAGCTACAAGTTTCATGTACTTTTCTTCCCCGGGATGGCTTTGAACATGACCCTCAGATCTCAGCCTCCTGAGTAGCTAGGACTATAAGGACGAGCCCCCAGCACCCAGCTGAAGATAAGATTCTTAAGTGAATGACTGAATGTACAAACTGATTGAGTTATAGGATGTGATACGTCGAATAAAGAATGCACATGTGTTAGAATAAATTTCAGCAAGGAGAAAGAGCTGGGGTAGATTCTGGCATCGTAAATCTGTTAGGCTTCTCTGTTATAATTCTATGCACATGCCATGTCTTTGTGCATGGTTGCATGATCATGCGGATTCCAGTTATTAAACTATTGCCTAATCCTTGACTCCAGAGTATATGATCAAAGACTTTTGAAATATCACTTTATTTCTAAGCATTTAGGCCAACTTCTACTGTTCATATGAAAACCTAACCCAGACTACCTTCTGATACCAGGTTCAGTGCTGAGTATAAAAGCCCATGTGCCATGCAAAACTGTGCTACTATAATTTGGGGTCTTGAGTAAGCCATATATTTAGTAGATCATGAACTTTCTCAGCCATCTATTTCTTATATGGAAGAATGACTGGACCATGAAATGCTCAGGCCTTTGGGAGGGTGAGATGTTGGTGCCTGTTTTTCCATGCTAGCTTGCTGAAAACTTTGCCAACAGATATTCAGTACTGCTTTACCTCTACTCTAGTGAATATCCTTCAGTCATCTCTTGCCAACTAGGGAGCATCGGTGAGTGTAACTTGTATGCTTCATCCACTGATACCCGTAGGCCACTGGGAGGCAGTTTGCCCTCTGCTGAAGGTTTCTTGTGCTTATGGTGTTCTGATGGCCTGGGCTTGTCATTTATATGCTTTTCTTTTTTTCCTAAGAATGCTTTAAAAAAAAAAAAGAAGATTTCTAAGTTTGTTGGAATTGTGTGTGAGAGTAAATAGGCAGCAAGCAAAGCCTGCCATCTTCCTAGAGCTTGGCTAGACTCTAAAGATGAGTTTTTGCTGAAAAAAAAAATCAGTCTGTTTTAAGAATTTTTTTTTGCCTTTTCTGAACATGGTTTTTGTTGTTGCTTTGCTTTGTTTTGTTTTATTAACCTCCTTCTATCCATTACGTGTCTATCTCTGATTCTATCTTTTCTCTTCTATAATATGGTAGTGTTGGGATATTTAAAATGAAGATGACATACCAACTCACCTTGACGCCAAAGCCAGAGATGAACAGAAATCATCAAGCTGTGTAATTCCTTGTACCCTAGACCAATCTTCAGGCTGTGGATGAATGGCACAGTATTTGAGATGCCCCTTTATACCTTTCCAGAGATAAATATAATCAGGAAGGACTTGCTGTGGGTCCTTTCTCTCCTCCAGGTCTTCTCCACGCCACCCTCCAGAGCATTCTTGGTCAGGGTCAGCCAGCCCTATGGGAGACCACTTATCTGGCAGTGAAGGTACAGCCCTAGAACTCCTAGTGTTCGGACCCTACCTCCCCAGTTAAGAAATCGTTTGGGGGGGCTGGGGATATGGCCTAGTGGCAAGAGTGCTTGCCTCGTATACATGAGACCCTGGGTTCAATTCCCCAGCACCACATATACAGAAAATGGCCAGAAGTGGTGCTGTGGCTCAAGTGGCAGAGTGCTAGCCTTGAGCAAAAAGAAGCCAGGGACAGTGCTCAGGCCCTGAGTCCAAGCCCCAGGACTGGCCAAAAAAAAAAAAAAAGAAAGAAAGAAATCATTTGGTCTCTCATAGCCCCCAGGCCAAGTACTCCCTCTAGAGGACATAGGCATCCACTCTCTACTGGACACTTGTTAGAAATTGTGTTTAGAATTTGGAGGGTAAAATGGAGCCTGGGGTGAGAGAAACCCCAAGTTCCTGATCCATCCACCTTCACCTCCACAGGCTCTCTGACTAGCACAAGCCAGGCAAGACTCTTTGCAGCTTAGCAACCTACCGAAAAAGTAGTTGATAGCTGGGAAGGGCAGTTCCTGTCTGTAGTCCCAGCAAAAGAATTACTTGAGTTAAAGATCAGCCTAATGGCATCAAGACATAAAATAAAACGCACGCCATGCTGGGCACCGGTGGCCACTCAGAAGCCTGAGACTGAGGATCACAGGCCAAAGCAGGAAGGTCCATGGGATTCTTATCTCCAGCTCACCAAAAGGCCAGAGGTGAAGCTGTGGCTCTCAAGAACATCACCCAGGCCTTTATTTCACTCATGTGTGTGTACACACACACACACACACACACACACACACACACACACACACACACACAGAGTTCGAATCAGAGGAATCAGAGATTCAACCACTCCTGGAGTAAGGTAGGGACTTGAGCCTGATACAGGGGTCTCCATTTCAGTCACCTTGCTGGGAGGGGTGGGGGAGCATGTGTACCCCAGAGGGTTTGCTGAGACCGCCAAAGTAAAGAAAGATAAAAAAAAATAAAATAAAAAGGTAGCATTTGCACAGTATTCATGGCCTCAATTCTCCATTATTCCCCAGTGGGGATCATTTCATTTCAGGCCAGTCACTGGTTGGGGTTGGGGGGAGGAGGGAGAAAAAGTAGATCAGGCTTTTTTAGATGAGATTTCAGTTGAAACCCGGAACAAACTCTTCTTCTATTCCTTCCCTGCCACGTAGTGGTAGGTCTGGAAACGATGTAGGAAAGATTCTATGTAGGAAAGATTTTTTTCTTTTTCTTTTTCTTTTTTTTCTGTTGGAAAAATTCGATCCCTTGTATGGCCTAACTTGGGAAGACGGGAACAGCAGATGCATTTTATGTAGCAGAAGACTCAACAACAGGATGCAGGATGCATATGTCCAGATTAGCAAAAAGATTAAAAAAAAACAAACAGTTTAAGTAAGACACAGATGAGGGGAACTCGCGGAGTCATACAGGGTTTTCTGTTGCATTTTGTGGGCTGATTCTCTGTACATCTTCAACCAGCTTACTTTCCATTTGCGTCCCTCCTTCCCCCCCCACCACCCCCCACCTGGTAAATCAAGGACAGATTAAATGTTAGCCTTTCTGTCAGACTAGCAAAGTGCATTGGATGGGCAATTCTCTACCAGCCTCAATAATCATTACCGACAGGATCTCCCTGGCAATCTTCTGTAAAAGTAGAAATTTCTCTTGTCTCTAACCTGGAGAGTTACCTTGTTTTTGAAGCACTGTCAGTGCTCAAGTGGTGAGAAATACAACATAAAATATATCAAAATGAGATATCTTTTTAGCCCATCTATGACTGCTTAATATGTACTTTTATACCTAGGTCAAGAATCTTTATACTTTTCCAGTATGGATAGTGATCTTTTACTGTATGTTGCCTTCTTTTTCCTCCTTTAAGGAACCTCTGAAAACTTTTTTAAAGCATTTTTAGCTTTTTTAATTTGAAATGTTTCCATTTCAGATGTTAAAAAAAGTTACAGAAATCACCAAGAGTTCCAGAACAGCCTTCACCCAGCTTCCCCAATGTGAACATCTTATATAACTACAGTAGTTATGCAAACCATGAGGGTAGCAGACCAGGCTGCTGATCTGCAGATTGGAGTCCCATCTCACCATCCCCACCCCCTCAGCATTCCCCCTCTCCTGGTACTTCCTTTGTGGTCCTGAATTCCAGAGGATGCTCCACTTGGCATTCATTGTTGTACTTTTCCAGCCAGCCTTTCGTAGTCATTTACCAACTTTAGACCTTTCAAGGGCACAGAGCTGCCATACTGTAGACTGTCTTTTAAGAGTTTATGCTGTTTCCTCATGATTGAACTAGCTGTGTATTTTTTACTGTAGAAGCCATTGAATTATCACCTCCTGGTGATAGTTGCTGAATTCTGTGTGTGTGTGTGGGGGGGGGGGGAGTAGTGTACACCAGTACTGGGGTTTAGACTTAGGGCCTTTTGTTCTCATTTGGCTTTTTCCACTCAAGGCTGGTACTTTACTACTTGAGCCACACCTCCACATCTGAATTTTTGATGGTTTATTAGAAATAAGAGTCTCAGATTTGTCTTTTTTGGTTCTCCTCAGATTTCTCTGCCAGGGTTGGCTTTGAACCTCAATCCTCAGATTTCAGCCTCCTGAGTGGCTAGGGCTGCAGGTGTGAGCCACTTGAGCCTGGCTATTCATAAGTGGAAAGGACTTTGTTGGGTATAGGTACTTGAGTCTGTGTAAACATATTCTTTGTCTTTATTTCAGTGCCTTCACCTCCTAATTTTAACATCCATTCCTGTGGTATTTGCCCAGTGGTGATTGTCTTGTTCTGTTTTTATTTACACTTAGTAATTGGAATTCATGTATTCGTTTAAATGAGGGACCAAACTTTCTAAATAGCAATGACAGGTCCACTTTTATCTGGGAAGACAATTTGACAAGTGACATCAAGCAGAGAAATATGCAGAAACCCAAAAACCATCTCAACGTGAATGTTATTTGAAATGTGCTTGCTATTTTTCCCCACAGAGGAGGTGAAGGAGAAGGCAGGGGAGCTCTGCTGCCAAAATGGTCTCATTGGTTTCAGTCCAGGCTGCAGATGTCTTTGGCTTTTGAGGTCTCAGAGGGAATTCTGTGAAGGGACTAACTCTGACAGAGTGGGATGTTTGGGAGGCATTTAATCTGTAATGTGACATCTTACCTCAGCACTTTGTAAATGCTGTAACAGAAGTGCTCAACATATTGTTTTCCCCTTTCAGAGTGTGTATTACTACTGAATAGAAAATGAGTTGGAGGAGACCCTCTGTTGAATTAAATTTCAGCAGCCCTCAAATCTTATTAGTGTAAAGAGATCATTACTCTGAAGTGTGTGTGTGTTTGTGTGTGTGTGTGTGAGGGTGGGAGGGTGCCGAGTTGCTCGCGCGTGCGCATGCATGTGTGTTGCTGGGGACCAAAGCCAGGGCCTTGTTTGTGCTGATTAAACATGCTCACTACCACTAGCTACAACCCTAGTCCAATTATGAATTTTTCATTACTGAAAGATAATTTTAATAAGAAAGGCTGGGCAGTGATGGCTCATTCCTATCATCCTAGCTACTTAAGAGGCTGAGATCTGAAAATCTAGGTTGAAACATAGCCTAAGCAAAAGAAGAGCCTGGAAGACTTTCAACCAGCAAAAATAAAAAAGCCAGAAATGGAACTGTGGCTCAAGTGGCAGAGCCCTAGCCTTGAGCAAAAAAAAAATCTAAGGAACAGTACCCAGGCCCTGAGTTCAAGCCCTGGTACCTGTAAACACACACAAACACACACACACATGCACACATACACACACACCTACATATGCACACACACAGGCAGCATATTTTATGCTGTGCTTTAAGTTCTACCTATGTGGTCTTGGTCTTTTTATTTGTAACTTAAAACTCTACTCACCAGCCACAATATATTTTTTTATCAAATTCTCTACATTTCTTAGGTAGATCATTAGTGACTATGGTTAAATATCCTCCCTGACATGTGTTAATTAGTCACAAATAAAATTTTAGGAGTTTGAAATATAGCTATTATACTTGGGGAGGGAGGGTATGAATTCTAGGCATCTTATAGCTCAAATACTCCACAAACCAGTGTGCTCACATTTTTAGGGCAAGGGAGAATTTTGACAATGGGCGTTCATGATTCCGAGTTAGTTTGCGTACTAAATGCATGTGAACTTAAGGATGCATAAGCTTCCTCATATGTAAGATGTGTAAGTGCTGTGTTTTAGATTGATAATTCCTTGGAGAATATTTTAAAGTAGGCAGAAAAACAGACCGAGAAAGGTGAAATTGACGGGTGTTATTTCTAGACCCTAGGTGAGAATTATTGTCAGTGGTTGCATTGAGATGTTTGCAGGTGCCACCAGTGTTAGTACACAGGATGCCACCTTGGATTGGTCACTAGCTATGTAGCTTCTGGCCAGCTGGGGGTGGACACAGCATGTAATCCTAGAAACTCAAAGGCTAAGATCTCAGGATCTCAGTCCAAAGCCAGCCTGAGGAAAAAAGTCTAAGAGATTTTTATCTCCAATTAACCACCAAAAAGCCAGAAGTGGAGCTGTTGATCAAGTGGTAGAGCACCATCCTGGAGTGGGATGCTAAGAGACAGCGTGCCCTGAGTTCAAGCTCCAGTACTGGTACTTGCATGTACATGTACATGTACACACACACGTGTGCGCACATGCACACACGGAAGGAGAAGGAGAGGGAGACAAGGAGAAAGGAAGCAAGCAAGTAAGCAAGCAAATTAATATGAGATAGATAAGGTCCTATGTTTGCAAATTGAACCCAGTGCTCTTGTTCTTGTGACTATCTCATTGCCTGCAGGGACTAGAGCCAGAAGGAGGATGCTCAAGCGTTCACCTGTATCCCCACCCCACCCCATCCAAAGGGGCACTCCACCCTCCTGGTCCCTTTCCCCCTGGCAAATGCAAATCCACACTTATTCCTTCCCACTTCACATGGGAAGTGTAAGAATCGCTTTGGTTTATTCTCTCATTCACCTTCATTAAAATTCAGTAAAGCATGAAGTGTATTAATGGAGAGATCCCAGTCTATAGAGGCAATTCACTGAGGAGAAGAAAGGCTTCGAAGATTAAACTTCAACTTCAAAAGCCCGAAACAGACTCTTGTTATTAATAACTTTGAAAATGGAAATCCAACTTTTGATAAATTATTTCAGAGATGTGGTTCAGACATCAGGTAGGCAAGTCTGTGTCTGGTCATCAATTATAGCAATCTCTTGCCATTGGCTCCAGAGAATCAGCATATCTGTGAGCGTGCCCTGGGGTCTCACTTAGACCTTCAGGAGCCCTGCCGTCTTCCTGCTGGGATGAGAGGATGTTGGCAGTCATTTTGGCAGCTTGATGGAACTAGAAATTGATACCTCCCAGACAAAGAGGATGTTATCCATTTGTTTGCTTCTGTCATCTTGCTTTTTTGTTGTTGTTTAATTTGTGAAATTTGAAGTTTTAGAAAGGATGTGTGCTCCTTTTTTAGAATGTATGGGGTGTATTTTATGTGTGTGTGTGTAAAGAGAGAGGCTGAGAGAGGATTTGTTTGAACAAGTGACTGAAGTTTTGTTTTTTACTCTTCCCTCATTAAGCAGCCTTGCTACGCTTTCCTAAACTAAGTAAATCCTGACCCATGAGGCTGTTCTTTAGCCTTCATTCCCTCTGTGATAGGAAGACAGGAAGACAGACACTCGGGGCACCTTTCAAAAATGGAGGTTTGTTTTGTTTACTCTGTAATTTAATGGAGGGATTGTAGATGGTCTTAAATGAGACAGACAGGCAGGCAGGCAGACAGAAAAGAATTAACCCCTTCTCAACAATTTGAGGAATGGATGATCGTCCTGTGATGTTTTAAACTGGAAAAAAAAAAAAGGTTTTTTTTATATTGAAAACTTTCTTAAAAGTAAAAATGCAGAAGTAATGTGAGTGATTTTCAGTTACACCAGAGTAGATGATGGTTTATGACTTTCTGTTGAAATACATGCATCTGAGAAGTCCCTCCCCCTTGCCCCAGAATTCCCAAGGATCTCTTGTTAAGTCTCTGTGTCAGAGGCTGTCTGTGGGAAACTGTGGAATGCATACAGGTCTACTATAGCCTGATGGGCAGAAACCTTGACCTTGAAGTTGGACCCTTCCAGCAATGCCTCCTGCAAGCTATGTGATGCTGGCTCTGCCATTTTCTTTATGCCCTGGGCTCTGGTTCTCAAGAGGGGACATCAAGTTCTCCCTGCTGCAGTTGTTGTAGAGATGAAAATCAGACAGCACACGGTAAACTCTTAGCACATATTGCAATGAGTCCCTGTCAGTGGTGGAGGCCTGGCTACTGAGAGTTGTAGACAGACCACTCTCTCTCTCTCTCTCTCTCTCTCTCTCCCTCTTGTGCCTTCAGCTTTTGCTTGTATCTCCCTCATGAGAAGTAGAATTATTTTCAATAAATGCCTTCAGTCTGCCCAGAAGCAAGTGTGGTCTGTGAGAGGTCTAGGGCTTGCTTTAGGTCAAGTCATTTCTTTGGTTATTCTTTGGGAATACCTACAAAGAAGTGAAGCCTGAAGGCTATGCTTCCTTGTGTTTATTTTTCATCCCCTAAAAGTGGCTGGTGAACTTTTAGTGACTGGTCCTTCCCTTTCTTTTTCCCCTTCCCATTCCCTTCCTCCTCCTTCCTTTCTTTGGTAAAGGGGCAAGGGAACTCACACTTGCTGGCTGGTTCGATTTCTTGTCATTTCCTCCGCTTCTGCAGGAAGGGTCAAGGAGATAATGCTCCACCGTAGTCTTGTCCCCAGTTGTTTATTCAATAACAGTTCGCTATCAAAACAAAGAATACTTATCCTGAAGGAAGTTCCACTTTATGATTTGCTTTATTTGCTTCCCATTTATGCTTTGCCTTATTCTACTGAGAATTGAAGGCAGCTTTCAATTAAAACCAAACAAAAATGAAAACAGCAGAAAACCCTGTGGATAGTTCAGGACTTGAACTCACTAAGTTCATAAGATAACTCTAACACACTAAAAGGGTGTTCTTTCTTCCTTTGGCAGCCAAAGAAAAAGATAAAATAACGGTGAGATCTATATGTGTATATACTTATGTTCTCTCATCTGCCTTTATGCAAAATAAAGGTCCCGCCTTTCAAGTAGTAAACGAGTTCAGTGAAAACCTATCTGTAAGCCTGGCTTTAGGGGCTCATGCCTGTAATCCTAGCAACTCAGGAGGCTGAGATAGGAGGATCTCCATTCCAAACAAGCCCAGATGGAAACTGGGAAACTCATCTCCCAATGAACTATCGCAAAGGAGGTGTGGCTCAAGTGATAGAGTACCAGCCTTGAGCAAAAAAAAAAATCAAAACAAAGCAAAACTTAAGAGTCCGTGCCCAGGCCCTGAGTTCAGGCCGAGCCAGCACATGCTTTAGTTTGCAACCCAGCACCCAGCCCAAGGATCCTGGTTGAGTTGTCTTTGACATCATGCTTTGGAAAACCATAATGGCAGATATTCTTGTACCCAAATAGGCCTCTCGATGCCTGCTGTTAGCTGCTATGCTATCAGCCAGCAGCCTCTGGCTGAGCCTGACTTCACTAGTTGCAAAACCTTGTTGGAGCAGAATGATGATTCCACGTTGCCTGTGTATTCCAGCATTTCCACATACCTATCCCCAATTTGGGCATCTTATTTCCTGTCTACCTCCATCAAGCCCACGAATTTATAACAAGGGCCATACTTCCTCCCCTCTGTCTTGTTGGCTATAGGTGATTTTTTTCCCATTACTCTACAGGAAGGAGCCTGTTGTACAGCTTTCCTCATAGAATTTTCATCTAACTCATATAAAAGTTGACTAAAGCTATCTGGGAGGACATTGTGCCAGGTTTCTGTTCTATTTTACTTGTGCTACTAGGGATAGAACCCGCGGCTTTGTGCGTGGTTGCCAAGTGCACTGCCACTGAATCACACCCTCAACTCCAGTTTTCCTTGTCTAAGAGGAGTTTGGTTCCCCATAGAAGTTTCATTAACTTTGGATTTGTTCAGCAGTGCTGTGGGGCCCCATGTATGCCAGGCAAGCATTTCACCCCTGATCTACATGCTCGCCACACTCTGTGCCTCTAAGTTTTAACTCCCGTGCCTATGAGAGTTTTCTTGACAGAGTTTGAAAAAAGTACAAATTACCTCTTACTTCAGCCCCTTGCCCCACTGTCAAATTATATTTACACCCCAAGGATTCTTTAAAATAGCACCTTAGGGCTGGAAGTGTAGCTTGGTTAGAACAGCCCTTACCAAGTATGCAGTAGGCCCTAGGTTCAATCACTAGCTCAAGGAGGAAATAAAAAAGTAACGGGGGTCAGGCACTGGTGGCTCATGCCTGTAATCATATAGCTATTCAGGAGGCTGAGATCTGAGGATCACAGTTCAAAGCCAGCCCAAGAAGGAAACTTTGAGACTCTTATTTACACTACCAAAAAGCCAAAATTGGAGCTGTTGCTCAAGTGGTAGAGCATTAGCCTTGAGCACAAAGCTCAGGGATAGCATTCAAGCCCAGAGTTCAAGCCCCAGGACTGACACACACACACACACACACACCCAACTGGACTACACTGACCCTTCAAATGATGTCTTATGTAAGCTTCTGCATACGTTGGATTTGTGAACAGTTCTGAAAAACTGGAATTCCAATGCAAAGCTCTTCTGAAATTTATATTTTGATTTGAGCCAGAGGTGAAGTAAAATACTTTAGAATCCTGCCCTTTGTTTTTTCTTTCTTTTCAGCCATATACCAAATCTTCTCTGGATCTCCAATATATGAAATGAGAGACACAACTCTTGGTCTTTCCTGTTGCCCCCTTCTCCTTACAGTGTGTGGCCCAGAAGGCACCTCTGGAGAATTAAGAGACCAACAGGTCTCATTGTATGTTCTGTTGCTTGGGCTGGCTTTGAACCTCAATTCTTAGACTCCTGAGTAACTAGGAATACAGCATGAACCTCTGGTACCTGGCTACATTTGTATTCTTGGTGTTCTTCTTGCCTAGTGAGAAGATACAGAGGAACACCATAAAGAAAGTAAATGTAGTAGATGTATTCTTTCTCTCAGTGACTTAATGCATATAGACCAATTTATTGCCTATACTTCTTGCCAAGAGCAAAACACAGATGTCCATTGCTTCTTTGCTCTCTAAAGCTGTGTACCCCGAGACTTGAATGTGAGCCAGAATTTGAAAATATTGGATTGGGATGCAATTTTTTGAAGCACCTGACTGATTTTATATAAAGTGTTAACAGTGCATTTTCCTGGTATTGCGTTTTCAATGTAGGTGGCAGGAGATTTCCTGTATGTTTTGCAAGATCCTGGGCAAAGACAAGCTGTAGTGTGTACTCTCTGTGGTCACAAGGCTTCAGGAAGGACAGTTTCTTAACCCATGCTTGTTACAGTGTGCGTAGGAGGCTATTTCAGAGGGTGTCTTTTCAACCTCAAAGCAACTGCAAGTTCACAGGTGTGTTCATGAAAACGAGTAAGAGCAGTTCATTGAAGAATTCCAAATATTGAATCTTGGAGGCCCATCATCCTTTCCCTTAATGCATGCGCGGGTCGGAATCTCTGTCTACAATCCCCTCGTGGGTGAAGCAGATAGTTCAAGCATGACTGAACTTATTAAGAGCCCTGCAGGCTTCCTCTACTGGGGGTTAGTAGGTTCAAAGGATGGGAGGAGGGGAGTGGTGGGCTTGCTCATAATACAAAAGGAAGTAAGAGGTCCAGAATGTCATCTGTGCCCCGGTGCAATGCCAGCATTGGCTAAGAATGTTCATCGAGAAAAAGAATATCCTTGAGTCGGGAGAAAGCAGACTTTGAATAAAGTCTGGGTGCTGTTGATCGAGATTAGAGCAAATGCCTTACATGGACGGGGAGAAATATGTTCACAGAGTCAGGTTCTGCTGGGAAAGATGCATTCAGTTGGCAGTTTCAAAAACTGGAAATCCATTTCAGAATTTCTAATAGAACTAAAGGGGATTTATAGGCTGTGTATCGAAAGGGTTTGTGTGGGGTTTTTGTTGATGTTGTTATGTTTTTAATGTGTCAGTACTGCTCAGAGCCTGAGCACCTAGCTTAACATTTTTGCTAAAGGCTAGAGCTCTACCACTTGAGCCACACCTTCACTTCCAGCTGTGTGTGTGTGTGTGTGTGTGTGTGTGTGTGTGTGTGTGTGTGTGTGGTTCATTGGAGTTAAGAGTTTCATGGACTTTCCTGCCCACGCTGGCTTCGAACTGTGATCCTCAGATCTCAGCCACCCGAGGAGCTAGAGAGCTAAGATTGCAGGTGTGAGCCACCGGCGCCCAGCTTTGTGTGAGTTTTTAAAAAGGCTGAGAACTGCTGCTCTTTGAGGACATTGGTGATGGGAAGAGGCTTCAAAGCTAGAAGCCTGGATCCTCAGCCCAGCCCCCCATGAGTG
Organism: Perognathus longimembris pacificus; assembly: GCF_023159225.1. Lineage (NCBI taxonomy): Eukaryota > Metazoa > Chordata > Mammalia > Rodentia > Heteromyidae > Perognathus > Perognathus longimembris. The sequence goes on along the minus strand of NC_063180.1, from coordinate 36,962,405 downwards.
GTGTGACTCCCATCATGTCAGTCAGTCATCTGGGCTTTGCTTTCTTCATCTGCCAACTGCAGACATTTGAGTGGATGTGGAGTTCTTGGGTTGCTTTCAACTCTAGAATCCTATGACTCCTTCCTTGGGGTATTTGTCTGCCCAGGCTGAGGGTGGAGCCTCCCAGCTCTCCCTCCCCCCCCCTCCTTTAGGTGAATGGTGAGCTTGGGGAAGCACACACAGGCCTCCCCTTCTTCAGCTTGCTCCATTTAACAGGCACTGCAGCAGGGTCTGGCTCAGGCTGCAAAGAACAAAGGCTGACTTCCGTCTTTACCCTGGGTTTCAGGTCACTCTGATTGTTTGCAAAACCTGGTTTTTGTCACTTGCCAGTACTTGTTCTCTATGTGAGCAAAACACAAACGCATCCTGAAGGAATGTCCAATGCCAGTTTTCCAGGACCCTAGCCTCCCTGGCCTCCTGGGTCTCCCAGGCCCTTAGCACAGGGGTGAGGATGCTCTGGGAGTCCCAGAAACAGCAGTTGCATTGACATGAGTTTCAAGGAAGTTACTACATGGCTTATTCCTTTGAAGAAGAAAAACAAAGATAGTTCTTTTTAAGCTATTGTAGGTGTTTATTGTCAGGTTATTTGAATCCAGAATAGTGGAATAGACTTTTGGAGAAAAGATTTAGGCTTGGGATTTGGGGGGGGGGGGGGAGGGCGGTGGTTACTTAGCTAGTTTAGAGATTTCATTTTTTTAAGTTTATTTAGGAAGCATGGTTTAGTCCTAGAAGTTGCTGTATCCTGAGCCCTTTATTTAGCAAGTAAACCTAAAATGGCCACACATGTAGGTTTATGGTAGCAGTAGGGTATATAATTGCCCACTATTGGCTTTAATACCCATTGAAACAGATGCAGCCAATGCAGAGGCTAGAGGCTTCCCCCTCTAAGCCTGGCCTCTACTTGGTCAACACAGCCCCCAGTGGGTCCTTGTGGGCCCCAGGTCTGCCTTGTTAGGAAATGAGCAACATTTAGGAGCCCTCAATACCTCACATAGCTCTGTGTACAGTGACAGAGAGTGGAAATAGGGCTGGAAGCATAACAAGCAGACCAGTGATAAATATAGGAGACTCTCCTCATTCTTCTGCCATTAGTCATGGAGGAACAGTGTGAGCTTCATAAACTTATAAGGACTAGACAAACAGTCCCATGTTTAAAATAACTTGGAGTAGTTTTTAGTGAGTGAAAAGGAGTATTTTCCTTTTTCCCCCCACCCTGTCCATTTAGGCATTGGTGACAGTGGTTATAAGTGTGTCTTCATGGGCCCATGCCACTGTTCTAGAGAGCTACAGGAAAGTCACTGCTCTGCAGAGATTTCTTGTTTCTTTTGAAGAAACCTCACAAGATGTAGAGGCAGAGGGCGTGAGCTGTGTGAGAGAGACACTGTATCTTGCATACAGCCATTCGCCACCTGACCTCCATCTCGGCCATCCTTTGTCTTTGTCTTTGATTATTTTTTATTTCTTTTGTCTTAGTCATGGGGCTTGAATTTAGGACCTGGGTGCTATCCCTTAACTTTCTCACTCAGGGCTGGCACTTTACCATTGAGCCACAGCTCTACTTCCAGCTTTTTTCTAGTCAATTAGCAACTTGAGTCTCACTTTTCCTTCCCGTGCTGACTTCAAACTGTGATCCTCAAATCTCAGTCTCCTGAATACCTAGCACTACAAGTCTGAACCACTGATCGTTGACTAATGCTAGTATTTAAATGTGCAAAGGAAGAAATAAAATCATCCAGCCCACAGTAACCAAGACGAGCACTCAGCCAGGGGGACTCTGGCCCCCCTCCTGCTCCTCAGCCTTTGTTTCCATTGAATTTTCCTGCATTGAGTCTTTCAGGCTGGTAGTTTCTCTTAGTTTTCTGAATCTCTGTTTAATCATGATGCTCTTTACAACTTGGTTTCTGCCCTGTTTACAGCATCTGTTTCCTTGTTTTTTTCCCGTTCTTGCCTAGCATGGCTTACTGGTTTCTGAGATTTTAATGATCCTGTGGGCATGGTCAGTAGGCAACTGGTCATTTTGCTTATTAGTGAAATGTCCACACATGCATTCCTCAGGTGATCCACTCTTCTGGACTGTAAGAATCAGCTCTTTCTGTGAGCCTTCTTCAACCAAGTGGGGAAGGCCACATAGAACTCCATTTTTCTGTATGAATTGATGCAGAGAATAAACGCTCATCATCTAATATCATTAATAAGATTTGTTTGGGTGGAACTAGCTCTGCGGGTCACCGAGTCTTCAGGGTCTCATTGGTCTGGTTCCTTGATAGCACAGTCTCTGCTCTGTAGTGACATTGGTGTCATAGGATATTCCACAACCAGCATGCACTTTCCAAGGGCAGAGCATCTCTTCTGTATCACAGCATAGCAGAGATCCTTGTGGATACCTGACAAGACACAGCCTTGCTGATTTGGGTGGGGAGAATGTCCTTGAGGCTTCCCTTTGCTGCAACTCAATAAATAGAGGGCAGAGGGGGAACATATTATCTGTCCCCTGCCATCACCTGAGCACTGGCTCTGTAGGTTTGGTGCCTGGGGAAGGGGTTGGGGGGGACTTGCGATTTTCTTCCCAGTGTATGCTTGTGTAAAGAGAAGACTACCACAGGAGGAACTGCCCTGGCCTCCCTAGGAGGTTGGGATGAAGAGGCCGTGAAGGCAGTCTAATATAGATTTGAAGCCCGGTTGTTGTTGTTGTTGTTGTTGTTGTTGTTGTTGTAGCTCAACAGCTGTGTGTCCTTACATGAATGATTTAGTCTCAGTGCCTCCAATTTGGTCCTCTACAGATAAGAATGGTGATTGTGACCCTGGGGTAGTGTTAAAAGGATTAAATGAGATGCTTAAGGTGTTGTTAGGCCTATGGGAAGTAACTTCATGAACATTAACTGTTCATGAATACACAATTTCATGTTCAGACTCTCTGATATAAGTGCATTCATGTAGGAGACATTTAGGAGTTATTGCTCGGCAGTACTGGCCTAACTACTCAGGAAGTTTAAGATCTGAGGATTGTAGTTCAAAGCCAACCCAAGCAGGAAAGCCTGTGAGATTCTTTAATCAACTACCAAACCCAGAAGTGGAGGTGGGACTCAAGTGGTAGAGCATCAGCCTGGAGTGAAAAAGCTAAGTGACCATTGCCCAGACCCTGAGTTCAAGCCCTAGTGAGAGAGAGAGAGAGAGAGAGAGAGAGAGAGAGAGAGAGAGAGAGAGAGAGCCTTGAAACCCCTTCAAAGCCCAAAGCTTGCAAGGGGCAAGTTCTCTGTGCCCCCTGGGGAAGGTAGGGGCTTTCAGGACCACTGTGTTAACCAGGTTATAAACAGTGAGGTCCCACCTTCCCCTGATTTGAGAGCTAATATACTACATGCATCTGAGGCTTCTGCCTCAGCCTTTGATGGAACACATTTTGTTTCGGTTCAGACAAGGAAACTGAATAATCTTTGGATCCTAACCCAAAATGGTGAGTCTTCTGGATCTAGTTCCTCTGAGGCCATGTTCCCTCCAGAGGAGAAGGTGGTTTCTTTTGGCATTCAGAAGAGCAGTGTTACTAGTGTGATTTTTCTTTTGTGAGTGTGTAACACAGAAGTTGCCACATGAACTTTTCCTTTGGAGGTTCAAGTTCATGATCCCAGGTAACTAACATAGCAGCTGATTTTGATGCCTAGTTCTTTGTTCCTATTAAAAAAAGCATACTAGCTAAATGGAACTGCTACAGAATAATCAAGTTGCCCCTGAAGCATTTTATATTCTGAATATCCACATACCTGCGCTGTCCTTTAGAAATCATTTGGATTAAAATTGTTTGCACTGTAAAAAGTTGTATGGCTAAGTGGCTCCCATTTGGGTTTTATGGTTCCTTGTAAAGAGGGCAAGGCTTCTAGTAGAGAACTTGCTTTAAAAACAAAAAACAAACGTTTTCTGAGCTCAAGATCATTAAATAGTTTACTGGCAGGAGCACAATCAAATATTTAAAAAAGGAACAACAAGGACTCTGGGGAGGGAGAGATTAAATCCTGATATATGTGTGTGATTGGTCTTTGTTCCCCCCCCCCCCCATGAAGGGTCTGAGATTTCAAATGCAGCTTCCTGTTATGTAACCATACCCTGAACTAGCTCTCTTAGTGGTTGATGTGGAACTCATCCTTCTCTTTTCCAGTGGTTTTGATAGGTATTTGTATGGGTTTTTTGTTTGGTTGTTTTGCTTATTTAGAACTGTTGGTCATTTTAGAATTCCAAGGGATAGAGAACTGTCCTCAGCAAAATCAATTTGCATTTCCCAATGTACCTTTGTTAGTTGATAGCACCTTCCATTTCACTTCTTGTTTTTTCAAAGCTAACATGCTTTTAATGTTACTCTGTGTGAAGAGCTTCACTTCCTCACCCCCCTGGTGCCATAATTGGAAATTTGGTTACTGTACTAATTTTTTTTTTAAGTTTTGGCACTCAGGTGGAACAACCATCCATCTGCTGGCGAGACATACTGCCCAGGGCTTTTCGAGAAATCCCTTAATAGTCCTGAGCACTAATAATATTTATATACATTGAGATGAGGCAAAATTTACGGCAGGGTTCTGGGGCTGGTTCTAGGCTCCAGGACTCTGTAATCCCAAACTTCCTTATCTTCAGGGGCCTGCTTCATGGAATCCTCTTGAAGTGTGCTTTCTTGAGAGCAGCCTGGACTGAGGAGTCTTGATGTAGATCGTCCTCTAGCAAACAAGCCAGTGCTCTTCAGTCTCCTCTGGTTCCCATCCCATTTCTGTCCACCTGCCAGGTATCTGGTGTGTGTGTGCGTGTGTGTGTATGTGTGTATCAGTAACCTATAGGGACCCATGGATTTGGCATCCTATAAAGAAGAATTGTTCCATCTTAAAAGAAAGCGATCTTGCCGGGCACCAATGGCTCACACCTGTCATCCTCGCTACTCAGGAGGCTGAGATCTAAAGATTACGGTTTGAAGCCAGCCCAGGCAGAAAAGTCCCTATGAGACTACCCCAGAAAGAAAGCCAGAAAGTGGCGCTGTGGCTCAAGTGGTAGAGTGTTAGCCTTGAGCACAAAGAATCTCAGGGACAGCACCCAGACCCTGAGTTCAAGCCCCAGGACCAGCAGAGAAAGAGAGAGAGAGAGAGGAAAGATAGATCTTAACCTGCTTTAAACTTTACTAAAATTCATTTGGAAGCCCCTCATCACTAGGCAACAAAGCTAACTCTCCCCTCCCCTACCAGCCTGCCTTTTTGGGTGGGCTCATAGGACCCCCGCCTTAGACATGCTTATTTCTAGAATAGTGGAAGTGTCAAACCTACCTAACAGGTACATGCTCATTGTGGGGTAACCCAGCTGATTACAAGTAAGTGCACTGGGAGATTTCCTATTCCTTTAAATGCTCTGGAGTTTTTACTACTGAGTGAATAGCTGTTTGATCTTAATGCCTGTTGCTCATCATTTTCATAGCTCTTTCTTTACATGGTGAGGAAAGGGGGCTCTTAGTCATGGCGGTGACAGTGGGTTGCCTAATCGGTTTTCTTTTCCTTACAGCTATAAAGGGTGATGGTGTTGGATGGCCAAAGAGCGGCTCACAGGTTGTGGTGTGCCGGGGAGAGAGGCTGTTAGCATCATTTCTAAAGCTATTTTATTATTAAATTGTATTTATTATTTTATTTTATTATGACTTGAACGCAAGGCCTAGGTGCTGTCTGTCCCTTAGCTTTTTTCACGCAAGGTTAGCACTCTACCGCTAGAGCCACATCTCCATCTCCAGGTTTTGGGTGGTTAAATGGAGATAAGAGTCTTGCGTAGTTGTCTGTCTGGGCTGACTTCAAACCATGATCCTCAGCTCTCAGCCTCCTGAGTAGCTAAGATTACAGATGTGAGCCACTGGCACCCAGCTAACCTATTATTATTTTTCTTCTTCCTTGTCCTCTTCCTCCTTCTTCCTCCTCCCCTTTCTCTTCTTCTTCTTTCCTCTTTCTTCTGTGTGGTCACATAGTTAACTCCACATTATTGAAGATAGGGCAGAGGCCCTGTCACCTGGAATGACATGGACCAACAGGTTCCTTCACTTAAGGTTGTCTCACTTGAGATAAGGGCAGCTACACACAACAGACAAAACTTTCTCTCTCTTGAACCTAAAGAACTCTAGTTCTAAGCTGTTCAACATTGTCCTAGTGATTTCCACAGTCAGGAGGACCCAGGGGTTTTTGGTTGTTGTTTTTTTTTTTTTAATCTTTTATCTCACGCTATCTTTTTCTTTTCTTTTCTTTTTGTTTTGTAGTACTAGAATTTAAATTCAGGGCTTTGTGCTGGCTAAAAAAAATGTTCTGACCCTTGAACCATGCCTCAAGTATTTTTTGCTTTTAGGTTATTCTTCAGATAGGTCTCCAGTTTTTGCCTGGGGATGGCCTCTCACTGTGACCCCCTAACCATATCTCTATTTCCATGAATGGCTTAAGAAAGACTCTTGACAAGCTGGTTACTATCTTAGCTAGTTAGGAGGCTAAGATATGAGGATCATGGTTCATAGCCAGCCCAGACAGGAAAGTCCTTGAGATTCCTATCTCCAGTTAACCAGAAAACTGTCAGAGGTAGAGCTGCGGCTCAGCTGGTAGAATGCTAGCCTTGAGTGGAAAAAGCTAAGGGATGGTGCCCAGGCTCTGAGCTCAAGCCCCAGTACCAATATCCTCCCCCCCAGCCCCCCCCCCCCCGCAAATATATTGGAAGGTTCTAGTAAAGGTATTAATGATAAAGAGGCTGATAGACTTTCATGATCTGGTTTTTGTTTGTTTAATCCCTATGTAGTTGTACAAAGGGGTTTCAGTCACCATGTTGAATTATGAGTATACTGCATCTTGATCGATGTTAATTCTGTTTTTGTTTTTCACATCTCTCCCAACCCCACCCATCCCCTTAAGTTACCCACTTCTATTTTCAGAGAGCTACATTGAGTGTGTTACGACTGTATTTGCCTACCCTTCCCCTCTCCATTTGTCTCTCCTGTTCCCTTAAGTCTCGCCCCTCTTAGATAAAACATTTCCACTTCCTAGTATTAATTTTGTTAAACTGTCAGTTCATTGTTCAAAGGAGTTACATCATGTTCTTTATATTCTTTTTCTCTTATCTGTAATCTCTGACGTCTGTTGCGCGCGTGTTTTCATAAGAAAAAAATACTAATAAAATCTTCACACTCAAAATTGCATGTCAGAGTCAAAAATATACAGATGTAAATAATTTTGTATTGTTCTCCAATGGTGGGGGGAGGTAGGGCACGTATAATGTGAACCAGATTTCACATTGTGTTGATTTATATTTTATTTATGAAAGTAAGACTCACAGTGGTGTGTGACCATGACAGCATTGTTAGGGAAATCAAGGCCAACTCATCTGGCTAGGGTGAACAGTGGGTGTGGTGGCTGGTGGGCCTGAGTTTCACCTCATCAGAGCGGGTGGGTGCTTAGAGGAGATGGTCTCTACAATCCTGTCGCCTGATCACCCACTCTGTGTCTTGGTTCCTGGTCTCCTGCCAGCCGACCTGCTGACTTGCTGATGATCTTATGGGTAGGGTTGCATAGAGAAGAGCCTCAAGTGCTTATTTGGGGTGACAGGACCAGATACAGGCTCTGGGAAAGTTGTAAACCTGAGTGGCCTCATCAGTCCTCATTGTGGCTGAATGGTGTTCAGAATAAAGAAGTGTTTCTCTACAGAAAGGCTAGGGATGGCTGCCTTTTCAGTAGGAGAGCACAGCTGTCCGCTTGTCTCTGAGCCTCTATCTCCCAGGTTTCAGTTCCCAGCCCTCAACCACATTCTGAGAACACAGCCTTGACTCTCAAGAGGACGAACCAAGCTGGTGTAACTATCAGCACAATGTATATCGTTAGAGTTGCTTTGGTATATTAATTAACTTCTTTTTGTGTCCCATTTCTCCTTTAAACCTTACCATTGCTGTGTATGGATAGGAAAACATAGAAATCCATATACCTATATGGATACACATATATTAGATATACATACATAGGCACTTGTATACCTGCATTGATGTACATACATACGTAGGCATCTATATACATACCTACATTGATGTACATATGTAGATGTACATACATAGGCATCTATATACCTATATTGATATATACACATATCTATGTAAATAGGAATATAGAGATGATATATAACCATATAGATATGAAATTGTTCTGTAGGTGGTTTTTGGAATTGAGGGGGGATCTTGAAGCAGACCCCAGTGCGTAAACCATAGATGAAATGCAAAGAGCATTGTACCATGTGTGTGTATCTGTCGGTGTGTGAGTACACACACACTCAGGGCCTAAGAGTTGTCTCTATTTTGCCCAGAGCTGGCACTCTACCACTTGAACCACAGCTCCATTTCTCGCTTTTTGGTGACTAATAGAATCTCTCCTTGTCTGGTAGGTCTGGCTACACGCCCCGGCCCTGGGATCTCAGCTTCCTGGTTAGTGAGGGTTTCAGGGGTGAGCGCCAGCATCCAGCCATTGTGCCTTTTTCTTTTTAAGTTCCCGTGAACTGGGTTGTCTCCTCCTGTTCCCCTGCCTCCAGGCCCACCACCCCATTTTACAGATGAGAACAGGGAGGGATGGAGGTCATTGGAAACGAATGGCCTCCTTCAGCCTGGCACAAGAAGCCCCTAAGGGACTGGACACCCTTCGGTGGGGCTTTCAGGGGTGCTGATTCTCCTCCTGAGGGTTTCCTGGAAGGTTGTGACCTTCTACTCCGAGCGGGTCCAGTACCCCCATCATCTCACCGCACCCCCATCTCTGTGTCTCCACAGTGTGCCCCAGCGCGTGCGGGAAGCGGGCGTGCACGGAGAACAACGAGTGCTGCCACGCCGAGTGCCTGGGCAGCTGCACGGCGCCCGACAACGCCACGGCCTGCGTGGCCTGCCGGCATTACTTCCACAAGGGCGAGTGTGTGCCCGACTGCCCGCCCGACACCTACAAGTTCGAGGGCTGGCGCTGCGTGGACCGAGACGCCTGTGCCAACATCCCCAACGCGGAGAGCGGAGACTCCGAGGGCTTCGTCATCCACGACGGCGAGTGCATGCAGGAGTGCCCCTCCGGCTTCATCCGAAACGGCTCTCAGAGGTCTGGATCTGGATGGGCAGGCTGGCAGGGTGCGCCCCAGGCCCGGGAGGGCGCGCCCCAGGGCAGGCAAGGCTTGCCACAGGCCTGGGGACCAGCCTAGGCCTCCCCAAGTCAGGGGATAGGGATGGGGAGGGAGGGATGAGGACAGGGGAGAAGTGGTCATGGACTGATGGGGACAGGGCAGGGACAGCTGGTCCATGACCCAGCCTGGTGTCAGCTTTGATCTGCAGATAACCGTTTCTTAGGCTGCTTGGAAGTGTTGGGTCACAGCAGTGGGCAGACGGAGAATATTGTACGTTTTCAGTACTGTTGTTGTTGTGTTTTATTTATTTTACGTCCCCCTGTGGTGAATTCCTAAACACTTGAGCTATTGTTTTCCCAGCCCATTGTTTAAGTTCTGACCCGGGCTATCCAAAAAGACAGGTCTACCTTTTCCAGTCCAAAATAAAACAGCATCAAGAAATAACAAATGCTCCACTTGGCCTTTTGAAGCCTATTGAATGCTCACTTTTAAAAATATTATTTAGGCACTTGAGATACCTGAATGAATTTGAGGAAGCTTAGTCTATATGTAGATAATAAAGGCACTTCGTTGCAAAAACTTTTTTTTTCTTTTAGTGTTACATGATTCCTAGATGCTTTCACAAAGGAATGTATGTGGTTCAAAAACAATATTACACTTGAATAAAAGAGGAAGAGAAATGAACATACCCAGCTCCACAGTGCCACAGAGCTGACCCTAAACACGTATCTCAGGGAAATGAAAACATGTGTCCACACAAAGAAATATTCACAAGTTGCTCATATCAGCTTTATGTGTAATAGCCAGAACCTGGGCATACCTTAGGGGTTCTAGAACAGGCAAATGGTACTAGATTTAGGGGTTCACACTTATAACCCCAGCTCCTCAGAAGGCAGAAACAAGAGGATCACAAATTCAATACTAACCTAAGCATAGTGAGACCCCATCTCAAAAACAAAATCAAGTAGAATGGAGTAATAGAGTCCTTGCCTAGCGTGCTTGAGGTCCTGGGTTCAATCCTAAGCACTGCTCACCCTACCCACTCAAAAAAATAAATAAATAAAAGTAAATGGTGAAACAAAGCACTCATTGGAATATTACTGGGTAGTAAAAAGGAACAAGCCTCTGAAATACACAGCACCTTGATTGGGTCTCAAGGACATTGTACTGTGTGAAGAAAGCCAGTGTCATACTGCATGATTCCATTTATACAGCATTCTCAAAATGACAAAATCATCATGATGGAAAAGAGATTGGAGTTAGCGACAGTGTCACAGGGAGTGACTAACAGAATGGGTGACTCCATAGATCTTTGTGGTGCTGGAAACACTCTGTATTGTGACTGTAGTGGGGAGAATGGCACAAGTGGAAACTTGACATAGGACTTCAGACACACACCGATATTCATTTCCTGGTTTGGATGTTGCATTACCTGTGGAAGAGGTAGCCACCATTGGACGAAAGTGGATGGAAGGTGTTTGGGTCTCTCTGCCTTGTGCTTGCAAATTTCTGCACAGTCGAAATTTCAAAATAATAACTTTTAGGAAACAGAGAGCATGGGAGGGATTATATGGTATGTAGGTAAATTTTTAAAAAGAAGACCAGAAGAAAAGTAAGAAAGTGCTGAAAGAAAGCCACTCCTTATGTTAGAACATAAAATGTTGAATGTAATCTTAGCAAAAAGAGGATCTTCTTGTCCTACTTCTTTGGTAGTACTGCAGAATATTTTGAAAACCTTGACCCCATTCTCCAAATGTGAAATAGGAAGATGTCAGGGGAATTATGTTTAAACAAAACCCCACATCTAGCCGGGTGCTGGTGGCTCATACCTAGCTACTCAGGAGGCTGAGATCTGAGGATCGTGGTTCAAGGCCAGCTGGGGCAGAAAATTCCATGAGACTCTTTTCTCCAAACTAACCACTAAAAAGTTGGAATTGGAGCTGTGGCTCAGATGGTAGAGAACACCCAACCCCTGAGTTCAAGCCCCAGCACTAGCACAAAAACAAAAAGGTATCTTTTCCTTGGGTAAGAAGGGCGGAAGGGGGACTTTAATGAAAACACCTATAACTTCCACTGTTTTTTCTTAATTGTTCTTTCTTCATAAGTTTTTCGCAAGACTGTTTGAGAACCATTCTGCATATCTAATGGTTTTTCCAGCTTACTGTTGTATTAAACCTAATTCCCATAAGATTCTTGTTTATCTTCTTTGGCAAATGACCTGCCTTCCTGATCCTGATTCTTATAGACAGATACAATCCCAAAGATCCAGCTGCTGGATTAGCATTTTGCCCACTCCTTCCTAAATAATGGTAGGTAAGCAGGAAGAATGGCCAGCCTGACTTTTCCCTGACTTTCTTGGTCGTTTGTGCCAGGCTGGAGATAGCATTTTGAAATAAGAGCTCATTACAAAATAATGGCAAGTCCTTGCTTTGATTGTATGTGCAGCAAAAAAATACAAAACAAACAAAAAATTTTGGATCAATTTACACGTTTCTGCAAAAATACTGTCAAGAAATAATTTTCAGTTGTGCTTTTGCAAGAAAATGACGGGTCTGTGCTGTACAGATGCCTTTTGGGAATCTCTCATGGAGCTTTGCAGTGACACAGACTGCAGGGAAATCAGACCCTGGTTAATGAAAGGCAAAGACACTGTTTCTTCCGCAGCCCCTTCTGACTGTCCCAGCCAGCCCTCTGCTGTGCAGGCGAAGGCCATGACATCAGAGCAACTCCACTCTCCTCCAGTTCCATCCCCCAGAGCTTCCTTCCTGTCAGTCTGTCTCCCACATGGACCCAGCTGGCAGCCTATGGTCCACACATGCTTCCTACGATGGATCACATGTTTCATCTGGAAGTACGCAAGACATGTCATTTCCTTTGTAGGCACTTTCCCCTTTTGGTGACAACTAAGAGTGGTTTGGCCTGGGTGGGCTTGAGGTCAAGATAGCTTCCTTGTGAGCCCTGGACACTTCTAAATGGCTGCATTTGGTCATGCATGCTATAAAATGCAACTTCTGGCTTAAAAGTTTTATTTATTTTTCTCATGCAAACAGGAGAACTTAATTCTGTTTGTTTGTGATTCCACAGCATGTACTGCATCCCCTGCGAAGGTCCTTGCCCCAAAGTCTGTGGCGAGGAAGAAAAGAAGACAAAAACAATCGACTCTGTTACTTCTGCTCAGCTGCTTCAAGGATGTACCATCTTTCGGGGAAATCTGCTCATTAATATCCGACGGGGCAGTAAGTATTCTACCCCCACTGGACAAATGGCTGAGTCTACTTTTGGTGAACTTTGGTTGATGCTTCCCTCGCCTCTCCCATCCTGCCCCCATCCTGTCTCTTGAGTCACAAGTAGGAAAGGGGCTTAAAGATACAGTATCAGCTATCATAGTACGTCTCTCCTTTGAGTTTCACTCAGAGATTTAAAAGCAAAACAAAGCCAGTTGAAAGGCAATCTTTGTTTTAGCCATTGTCACAGGATTTCCTTCTACAAGAAAGGTCATCTTGTAGGGCTGGGAATATGGCCTAGTGGCAAGAGTGCTTGCCTCCTACACATGAAGCTCTCGGTTCGATTCCCCAGCACCACATATATGGAAAACGGCCAGAAGGGGCGCTGTGGCTCAGGTGGCAGAGGGCTAGCCTTGAGCAGGAAGAAGCCAGGGACAGTGCTCAGGCCCTGAGTCCAAGGCCCAGGACTGGCCAAAAAAAAAAAAAAAAGAAGAAAGGTCATCTCTCATTTTTCCATTCGTCACTTTCTTCCCAAGAGAGATATATCACCAGCACATTCGAACCCCAGAGGAGACTGGATGGATGAGAGGCATAATTCAGCCAGCTCCATCTCCATACAACTTCAAGTCCAGAGTTTGGCTTCCTTGGATATGTTGAGGAGACTGAACAAAGGGAAGAGTTGGGTTTTTTTATTGCTAAACATTTAAAAAATTTTTTTAAAGTAAACAAAGTGAAAGGAAGTTGTGAATCTTCATCCATCCAAAGAGGAATCCCAAGGAGTTCTCTTGGAGGGCAATGTTTTAAATATATAATTTTTATTGTTATTACTAAGGTGTTGTACAGAGGGGTTAAACTGTTTCAAAAGTCAAGTCATGAATGCGTTTCTTTTTGGACGGTGTCACCCCTCTCCTTCCCCTAGTTTTCCGCTCCTGTCCCTGCTTGCAAGCTGCATAGTTCATTTTCTACATGGTGCTTACTGAGTACCATGCCTGCATTTGTTCATCCTTTCTCTTTCCATGCCTACACATCCCTCGCCCCCCGCAAAAGACACAAAAAAGAACAAACACCAACATCAACAACCAAAAAAAGCCCCAGACACCATATCTCTATTTCCTAGGATTTGTCCCAATAAATAATATTTTAAATGTTTTGTTATGGTGCCAATACAGGGGCTTGAACTCAAGGCCTCATACTCTCACTTGGCTTGCTTTTTTTTTTTTTTTTTTTTTAAACTCAAAACTGGTGCTCTACCGCTTGAGCTACACCTCTACTTTTTCTAGTTTTTTGGTTGTTGCTGTCGTTTTTCTGGTTAATCAGAGATAAGAACCTCTGCCTTGGGCTGCCTTTGAGCCTTGGTCCTCAGAAGTAGCCTTCTAAGTAGCTAAGATGATAGGCGTGAGCCACCAGCACAGGCTCTGGATCCCAGTGTCTTGGGAAGAGCAAAGGCTGTTCATAATGAGACTGGGAAAACATTTGTTCGGCCAGGCCCTTTGCTGTGGAGGCAGCGCTTTGTTGACAGAGCATATTAAAAGGCAGTCCCTAGATCTGTCAGCCTTAGCTAATTGTGAGTCTGGTATTTATGATTTTACATTCTGTTAATCAGCCTGGGAACTGCAGGACGGGAGTCTCCTGGAAACATGTTTTCCCTTGCCTCAAAGGCCTTGACCCAGGATTATTGTTGAAAGTCAAAGCTAAAGAGGGGTATTTTTATGACTGGGGGTGGGTCAGGACGCTTGGCCCTAGGCTGGGATCCTGAACGTGGCTCTGGGCTCCCCCAGAACAACACCTGTCACAGAAATATTCTCCATATCTGATGATGGCACTCCCAAATGTGTCCCCCTGCCACACCAAGGGAGTACTTTGTGACCTAGTCCCCCGCTTCATTATAGATAACATTGCTTCGGAGCTGGAGACTTTCATGGGGCTCATTGAGGTGGTGACAGGTTACGTGAAGATCCGCCATTCCCACGCCTTGGTCTCCTTGTCTTTCCTCAAAAACCTTCGCCATATTCTAGGGGAGGAGCAGCTGGAAGGGTAAGTGTTCCCCGTCCATTCCCTGAGCATGAATTACAGCCTAAGTGACCTGCTTGTAAAAGTGTGGAACCAAGGTAAGAGACCTTCCTTCTTAAGTAGAATGGAAAAAGCCATGGAATGACCCCTGCTTGACTGGTGGTGGCCGACTGCCCAGGGCAGGGCATTGTATAAGGCCCTGGTTCTCCCTGCTCAGGATGATGCTGTTTGGGGAAACAGATGTTTTCATTCTGGACCCAGATGCTTCAGTCTGGGATGGCAAGTCTAAGCGAGCCTGCGAGGTAGTAAGCACCCTTGGGGTAGGCTCTTCCTGCCAGGAGTGACAGTAGTCAAACTCACATGCTTAACTCCTGATGGAGTCCTTATCACATGACCCTTGTCTGCCTCAAGATGTTGTGCTCCACTGTCAAAACCATCCCCTCAATTAAAATATGGGAACCTGGAGCTGGGAATATGGCCTAGTGGTAAGAGTGCTTGCCTCGTATACATGAAGCCCTGGGTTCAATTCCCCAGCACCACATACACAGAAAATGGCCAGAAGTGGCACTGTGGCTCAAGTGGCAGAGTGCTAGCCTTGAGCAAAAAAAGAAGCCAGGGACAGTGCTCAGGCCCTGAGTCCAAGCCCCAGGACTGGCCAAGGAAAAAAAAAAAAAAGAAAGAAAGAAAGAGCCAGAAGTGGCGCTATGGCTCAAGTGGTAGAGTGCCAGCCTTGAGCAAAAAGAAGCCAGGGACAGTGCTCAGGTCCTGAGTTCAATCCCCAAGACTGGCAAAAAAAAAAAAAAAGTAAATAAATAATATTGGAACCTAAGAGACTGGAGTGTAAAGGTGGTTTTGTCGTGAAGAAAGTCTTGATTCCCAAAATTGTTTCTATTGATTAGCTTATTGGATCTACACTCCTGGGTGGAATTTTTTGACTTCTGCCGAGACAGGCTGTGTGATGGGGTTTTAAAGCAGCAGTGAGCTTTTCACCACAGGGTAACAGCTGGTGCTTGCTGCACACACGGGTCTGTCCCAGCTGTTAACCCACGTGTACCTTTGTTCAGCTGGTTCATTTCTTTGCACATTTCCTCTTTTAAATAGAGCTCTTGCCCTGCTTTTAAGCCTAATACTTTGAAATAAAATTAAGGAGTGAAGTCCCTCTAAAGAGAATTGGAAATTCATTTGGGAGGAGGGGGGGAAGAGGTGGGAAGGTCATGGGAAAAGTCATCCTTTCTGATTTCTCTGCCCCAGTTGGATAAAGTTATGGCATTAGGATTTCCTTACAACATCCTAAGTTTTTCTCAGCCTGACTGTGGACCAGTCTTAAATTCTTAAAATTCCATCATCTGATAAGAGAGAGAGAGAGAACAGCTCTTCATTCCCTCTCTCGAAAGAGTGCCTTGTCCTCCCCACTTTGGAGCACTGAATCTGTAGAAAAATCTTCGTTCTTGTTGCAAATCCATGGAGACTGCCCCAACACCAGGGTTCTGAGAGGATGGCCACAGGTGGCTGTATTAAAATTGAAAGTGAATTTCTCCCTGGTGTTCTCCCCCTCCCTCCCAGTAGACCGTGTTTGGAAATCTCTTGGATCAGCAAGCACTTTTTCTTAGGCAAGTTGGTAGCTCTTGAATATGCTGGCTGCTTAAGTATACCTACATGTTTTGGTGGGCTATGGTGGGTTTTTCTTTGCCAGACTGAGCAGGCAACAGGCATAGAGGAGAAAGCCAAGAGGGAACACTAATTAATTTATGCAGAGCTAGAACTGACTTGACTGTAACCAGGCCATTATTACAGAGGTCCCAGCAGGAGGTCTGCTGTGGAGGGCACCAGAAGAGGGAGAGAAGGACTGGGGAGCACCTGTAAAAAGAGAAGGATGAATCCCATTCAAAATTGCCTTTAAAATGGGGAGGGAAGGAGAAGACAGAGCGGCAGGAGGTAGAAGTGATCAAAATACATTATATGTATCTGCGAAAACATTACAGTGAAATCCCTTTGTATAACTAATACATAATGGTTTTTTTTAAAAAGGTGGAAAGTCAGAGAGGAGTAGAAGAAATGGATACTGTGTGCAGATGAATGCGAAGAAAGCACAGCTTTCTGAGTACTTCTGTGGAAAGACAGGAATGTGCCCCGGGGAACAGAAGAGGGGTGTCTGGTGGTGAAGATCACATAGGCTTCCAAGAAGCCGTGGCACTGCAGATTAAAGGCGGGCAATCAGGGAAAGAGCAGGAGCAAAGGCAGCAAGTTTGGGCATCCTGAGGCTTGTTTGTCAAACAGCACCGGCAAAGTAGATGGTACGAAGGTGACATGAGGTGGTGGTGTACCTAGGAGCGAAGGTTATAATTTAGAAAGGCCACAGACACATTCGAGGTTGTTGAGAAAAAGAGTGTAAGCCGAGCTGTCTGAATTTTAATTTCAATGTACTATTGATTTTAAACCAAGAAAACTTGTTTCCCAGTGCTTCCCAAACATTGCAATACAGTATAATTACCAGGTAAGAATGGGAGGCTTGGAGGAATCCTGATGCCCACCTCAATCAATGTTTGAGCCTGGGATTCAGGAACTAGGATTTTTTTTTTTTTTCTTTTCTTGTGTCAGGGCTAGGACTTGAGCTCAGGGACTAACACTCCATGTTCAGTTTTCTTACTCAAGGCTGGCACTCTGTCACTTAAGCCACACAGATCTACTTCCAGCTTTTTAGTGGTCAATTGGAGACTGGAGTTTCTTGGACTTTTCTGCCTAGGGCTGGCTTTGAACATCAGTCCTTTGATATCAGCCTCCTGAGTAGCTGGGATTACAGGCGTGAGCCACCAGTGCCCAGTGTGAACTTCTTTTCTAAGGATTTCTGGGTACTATTAGCTGTCACAAAGACTGAACACCTTTGTACTATATGTCCTTGTACTATATCCTTCCCATGCCAATTTTTCAGTCCAGAGCGTACACACACATGCACACACACACAATGAATATGTAACTATGGACAGATTCTTGTTACTCCTATTGTCTTAATTACTATATTTCTTGAACTTGCCCTCCAGCCAGTGAGAGCACAAATAAATGTTTACATACGGTTCCATTGGATGAAAGCTCTGTAGACTTGTTATTTTGTTGGAGACTAGAATAATTCGTCCTTCAGTCATTCTTCCAATGTTGGGTCTCCCAAGATGTCACCAAACACCCTCTCAAAAAGCAAAGCGAGATCTCCCATGCCACCCACAACAAGAATGCAATTGTTTTCTTTAGGGTAGCATTCCCACATCCTTGGTCCTCTTTACTTTGAGGTCACATTCACCACGAGCCAGTCTTGTAACCTGCTTTTCAGGCTGGTAACAGGGAGATGCAAATTGCCACCAGAACAAGGACCAGGGTGATCCATCACTAAGACCAAGGCCCAGAGAAGTCTTTGATTTGTGTTAGACTTACACAGTGTGTCCTGGAGGACATGACCCTGTACAACATGGTGTCTGTTTCTAGATGAATGACTTGAGATGGTAAGAAAACCAAGTTTGGTTTGTTTTTTTTTTCCTGCTGTTTGCAAAGGAAACTGATGGTGTAATCTACATGTGCCAGATTTCTATAATTTTTAAGCTCCTGAATAAGAGAGAAAATATTTCTATTATCTGGAAAATCCCCTTAGTTGGCCAATTTTATTGATGCTGCCAGAGCAGTAAGAAGTTTAAAGCTTCAAGTTTTTTGGTGCCACCAAGGATTGTTTTTAAATAAATATACAGAAAACTGTAGGTTATAAGAACTGAAATTCTTAGGTGCATTTAAATACCTTCACACTGTGTCCCCAACCACTTTAAAACACTCAGTGCCTTGTGCTACCCTCTTGCAGCTCTTAAGAGTACGCTGAAACCTAGCTGCACATAAAAATTTTTTTTTAAAATAAGACAATCAGCCAGATGGCCCAGCAATTCCAGGATTTACTCAGTGTCAGCCAGAGAGAAATGAAGGCATGCCCATGTAAATCTAGTGTGTAAATATTTGTAGCTCTATTATTTGTAATAGGCCCCCTCCCACAAAAATCTTAGCCCATTAGAAACTCCATATTCATCAACAGATGAATGAGTAAACAAAATATGGAACAGTGGAATATTACTCAAGAATAAAAAGGAATGAAGTATATAAAACATGTAATAACATGCGTGAGCCTCAGAAACCTTAGGCTTAGTGAAAACAAAAGGACATAAAAAGACTGTGATTCTCTTGATATGTAACTTCTAGAAAAGACAAAATAGCTGACTGGAAACAGTAGGTGGTGGTGGCTGGATGGTATAAGTAGAAATTGAGCACTAGCAGGAATGAGGGAACTTTGGGGTAGGGGTGAGCTGGTAGTATGGTGGTGGACAGCCATATAGATTTAACTAGTAAAAAATTGGATGGTCAATTATACTTTGGTAGAGCTATGTCTTTTGAGTACATGCCAATATGAGGGCTTGAACTCAAGAGTCTTAGCACTGTCCCTTAGCTTTTCCTTTTTTTTTTTTTTTTTTTGCTCAAGGTAAGCAGCACTCTACCACTTTAGCCACACATCTTTCCTTCTGGCTTTTTTTGCTGGTTAACTAAAATCTCGTACAACTTTCCTGCCCAGGCTGGCTTTGATCTCAAATCTCAGCTCCCTCAGTAACTAGAATCCAGGCCAGGAGCCACCAGCACCCAAGTAGTAAAGCTATTTTTAAAAAATAACAACAAAAATTAACAAAAAGGAAACATTTTCTGAGCATCTGGATGGTGCCTAGCTGCATCTGGACATACCGTTCTGCCTTTGCCGAACTCTCACGAGTGGTGTAATCTTGGTCTTGGGGTGGTGCAAACCAGCCATCTGCAGATGGGTTCTAGGGGGTGTGGTGAGGCCGCTGCCTCTATCTGTGGCAGACGGCTCAATGCCCATCGCAGCCTCATTGTGCTGGATTCTGATGCCCTCTAGAGACAGCTGCCAGCAGTTTTCTCTGAGAAATAAACCGAATTATGGGTTGTATATTTGCAGATTATTTTCCCCCTGAATATGTCAGCCAGGGTTTGAAGGGGTAAAGAGGAGAAATATCCCTTCCTCTTCCCGCAGGATGAGCTCTCAGCTCTTCCTGTCAACTTACCCAACTCGGCCTGTCCTGGGTGACTTTGACACTTCACAGAGCAGAGCAGGTCATCTCACACCTTTGTGAGGTTATTCAAAGCTCTCAGTGTGCTTTCATAGTTCTCATTCAATTCTTCCACCTGGCCTCGGGGCCAGCAGAGAGCTGAGAAGAAACCTCCTATTTACAGCTGAGAAAACTCCAGGCTGGGAGAAACCAAAAGAAAACTGCCTGGAGTTGTTAGTTTCATACACAGTGGAGATGAGACTCAGATCTGATCTTTGGATTCCCAAATGGAATTCTCCAAACCTTATTCCTGGGTTTGTCTTCGAAGTAACCACTCAGATCCCCAGAAATTATACCACCCTTGGCCTTCCCACCCTTTCTGCTGCTGGCACTGCCAACTGAATATGAGATCAGCCCCAAAATTGTAACCCCAAATCACAGGTGACACACTGATGCCCTGGAGGGAATAGGCAGAGAGAGAGAGACAGAGAGAGAGACAGAGAGAGATTGATTGGCAACACGGAGGCTGATAGCCAGTATACCAGTATCAATAAAACCCAACCATTATAGAGCCTATAGAAACAAAAGCAAGAATAGTAATAATAATTTTTAAATATGCTGTGAATGCAGAGGCAGTGAGCTTAGAAACAGTTTAGAAAATTACATTTACTGAGTCATTGCCTTAAGTAGACATTTCCTTTAGGAAACAGTGAAAATTTAAATCTGTTTGTGTTTTGAAGATGTACAGACAGATCTCCGCCTTCTAGTGTTTTTTACTTCTCCTCATGGAATGAATTTAGGGTGGGGAACAGAGCCCCAAGCTAGGGGCTGGGAAGACAAGAGCAGTACTGACTCATAATTCCTTGAATGGCTCGTTTATTATTTTAGTAAGGATTTTATTTTCATTTTTCTTTACCTTCCCCAGACTCCATAACAGCTGGCTCCCAGGCTTCTCAATGTTGCATTTAAAAAAAAGTCTGTTTACTTTAAAAAGATAAATAAAAAATTTCAAAGTGATTAATCATATATATACACATAGACATAGACATGGAAATATATTTCCTTGTGCCTGCCTTTCCTAATTTGTAATTCATGCTTCCTCCTTAGGGGGAAGAATATTTTGTTCAGTAGGTATTTTCAGTGCAGATCTATTTCCTCCTAGTAAAATTAGTTTACTAAAAGAGGTCTAGTCCTGAACTGAGGTGGAAATTTGACCTGATTAATTGCTCCTTCCATTCAGCCTAGAGATTTCCCCACAACAAGATTTTGTCCTGGAGGCTATCTCGGGGATCTGAGATGGGCGCTGACCTTGACTCTTCAGTCATGGCTATAAGGATGGACTTAGGATTGGACTTGTATGGGCTCCATTCCCTGGGGCAGCTGGGTCCAGCTGGTCATCCAGGCATGTGTCTGTTAAAGAGAGAGCTCATACTGAAAGGAAAGGATTATTGACTTGCAAGTTCCTGCCATTCCTTTGGTGACCATTAATGTATCCAGAGTCTAGAAGATGGAGTTGCAAATTACCTGTAGTATCTGTGGACTTGTCTGCTGCCTCACTAAGCCCTGTATCCATAGCACTCTGCCCCAACCCCAACCCTACAGCCTGTGTGCAGTGAGCCCAGTGCCTGGGCAGGACTGAGACCTCAGACTGGCAGAGCTTAGGCTCAGTGACTCCTCTGGATATTAAGACTCTTAAGGCCAATAGAGAGCTCAGATGTCACAGAACTTGGTGCTACTCACAGCATTAGGAGACCTGCCTCTTAGCTCCCTCCTGGTCTGTACTCTCTTGTTGATCCTCAAAGAAGTGTTCAAGACCGCTAGGTAGCATTGAACCTGTAATTGGTCCTTCACCTGAATGAGGCTCAGGCTGGGGGTGCCCCAGCTGCCTGTAGGTCCCAGTTTGGAAAGAGATGCCTCCTCTCTTAAAGAGAAGAGCTCTGGAGTTTTCTTTTGTTCTGGCACTTCCTGTTTCTGTATAGAGAGACATCGAATCCTTTGTTCTCCACATGTTTATGGTTGGTTCTGTGAGTGGATCTTAGAAATAGCTTCAAGTATGATCCCAAGCTTAGAGGGATTCCTCAGAAAGAAACTGAGGCTGACAAGCTAGAGAGGGAGAGGAAAGATTGAGTGTCCGCAGGAAGGGTCACAGTCCACAGAGAAGTCACACCATCAGCCATGGTAATGCCTACTGGTTTTCTGAGGGGACCCAGAGTTGTATTCTTTTCTCCAGACACCCAAGGTAGAGCTGTGGGTCTCTTTTGACATCGAGGTGTCCAGCTGTAACTGGTCATTCCCGTGGCTTACCTTTGATAAGCAGCTGGGGCACTAGGAGAGGAGTCATACCCAACCTGGTGGGCTCTGGGCCTCCAGCACCTTGCTGCAGGTGTGGTCTCCCAGACTCTCCCCTGACATGTGTTAGAAATGCAGATTATCAGCCCACCCCAGACCTCCGCATCACAAGAGCTGAGGGTGGTCCCCACACTGAAACCCTGCTTTGTGCCTACCAAACTTGGAAAGCCATCACATCAGGCAATCGAGTCCTCCCTGAATGAGTGGCCCCGGGGCTGGTCCACCTCCTCCATACATCTAGAGGAGAGTTTTTTATGGTGAAATATAAGTGAGAAAAGAGCAACTTAGGGCTACCCTCTCCTTGTCTGCTCCCCATTCTATCCTGCCCTGCCAATGGGGCACAGGGAGGTTTTCCCTCCCACAGATGATAATGGGAAAGTCCACAGCATATACTTAAGCTGTTCTGGTTGGGTAGCAGAGCATATCTGTTCTCTGGGGACTTGTTTCAAGTGCATTGCTGTACATACCTGGCTCTGAGAAAAAATAAAACAGCCGGAGGTTTTTCTAGGGACCGATTTGGGGAATATCCTTGGAGACAATGTCCGAGAGGTCATAGCATTTAGAGTGTCCTCTGAATTTCGGTATGTGTCCTTGACTTTTACTCCTGCCTGTGTTAATGGTGGCCATCTGCTCTCACGCAGTGTCACTAAGCAAATCTTTTGTTGGTAAAAGAGCCATGAGGTGGGGGTTGGGGAGCAAAGAAGACCCGTGGAAGCCCTGTGTCTCATGCTCTGTGCCAGCAGGCTATCAGGGCCCTGGAGCGATGTGAGAGACTGACCAATGTGGATGTATGTGCTTCAGGAACTACTCCTTCTACGTCCTGGATAACCAAAACCTCCAACAGCTGTGGGACTGGGACCACCGCAATCTCACCATCAAATCGGGGAAGATGTACTTCGCTTTCAACCCCAAGCTGTGTGTCTCGGAAATTTACCGCATGGAGGAAGTGACAGGGACAAAAGGGCGCCAGAGCAAAGGGGACATAAACACCAGGAACAACGGGGAAAGAGCCTCCTGTGAGTGACCACCTCCAAAACACTGTGCTTCCACCCCCGCCCCCACCGTCACAACCCTTTCCCAGCTGAGATAACCCCAGACCTCCAATCAGGGGTGCCGGCTTTCCTGGGGAGCCCTTGTCATGTCACTGAACCCCCTGTCCCCTGAACTATAACACCTTCCTTCCACATCCCTCTTTCATAGTTAATACCTCAACTATTTGTTAAAGACAAGCCTGCACACTCAGACACTGTGGGTGGTAACCCAGCCAGCCCTGCCTGGCTCTCCTTTCGAATGGAGCAGAGGCTTCTGGGTAAAAGAAACCCTGCCACAACAAACCCCTGTGTGCCACAGGCTCCCCAAGATCTCTTCTTTGCTCTGCATCCCCAATACAAAGAAGGAGTAAGCCTACATCCTCAAGTCTTTAATCCTTTTTCAGTTTTGAGCAGCGCATTTGTCACTGGGCTCTGGCGACATAACCTTAAAGTCATCCAGACCTGCAGTCCAACCTCTGTTAGAGCAGTGGTGCTCCGAGCATATTCCAGGCTAGATGGCACTAGTCCATCTGTCCTCTCATACTGTATGGGGAGCTACCTTTAAACGTGGTGTGGTTCTTCTGGGTGTGTTGGTACCTGGCTATAATCCCAGCCATGAGGCAGAAGGATTATGAATCTGAGGCCAGCCTGACATAGCAAGTGGCAGGCCAATGATAGCTACCTAGAAAGATCCTGTCTCAAACCAATAATGTGTTACGGCTTAATTTGGCTGGTTACAGTAATAAAAGCAAATTGTCCCACTACCTTCTGCTTTATAGTATCCAAAAAGAAATAGACTCTATATGATCAAAAGTGGTTTACATGGACACACAAGACAAGTCTGAATTGCTTAAGACTTGCGGTGTAGGGATTTATCTGGTAGATACTCAGGTAGGCTGGGAGGCTGTGCCAGCTGGAAGAGTTGGTGGAGAGCATTCACGGCCTCTGCCCTTATCACCCCATCCCTGCCTTGCTCTCATTCAGACCACAGCAGAAGCACATTCAAAATGCTTTTGTCATTAGAGTCAGCAAGCCTGACCTGAGAGGCCAAGACACCATGTCTTTCCCTCTGAGTTTTCTCTCTAAATGACACCTCAGCAGAAGTGTAACTTCTGTACTTTCCAGATTTTAGTCAAGCACATTTACTTGCCCAAAAGGTTTCTGAATATCTTACTGCCTTCATTACTTCACTTTCAGTCCCCTTGGTGTGTACGGACAGCTCACTGGAGAGCCTTGGGTCTCCCTGAGGATTGTCATCCTCTGTCTTCCCGTGGTTCTCATTGTAGTTAGAACAGAAAACAGGAAGGGCTCAGAGCGCAGAAGGCTTGCCTGGGCTTTGCTCCATTGACTCTAGGCCTGTAGCTGGCACCCTCTAAGGAGTTCTGTGTCCTTCCAGTTTCATGCTCAGGTTGGAGTGACAAAAGCTCCTTCCTGTAACTCACCTGGGTCTTACACCCACAGAACAGGCACTCTCCTCTCTCACAAGACTCAGGCCAGCTTGCAGATTTGCCCTGACTGAGCCATGCTCCCTTTGGCTGCCAGCAACAGGCAGAAAGGTAAGGCCACTTGTTTCACGGATGTGGCCCTACTCACCACAGGTTAAGAATCATTCCCTGAGCAAGTGGCCCCTGAACTGACTGACTGAACTAAAGCCAAGGAGGGAACCTCTCCGGGCTCCACAGGAAACTACTTGGCTTCTTAGTAGCAAACAAGAAAGCTCCCTCAAGCCCAGAGAAGGACTAAGCCTTGACAGCCAGCTGTGAGGAAAGCTGACTGTCATACTCTGTCACTTATGGTGTGCCTCTGTGCCCCAGGTGAAAGTGACGTCCTGCATTTCACCTCCACCACCACGTGGAAGAACCGTATCATCATCACCTGGCACCGGTACCGGCCCCCAGACTACAGGGACCTCATCAGCTTCACCGTGTACTACAAGGAGGCGTGAGTTCTGTGCTCCATGGCTCTGTTCTCTTGACAGGGATGGGAGTGTGGGCAACCAATCCTTTGGTCTGCACATGTGTTGGCTGAATGGGGAGACAGTATAGTCTCCATGAACCGGGCCATGTGACCCTGCTTCCTCCCTGGCTGTCATGTGACAAACAGCCCAGCTGATAAGAAACTGTTAGCTTGAAGTGTTTCATTGTTTACTGGGTCACTAGAAATGTTTGAGTATCTTCATCCCAAAGGGAGAAAGGTTGAGATTCTCTTTTTAAAGAATTGGGTCAGACCCAACTGTCAACAATCTTGAGACTTGAGGATTGGTTAAAATACTGTTTAAGTGTCTCTACCCAAAATGCTCTACTCCAGAAACACTCCCAGAATGCACAGCTGTCTTTGATGTCACCCTGGACTTGGTGCATTGTCTTATCTGGTCATTATATACATTAGTGTCACCTCCATCTCTGCTGTGGGTCATGAACTCTCCAGCAACCCTGTAACTGCAGAACTTGTATGTGTGTAGCTGCAGTGTTCCATTCTGTAGACCAGTAAACCCTTCTGTGTCTGGATGCCTAATTTTGTTCTTCTATATAAATCTAACTGGTGATTATTTTACTTGGAATTCCTACTGGAGAAAATGTGACATACTCAGCTCCTAGGAAAGGTCAGAGAGAGAGAGAGAGAGAGAGAGAGAGAGAGAGAGAGAGAGAGAGAGAGCGCTCTTTTGACGTCAGAGCCCAAACACATTCTCTGTGCTTGGTTGGTTGTCTTTCAGACCCTTTAAAAATGTCACAGAATATGATGGACAGGATGCCTGTGGCTCCAACAGCTGGAACATGGTGGATGTGGACCTCCCTAACAACAAGGACAAGGAGCCCGGCATTCTCCTGCATGGGCTGAAGCCCTGGACGCAGTACGCTGTCTACGTCAAGGCCGTGACCCTCACCATGGTAGAGAACGACCACATCCGTGGGGCCAAGAGTGAAATCTTATACATTCGCACCAATGCTTCAGGTATCAGCAATGCGGCCCCCAAGCCCCTCCCTGCCCTGCTGTCTGGGCTTGATGTTGTTATGTAGACAGGTATGGTTGTAGGTATAAGATATGCCTGTTGTGTTTCTAGTACAGTATCGTACTCTGCAGTACTACTAACTAAATACCTGATGGGGTAATCTATTATATTCTGCAGTACTATTAAATGAACATTTAGTGATGGTACTGGATATTATTCTGTAGTACTAGTCACTGAACACCTAACAGTAGTACTGTATTGTATTTTTCCATACTGCTAACTAAACACCTAACATAGGACTGTATTATATTCTGCAATACTACTAACTGAACACCTGACAGTACTATATTGTATTCTGCAGTACTACTAACGCCTAACAGTAGTACTGTATGGTATTCTACAATACTACTAACTGGTAACGCCTGAAATTTTTCTGTGCCGTGTCCTGGTACCATCCTTTTCAGCTGTCTTCCTGCTCAGTGCCCTTGAGCCTAGGTCCTCCAGGGTGCTGGGCTGGTTTCCTTGGAAGGCCCAAGCAAGATCTAGCCTTCTCTGACCACTTGTGTTTATTGTGATGTTTTACTAGGAGCTGAAACTTTGCTGATCTGTGTGCCACTTGCTTCTTATAACTCCATGGTTTTCCAGTATTTATTCTGTAGCCATTAGAAAGGAGCTGAGGTACTATTGACCTGAAAATACTCCTTCTTTTCACATTGTCTTCATGATTTCTAGAAATAGTACATGCAAAAATCTATGTATATTTTCAAAGAATATAAAGCTGATTTAGGCAGGTTATACTTTATATCCTTTCTTTAAAACTTTTATACTAATTGTCATTAGCCAGTTATACTATATAGCCTGGAAGCCTTAATAACATGAGCAGTTTAGTTCTCATAGTTGTGGACTTTGGGACGTCTTAAGATGAAGGCACTCAGACATGAAGTGTCAGTTGTGGGTGAACTTCATGGATGAAGAACTTGATCTGTGTGTTTCTCCATCTGTATGTTGTATCTTCACCTAGCAGAATGGGCAAGGAAGCCTCTGGTGGTCTTTTTTCTAGGGGCAATAATTCCACTTCTCAGGGCCCCACCTTCATGACTAAAAACCTTCCAAACATCTCAACTCCTATAACTGTTTCCTTGGAGGTTAGAATTTCCACATAGGAATCTTTGGGGGGATGAGCATAGACTACAGCTCTGGTAAATATTCTCTGAGATTAGCTGTTGTCTTTAAAGAAAGTGTCTTTAAATACTCATATGCTAAAGTAAGTTTGAATGGTGGGGGTGGAGGATGAGGAATAGTGAGGACATCTGCTTCTTCCTTCCCCCTCTTCTGCCCATTTCTGTGGCTCTGTGAGAGGCCACCATCATGTCACCAACCCTGAAGTGTTTATGGAGATAATTGTGTCACACCCTTCATGGGTTGGTAGGGCCCAAGTTCAAAGGTGGCAAAAATGACAGTAATCAATTTTTTATCTTAAAATTTGAAAGATAAGTCATTGCAGCGAATTCGAGGAAAAATAGAAATTGCTCCTTATTAGAGAAATTCTGTAAGACATCTGTTTCCTTTTTCCCAGAGATCAAATCATGCCCTGCACCGGAGTTCATTTTTATTCTTTCTAGCACTAGGGACACATAAGAGCTGGGCCCTCTGCCTCTGCTTTTTGTTGTTTTATTTTATTTTATTTTTGGTGGCACTTTTCATTGCAATATCTAGGGATACGCTGTTTCTTTTTGAAATACTTATTTTTGGAAACCCTAAAATGGTTGAACATTCAGTCATTCTGTCTTCTCTAAAAACGCAAGCAATGAAAAAAAAAACACCCTTTTTTTTCCAAAGCACCATCCTTCAGAAGTATTCAGAGCCTTGTGCTCATTGTAACTCCTGAAGCTGACTGCCCCTTTGTGTGGTTCAAAACAACTTGGTCAGACCTGTTTTCTTAAGCAACGTAGAGTGAACGTATCTCTTGCAAATCAGGAATGTTATCAAAATTGGTGCTTCTCCCCTCCACCCCCCGCCCCCCCCCCTTTTTTTTTTTTTTGATGAACTCAATATGGTCCTCACACGTGCTTTGCTCTTTTTCTGGGTTGAATTTGGTATCATTAGTCAGCAGTTCAGTTGGGATTATTATGCTTTGCCTGTAAAGCAGTATTCTATTTTTTTTTTTTGCTTGTAGTCGAATCACTTGCTAAAATGTGTACTCCATGTTTGTGCTTTTAGGCTGCCTCTCAGCCATATCTCAGTCATTTGCTCAGGGCAGATTACAGAATGGATGAATTTCACCTAACCCACACACTCACCAGAGCTCTCCAGCCCTCTTCCTCCTTCTGCTTTTCACTTGTCTTCTTGACATTTTGATCAGACTGAAAAAAAAAAATCTTGGGTGAAATTCAAGTCAGTTGATTCACCATCACTTAAGCCTGCTGCAGTTGTTCAATATTTTGGGAGTGTGGCACGTGTAGTAAATGAGAAAAATCCAGGGTTTGAATTAACTGTAGGTTTGAAGTCACCTGTTCTAATGCTAGCCGCACCCTTCCCCCACAAGCCTGTTCCACTTACAGTCCAGCTGTTTGCTTGCAAGGGATAACCTGAGCAGAGATGCTGGGAAAGGAAACACATTGGTGTTTAAAGGAATACTCTCAGGACACACAAGGCTCAGATTTCACCTTGCGTGCCAGGGTTCACAGCTGTCTGTCTGCTTATCCCGGCTGGACTCGCAGCTTCCTGTCGGTTTGCCCCCCTACCTCAGGCTCCTTCCAGCTTCTGAAATGGGCCTCCTTTGCCTTTCCAGTTCCTTCCATTCCACTGGATGTCCTCTCGGCTTCAAACTCCTCCTCCCAGCTGATTGTGAAGTGGAATCCACCGTCCCTGCCCAATGGCAACCTGAGTTACTACATTGTGAGGTGGCAGCGGCAGCCTCAGGACGGCTACCTGTACCGGCACAACTACTGCTCCAAAGGTAAGGGTGTGTGGAGCTCTGCTGGGAGGCACACCTGGGTGGGCCTTGAGGGCACACCCATCAGGTGATAGTTTAGTTCCTTGCCCTAGAAATCAGTCCCCACCATTTATTTTATTTTCCTTTTTTTTTTTTTTTTTTTTTGGTGCCAATCCTGGGGCTTGACCTCACTTGGATTTTTCACTCAAGGCTGACACTCTGCCACTTGAGCCACACCTTTACTTGCAGCTTTTTGCTGGTTAATTGGAATTAAGGGTCCCAAAGACTTGTCTGCCCAAGCTGACTTTGATCTATGATCCTCATAGGTCAGCCTCCTGAGTAGCTAGGATGACAGGCATGTGATTCTAGCACCTGGCTCCAGCCCCCTCCTTCCTTGACATTAGGGCAGCTGACAGTCACTCTCTTCCTCCCAAGCTGTGTTACACCTGCCTCTCATTCCTCCTCCCCTCGGCTTCTCTTTTCCCGAAAGACAAAATTCCCATCAGGAAGTACGCTGATGGCACCATCGATGTGGAGGAAGTCACGGAGAATCCCAACACAGAGGTGTGCGGGGGGGAGAAAGGACCTTGCTGCACTTGCCCCAAAACGGAAGCTGAGAAGCAAGCCGAGAAGGAGGAGGCCGAGTACCGCAAAGTCTTTGAGAATTTCCTGCACAACTCCATCTTCGTGCCCAGGTACATCTGTCCTTGCAAAACAGGAGTGGGCGTTGCTCCCTGGACAGGGAATCCCCACCAAGTAGTGTGGGGTACAACTCAAAGCCACAAAGGAAGATTGGGCCCAGATTTTGCATTCGTACTCCTTCCTGTCCTCTGTCTCCGACTCAGCCCCACAGAGGAGGAGCAAAGGAAGAATGGGGGGGGGGGCGGAGTATCAGTCAGTTTGGAAATGGAAGGGTGACCATGACTTCCGGCCCTCCTCCAAGGCTACAGTTCAGAATTCTGAAAGAACTTCATGCCTGGACGGTGGGTGGGTGGCTGGATTCCAACCAGCGGTGTACCTACAAGGTGCTACCTGAATCCTCGCCTGGCCTGTTCTCTTCCCCTGAGAGGCCTGCAAAACCCGTAGAATTTATTTCATTGTTGCTCTACACTTACAGTCTTTCTTACATTGTAACCGCATAAAGGATTTTTTAAATTTTATTTTATTTTATTGTAAAGATGATGTACAGAGGGGTTACAGTTACATAAATAAGGAAACAAATACATTTCTTGTCAAACAGTGAACATAAAAACATTAAAGTGACCCTCCTCTCCCCCCCCCCTCAATGAATTGTCCTGATATTTGTGAAATGATCAAAGATAGCTCTCTTACTCTGAAGAATCAGTGAAGCAGGAAATAAAGACCTTTTAGGGCAGAGCAGTATTTCCTTTTGAGACTTAAACTCCTCACAATTCGGGGGCTTTTTGTTGTTGTTGTTGTTGTCTTGTATCCACCCACTTTCTTGAAGTGAAGCCACTAGGGCTTGCAGTTGCTAGGAGCCAGTGCAGGCTCTCCCTCTTGCTTTCCTGGAGCTGGGCCTGTGGGCCTGCTATTCAGGTGTTAGGTCACTGTATACCACTGTTTTCTTTTCTGTGATACCTACGGATTGTGTGTGCTTCCTACAGTTCGGAAGAGCTCAAAGGTATTTGACAACCATGACTCAGTGGGACTGATAACCTCCCTGTGAGTCTTGATCCCACATTCTTACATAGTAAAGTTCTTTCTCTTGGTTGCAGTCTTCCTGTAGTCCATTCCATCTGGGCCAGCAGAGGCCAACAGTCCCCATTGCTATAGGAGCAGATGAGTATGGAATATCACTCGCAAGTTGTCTGTTAGTTCTCTATCCAAGGCAACTGGTGATTGATTCATAACCTAGCCTATCAGAGGCCCAGATTACTGGGCAAAAGATTTAGGAGGTGCTAGTCATCAGTTTTCTGTTATAAGAAAATACCAGACACTGGTCAGTATGTAAATCTCACAGTTCTGGAGGTTTAAGAGCATGTAGTCAGCATCTGCTCTGCTCACAAGGTCATATGCACAGCCCATGTGAGAGGGAGAGCACTCAGAGAAGGCAGGAAGCCAGAGATGAGTAGTTGTGACCTTCTTTTATAAGAACATGTTCTCCTAAGAGGCACTGACTCTCCTCAAGGCCAGTGGTAATCCTTTCTGAGAGCAGTGTCCTCTGTGACCTGATTATCTCCCTCCAAACCTCCCACATCTTAAAGGTTCCACCATCTCTTCCCCTTGCCCTGTGGATCACACACAGGAACTGCCAGTGGACAGTACCTTGGTTTTGTCATTGGATATGGAGTCCTAGTGACAGTGATGACATAGTTGTGCGTGGCCTAGATGTTGCTAGTGCAGTGTTCCTGTTCAAATGTGTTTTCCCTTTGCCATACCCCAATGGTGAATGTATGTTCTCTCAGCCTGCCCCCCACCTTGCAAAGCAGATTTCACATGCATGAAGGGAGATACCAGGTTTTGCCTGTGTGAGTTATGACTATTTATGAGAACTTAATGTTTGTTTGCCTCTGACCAAGGCATAAATCTGACCTCCGTACAGGCTTTGACAAGATTCCATAAGAGTTGTCCAGATGACAGAAGGAATGAATCATTAAGTCTGATTGCTTTTTTTTTTTTGCCGTGTGTGTGTGTGTGTGTGTGTGTGTGTGTGTGTGTGTGGTGTGTGTTTTATGGGTTTTCTTGGTGGTGGTTTTACAACTAAATTATCCAAATCCTATTTTGATTTCTTTCAGTCCTTTCAAAGAAGAAATTATTTGGGGGCTGAAATCAAACAAGTCAGATGTAGTTTCCTCCATTTGTCTAATGTGTCCAACATGTTGGAAACAAAATGGATGCTAGAGTTGATACTTGGTAATAAATATCTTTCATCGACATCCATAGTTGTTTGCCAGATCATGTAGTTTGGTTTAACTAGCTAGGATGTTGACAGATGTTGAGAAGTAGCAGGTTCTCCAATGTGAGTAGATTGTGTCAGAGGGGAGTGAGGGAAGTTGGCAGTAAGGGTTGGTCCTACCGTTTGGAATGTAGGTGTTGGCAAAGAGTTACATATAGACCACTCTGCTTACACCACCCCTGCCTTCCTGTTAATCTTCAGTGTGGACGCCTTCCTGTAATCTCCAACTTGGTATCAGTTCTAAGTACTGTACAACCTCCTCAAGTGTGTATTGACAATCACCTAGACTGGTGGGGGGGAGGGGGGAGGCCTCATGGTGACTGGGTGAACATACAGGCTATTGCTTTGCAGCAGGGCAAGTCCAAGCGATTTCTGATTTGTAGGCACAAGTTTGCATTCTGTTGGCCTTGAAGGAAAGGCAGGAAACTTACTGGTAATGTGTTGAAAGGACCTCTAGCAACAGATGTGGTTTTGTTGTTTTTCTCCTTCCTAATAAGTTGGTTCGTTTGCAGGGTGTGAGGATGGTAGATGAGAGACCTCATTTCTCAACCCTTTCCCTAGCGTTGTGAAAACAAATACATTTACCCCTGACCTGTCATTTCCTCACATTGGACATACCTATCTGTGTTAGGCGGGTTTTGTTTGGTTTTGGCATTGCTAAAGTTTGAACTTAAGGCCTCACACCTGACAAATAGGTTCTCTACCATTTAGCTCTGATTATGTTGGAGATAGAGTCTTGCTTTTTTCCCCAGGCCAGCCTGGACAACAGTGCTGAAGCTGAGATGACAGGTGTGCATACCATGTCCAGATTTTTATTGGTTGGCATGGGGTCTTGCACACTTCTTATGTGGTCTATCCTGGAACCTTGATCCTCCTAATCATAGCCTCCTGAGTCTCTTGGATCACAGTGTGAGCCACTGTACTGTGTTGGACAGTTTGAACTGTTAGAGCTGGGTTATAGCCCCATCCAATGAAGGACCATACTTTTGCAGGTGACTCTGGGGACCCAGCAGACTGAGGAGTCACCAGCCCTGTCCCAGCTTTCTCTTTCATGTTTTGGCTGAGGGATCAGTAAAATACCTGAGCCTCTGTGTGGTTTCCAGGGTGCCCTTTCTTAGGTGACTTTTGCTCCACACTGCATTTCTCTCTCCAATACTGAAGACTCATGGACCTTCTCCTAGCTAGGCTTCCCCATTTTCTTAGATTGTTAGAGAAAACATTCATCAACTCCCTCTACCCACTCCCCTTTGCCCACTCACAACATGGGTAACACCTGCCAGTTTGTTCAGGAGCCAACTTTTCCCTCCATTCATCAATGTCTGACCCCAGTGTTGCCATTGATCCATCTGTGTGCCTCTTCCATCTTCTGCTTCCAATGTTACTGGAAGAGCCCCAAAGCCCATTGTTTGCATTCTACAAGGCAGCAACTGGAAGATGACATCCTCATCTGCACTGGTGGGTGGTGGTACCTTTCTGTGGGGACCATATGTGTTCCCTTCTGCTTTTCTGTTGTGACTGCTATTTTTCATCTGTACTTAAGTTCATGACAAAGTCTTTACCCTGCTCATTAGTGGTACCTGGGGGACGCCACAGGTGCCCATTATGAGTAAGAGACAAAGCTAGGCTCAAAAGACCTACAGGATGGGCTAAGAATAGTGGTCCATACCTACAATCACTGATGCATAGAAGACAGAGATGGAAGGTTAGCGGTTCAAGGCCAGCCTGGGCAAAAGTGCAAGACTCCATCAGAAAGAGTGAACAAAAAGGGCTGAGGGCCTGGCTAAAGTGGTGGAGCTGAAGATCCTGACTGAGATACATACTAGGGTTGTGTTGGAGTAATAAAGACCTTAGGGCTCAGGCATTTGCTTTGCTGCTCATGCCAGGACTTCTTTACTTAATTTCAAAGAGGATCAAAGAAGCCACCATGACAGGCCTTTGAATGAAACCTTTCTGTCTGCTATCTTCCCTAACAAACTCTCCCTTGTCCCCTAATGAATCTTAGTACAGCTAGTTGGATTATCTCCTTAAGTGCTAAAACCATAAGGTCTACGCCACGTGGCACAGCATTCCAATGAAATAGTACACAGCCCAGCCAGTGGTGTCTGAGGCATTGTTTTCTTCCTGGTATCATTGAGAAATCACTCTGGGAGCCAAGGAGAGAGGATGTGTGTTGATTCTCCAGGTGTAGAGTACAGAAAGCAAGGTAAATAATAAAGAAGGAAATCCCCTTGTTACTTGCTGGTTCTCATCCAAGGAGCCTGAATAATTCCTCTTACTCCAAGGTTAAGGATATTCTTTTCTATTTCCTATTACCCTAGTTAAAGACAAAAAGATTTGGAGGCATCGCATTACAAACAAGCTTCTCTCTTCCTTTGCAGACCTGAAAGGAAGCGGAGAGATGTCATGCAGGTGGCCAACACTACCATGTCCAGCCGGAGCAGGAACGCCACGGTGGTGGACGTCTACAATATCACAGACCCAGAAGAGGTGGAGACAGAATACCCTTTCTTTGAGAGCAGAGTGGATAACAAAGAGAAAACTGTCATTTCAAACCTCCAACCTTTTACTTTATACCGCATCGATATTCACAGCTGTAACCATGAGGCTGAGAAGTTGGGTTGCAGTGCCTCCAACTTTGTCTTTGCAAGAACCATGCCTGCAGGTATGGAGAGATCCAGTAGTCATATCCCCAGCTTATAACCCTTAGACTCACTCCTACTAAAGAACCTGTGATCACTGATAGGCAGCATGGGTCAACCAGTTGCCAGGGAATGGAACATATACACTCACAGTGGCATCCTTCCCTTCACACTGTCTCTATTAAAAACACTCTCAATCTCCCTGTAGAGTTCTTTCTACTCCACTTGGGTTATGTACTTGGTTTAGTTTACATGGCCTATTTGTACCTGTAAACCCTCTGCCCCAGTTGTGTTGTAGTCAATGAATCCATTCCCTCTCCCATTCATCCAGATTCAGTATCATCCTCATTTAGCCACTGTACAAGTTAGCTTCCCATCACTGTGACAGAATATGTGAGCTAAGGAGCTTATGAAACAGGAAGGATCCTTTTGGTTCACAGTTTCAGAAGTTTCAATCCATGGTTGCTTGGTCCCTGGTTGGCTTTGGGGGCCTGTGGCTAGGCAACAGCACAACATGGTAGAAGTATATGGTGGAGGAAACTTTGCTACCCATGGCAGCAAGGAAGGAAAAACCAGAGGATCCCAATGTCCTCCCTTAAGGACCTGCCCCCAGTGACTTAAGTTCCTCTCACTGGGCCCTACCTCCTAAAGGTTCTAAATCTCCTGTAAGTACAGGCTGGAGACCAAGTCTGCAAAATGAGGACTTTTGGGCAACAGTCAGTTATCAGTTGCCTTGATCCAAGACCATCAGCTCCTGGATTAACCTGTGGCCCTGCTTATTTGGCCTTGTTTGTCCACTGTCAATTGGACAGTGTCTGTGGCTCAGGCAGCTACTCAGCATCCTTGGGAAGAGCTGAACTACCCAGTTCTCATTCTCACAGGAGGTGTCAGGTAGAATGCATGGAGATAATGGGAATGTGAGCAGAGAGGCCTCCTGAGTGTGGTTCTGAGACACACATACCACATCCCTTAGGGCAGCCCTTGCCCTCTGTGCCACATTTTCCCTCAGCCCACTTAGGAGCAGAAAGTGCCCTTCTCAGCTGTAACTTTCTATGACTTTGACTCCCCACCTTGCAAGATCAGCAGTGGCTGAAGGAAGTGATGATGGCAGAGGTGGCTCCCTTGCCCCCTGCTTCCCCCCAGGTTGGCTTGGTGGATGGCCTTCAATGCCCACTGGGCTTTGATGCCTTGTATGATGTCAGCCTGAGTGAACCATGTAGTGGATCCTCCAGGTTCCATGGCCACTTCAGCTCAGTGCATCACAGCCTTTCAGTGTCACTGTTGCTGTGTTAAATGGAATCTTTCCTTTTCTATTTTTTTGAGGGGGTTGCGGGGGCATATGTGGCCATAGGGTTTGAACTTAGGTCTCTGCACTTACTAGGCGGCTGCTCTTATGGCTTGAACCCTGCCCCCAAGCTCTTTTTTAAATTTAAGTTTTCAGATAATGTTGTGTTTGTGATGAGGCCCCCCAATCTCCACCTCCCAACTAGCTGGGATTATAGAAGAGACCCCTGATGGTTCCTTTCTTCAAGTCTTAGAAGAAGAATAGAAGGAAAAGGTTACTAGATGGCCAAGCATTTCCTCTTGTGCAGACCACAGGATTAAAAGGGAAGATACCATGGCATCTTGAGAGGTTTGGGCCACCAGGTATGCGAGCAGTTCCAATGTTGTCATTTCTTTACACTTTGATGTAGAAGGAGCAGATGACATTCCTGGACCGGTTACCTGGGAGCCAAGGCCAGAAAACTCCATCTTTTTAAAGTGGCCAGAACCTGAGAACCCAAATGGACTCATTTTGATGTATGAAATCAAATATGGTTCCCAAGTGGAGGTAAGACAGGCTGCAACTGTGTCAGTCCATACCACAGGTTACCTGTTACCTGTTGGTTAGCTCAGTCAGTGAGGATTTAGATCTTTTTAACAGCTCCAGGTTATACAACTAGCCAGGCTACATTTCTACCATTTTTATTGTAGAGAATGACTCTATGCCACAGTCTAAATCAGTCTTAAAAACTTAAAATTTTTTTGGAGTTATTTTTTTATAGTTACAAAGTTTGGTTATAATTTCTAGGTGTGCTCTACCTTTTTTGGAGGGATATATTTTTAAGACCTAATTTTCCCCTCATATTGATGGCACTGTTCCTTAGTCCTCTTTTTTTTTTTTTCCCTCAAGGCTGGCATTCTACCACTTCAGCCACAGCTCCACTTCTGGCCTTTTGCTTGTTTGTTGGAGCTAAGAGTCTCATGAATCTGTGTATTCCAGGCTGGCGTTGAACTGAGATCCTCAAATCTCAGCTTCCTAAGTAGCTAGGATTATAAACATGAATCACCAGTGCCTGGCAATCTTAAGAACTTTTAATTTTCCTGGGTTCTCTTTTAGTTCCAAACCATGTTTGGTTACATTTCTGGTGTGCTTTATTTTCTCTTGAGGACTACCTTTGTTGTTGGTGGTGGTGGTTGTGGGGCTTGAATTCAGAGCGTAGGTACTATCCCTGAACTCTTTTGCTCTATGCTGGCTCTCTAACACTTTGAACCACAGCACCATTTCTGATCTTCTGATGGTTCATTGGAGATAAGAGTCTCATAGACTTTTCTGCCTGGACTAGCTTGGAACTGAGATTCTCAGATCTCAGCCTCCTGAGTAGCTAGAATTACAGATGTGGGTCACCAGTACCCGGTGAGGGCTACCTTTTTAAAGTCTTGGTTTCTTTCATATTATTGATAATGAAGATCATTGTTTGGTGGGTAGCCAGAGGTTGAGCAGGTGGAGACACCAGTATGGCAAGCTGAACTGGCAGGTGCCAGATCTCTCTGTGATTGTAGGAAAATGATATCGATGTCTTATTTCCCCAGGACCAGCGGGAATGTGTATCCAGACAGGAATACAGGAAGTATGGAGGGGCCAGGCTTAACCGGCTAAACCCAGGAAACTACACGGCTCGAATTCAGGCTACCTCTCTCTCTGGGAATGGGTCATGGACAGATCCTGTGTTCTTCTACGTCCCAGCCAAAAGTAAGACTTATGGAAGGAGTGATATGGTAAAACTTGAGGCTGGCTGGACCAGGACTCAGAAAACTGTGTTGCTGAGGCTATTTGGATTTTCTGTTTCTAGAAGGAGCACACTAAGGAACAGGGCCTTGTAACACACAGGACACACTGAGCCGTGGGTCCTTATCTCATGTGACAGTCTGGAAGAGCCCTTCTTTGGGTCATGGAATAAGCAGTGGAGAGCCAGAAGAGCCCCTTACTTATGTTCCAAAGCGTTTACCAAGCATTCAAAGGACCATTCCACTCCCTGCCTTTCACTAGGCACACATACAAAGGGCCTCGGATCCTAAGAGGATCCTGGGCTGTCATCTAGTCTCCCCGCCTCCCTTGCCTGCCAGTTGGTAAAATACACAATCACAGAAAGCACCAGTGTGTGCTGAATGCACATCGTGCTCACAGTTCTGTGTTGGAACTGATGGGGAACATTATAAGCTTTGTTCGGACCCTAGGACAGAGTTCTTGGAAGGCATTCTATGGGACAACATCAAATTTCAAACTGAATTTTGTAAAATTGCAAGTGAAACAGAACCATGTACTGTCTGTTTTTGAAGTATGATAAAAAAAAAAAAGTTGCGATGATTAAGAGAGGGAGTTTGGGGAGATGTTGGTCAAAGTTAGTCAAAATTTCAAGTTATTTCAATTGAATGACAGGCTGTCATTAATATCTACAACATCCTCTTGAATATTGCAAACAGAATAGTGTTCAGTGTTTCCTCCCCCCCAAACACAAATAAGAATTTGAGGTAGTGCTTACGCTAGTAGCTCAACATATACTTTCAAAACATACCATATGTGATTAATAGATGTTGTCTATGTAATTTTCATGTGTCAGAATAAGTAAAAGTCTCCAACAAAAAAAACACAAAATTGTCTTCTAGTCTACCTAGTAAGCGCCTGGTGCTCATAGCTGAAAAATCCTCCTAGAGACAGATAGCAGAAGGACAGCTTGGGTAGCATTGCAAAACTGAAGCCAGCATCTCATGTACGTGGTATTCACTGGCCTATGCCTAGATTTGGGTTTTAGAGGTAAGCAGATGCTTAGGCAATTAAGTTTGTTCCTGGAAACAACCCAAGTTCTCCCCTGTGTTCCACTTAACTAGTCTTACTAGTTAGCTAGCTGCTGTGTCAGTCAACTTTCCATTACTGTGATTAAAATACCAGAGAGAATTAACTTACAAGGAAGAAAGGCTTATTTTCCCTCAGGGTCTCTAGTGTTTCAATTCATGATCAGAGTCCTCCCCCCCCTCCCGTCCCCTTCCAAGATAACCCCACTCCTCTCCATCAGTGACCTAACTCCCTCCCACTAGGCCCCACCTCCCGAACCACCACCCCACAGGCTAACCACCAAACCTTTGACACGTAGAGCTTTGGGAAGACATTTAATCCAAAACACAGCAGGTTATGTCACCCATCCAGCACCCTTTTCAGAGTAGTGTTTTTCTCTCACCCTTTCTCCCTCTGCCCCTACATCTGTCCCATAAGAACTAAGCCTAGATATAGAGGCCTGGTACTTGGCTGTGGTCTGCAGCCTTGTTTTCTGGGCATTAGTGAGCTTATCTCTTCCTGGGAGAGGACCCATTCCCTGCTGGCCTTTACTGATGCCTTGTGATTGTGCGCCCCTGGAGTTTCTGCAGTGGACGCTGGCTGATACCACAGGGAGATACAATGGATGTGCAGGCTTTGCTTCCTGGTGTGGGGCAAGGCTGTCTTGCTACAGCTTAGGCACGTATTCTCATGTTTACCTCTCCGGGGAGACGGAGGAAGGTTTGGGAACTTTCTGGCACCTGCTGTCTTTTTAGGAACTCTTTGTATGCTTCAAGTCCATTAAATTACCCTTCAGACTTCACGTCGACAGATTGAATTTTCTCTGGTCTTTTGGTCTTTTCTTATATAGCCCAGTCACCCCAACCAGCTTTCTAGCCGTTTAATCACTTTGTTCTTCTAGATGTGTTCTGGTTTCTCTGTGTCCTTGTTGAAATGTGAAACTCAACGAGAACACAGTACAATCTGACCAAGCAGAATAAATGGTACAAACATAAGAAATTGTCCTTAGGGGTGGTGGGGAAAAAAGGAAAAGCCTTCTGCCTTCTTTAAATTGGCATTTATGCCTAGTAAAGATTTTCAGGAATGGTAAGATTCATGAAACTATACTTGGATTGAAATCTACTCAATTAAAACATTAATTGTAAAAACTAGCTCAGCTTTAATAGTATTGAAAGAGTAAGAAGAATACTAGTGTCTAGTGAAAAAAAAAATTCTTGGTAAGTGGCTTATAATCCTTATACCTTAGTCCTCAGGGAGCTCCAAGTAGATATTTCCAGATATTTATCCAACAGGTACTTCAAAAATCAAATACTGCCCTTTGAACCCCCCTGCCCTCCTCCATTCCTTAACTTGGTCTGCGGTGCCAACCCAGTAAGCGATCTCATCACGCTACCACCAGCGCTGTAGCTCAGAGCCTCTGAGTCGCTTGTGTCATGGGATTATTATAAGCTGTGACTGCAGGAAGGTGGGACTTCCATGTAGGGCCCATGACTTGTCAGCTGCCTATGTGATTGTGAAAAAGGCAAGTCACCCCTGTGGACTTGCTTGCTTGTTTGTGGAAAATAAGCAGTGTGCTGGGTTTGGTAGGGCATGACTACCAAGCCATCCTAGCATGAGGATTTTAAGGCAGAAGGATGGTAAGATAGAAGCCAGCCTGGTTTACACAGTGACTCCAAGGCCAGCTTGGACTACATAGATAAGCAACGGGAAAGGAGCAGAGATTTCATAGGACATGCCCAGGCCATGTAATATGTCCTCCCCAGCTCTCCAAGACCTGGCCGTGGCCATGACTCCCTGTCTGTCCAGTGGATGAATTTGACCAGCTCACTGATGGTTTTGAAAACATTGCCTCCTTTTAACCTGTAGAGTGGAATTGAAATCACTTAGTTTGTACAGTGCTCTGGCTTTCCCACCCTTTGCCCCAGTGTTTATTTCCAAGCCTTGTACCCTAGAAAAAAATCCATGTACCCAGGAAGGTTTCTTTCTTTCTTTTTTCTTTTTCTTTCTTTCTTTCTTTTTTCTCTTTCTTTCTTTCTTTCTTTCTTTCTTTCTTTCTTTCTTTCTTTCTTTCTTTCTTTCTCTCTCTCTCTCTCTCTCTCTTTCTTTCTTTCTTTCTTTCTTTCTTTCTTTCTTTCTTTCTTTCTTTTTGCCAGTACTAGAGCTTGGACTCAGGGCCTGAGCACTGTCCCTGGCCTCTTTCTGCTCAAGGCTAGCTAGCACTCTGCCACTTGAGCCATAGCACCACTTCTGCCTTTTTCTATATATGTGGTGCTGAGGAATCGAACCCAGAGCTTCATGCATGTGAGGCAAGCACTCTACCACTAGGCCATATTCCCAGGCCCCCCCCCCTTTTTTTTTAAAGACTCAGGCTCAAGGAACTTTGCTTAGCACCCCTTGTCTCTCATGTTTTCCCTCCCTCACTCCCTCCTTGTATCCTTGGGTGGTTCACTTTCTTCTACCTGTTGACATGCCGATTTTCTGCATCTGGCAGAACCTTCAGGGATGAGGACACAGATCCCCAGGGCCAGGCTGGTCTGTCATCTGTTGTACAAATGGCAGGGACTGTGACAAGTTCTGTGGTCTCAAATTTTGGGAGAAATTCAGAGCAGTATTTGTAAGGGATGGTATGTGTGTGTGCACACACACCTGTGTGTGTAACACATGTGCCTGAGTGTGTATTAATGCTGAAACTATCTCAAGACAGATAAAGGTCAATGTGGTTTGAACACTCTAGATGGAAGACTCTGTCCTTTTTATTTCAGCAAATGCATGCATTTCCACTGAGTCATTTAGTGGCATTCAAAGATTATTTTCCTTCCTTCTACCATTTCAGCTATCAGAATAGACTGTACTTTAGAAAATGAGTTCATATTTCAGTCTGCGCTTACTTAACCTTCTTTACCTACCCTCCTCCCCCAATATATTACTCAGTTGGCTTAGTGTGTTTCGGATACCATTTACTTAGTAAAGGAGTTTTCAAGGATTTTTGTTCTTGTTTTCATAATTCCAACCAAAGAGGAGCCGGAAGTGGAGCTGTTGCTCAGTGGTCAAGTACCCACCTTGAGCAAAAACAAAAAACCTAAAGAGCATGAATCCCTGAGTACAAGCCCTAGTACCAAAACACACACACACACACACACACACACACACACACACACACACACACACACACACACACACACACACACACACACACACACACACACACACACACACACACACACACACACACACACACACACACACACACACACACACACACACACACACACACACACACACACACACACACACACACACACACACACACACACACACACACTGCTAAGCAAGAGCATACCAGACCATTCTCCCCATGACATCCTATCGGTTTCTCCTTCTTCCTGCAGCCACCTATGAAAATTTCATGCACCTGATCATCGCTCTGCCGGTGGCCATCGTGCTGATTGTGGGGGGGCTGGTGATCATGCTGTACGTCTTCCACCGAAAGAGGTGAGGGCCTCAGCCAGGTGAAGGTAATGTTTGTGGTCAGGTGGTTTCATAATTTGAACTTGAGTGAAGATGATCTTGTGGATAAAATGTACAGATTAGGAAACTTGATTTCCAGCCCAGTGTCCTTCACAGGAAGAAAGGGCCTTCTTTAATCATTTTAACATAATTGGACTGTTTTGTTGTGGGATATCTCCCCACCCCACTCACTGAGAGTCCATCTTCACCTCACTGGTAATTCTAGCACATATTGAGACTTCTGGCATATAGAGAACTTTTCCAAGTGTGCTAGCTAAGTCCTCCTCATCAAATAAGCCTTGTTATTTCCAACGAAGCAAAGACACAAAAGTCTCTGAAACCACTCTCCGGAGCCCAGTGAAGAAGCCAGGAGTCTTGTCCTCAAATTTCTGCTGGTCTACCAGGAACTGAGTTGAGAGGGTAAATGGGAGAACTCCCTGCCAAAATACCCTTCTTCTGTAGGATCCCTCGGGATACTCTATGAGACCGAACAAATAATATGGACATAGCACAAATGAAAGGATTAAGCCAGGTGCCAGTGGCTCATGCCTATAATCCTAGCTACTCAGGAGGCTCAGATCTAAGTGAGAATCTCAGTTGAAAGCCAGCTTAGGCAGGAAAGTTAGTGAGATTCTTATCCCCAATTAACCACCAAAAAAAGCCAGAAGCAAAGCTATCGCTCCACTGATAGAGCACCAGCTTTGAGCAAAAAAGTCAAATGAGAGTGCAAGGCCTTGATCTCAAGTTCCAAGACCAGCCCAAAGAGGGAGGGAAGGGGAGAGAGAGAGAGAAAGAGAGAGAGAGAGAGAGAGAGAGAGAGAGAGAGAGAGAGAGAGAGAGAGAGAATATGAAAGTATTCCAGAAATATATAGAGATGAAATCTTTTAATTTGCAATTCTTTTTTTTTTTAACAGGAATAACAGCAGGCTGGGCAATGGAGTGCTGTATGCCTCTGTGAACCCAGAGTACTTCAGTGCAGCAGATGGTAAGGGTCCCAGCCAAGGCTATTGTGAAGGTTATGGAGATTGTCAGGAGTGTTGTTCTTGGGGAAGATATTTGCATGATTTTGAGAGACCTTTGGCCCAAGCTATCTCTTTGAGTTCCTAGAATTATCCTAGAATTCTCCAAGACTTAGAGTATCCATACCTAACCACACATAGTCTTTCCGAAATCCATAGCATGAGGAGAGCAAGCCATGCCACTGTTTCCTGATCTTTTCTCTTGTGGGTTTTAGGAAGTTACATCTTGTCTTCTCCAGCTCAAGGTTCCCCCCCCCCACACACACACACACACACTTCCAAGCTACACTTGGTGGACTCTAGGGTGTATTCCAAATCTGTTTCAATCCTATTTTTCTTCTCCAGTGTACATTCCTGATGAGTGGGAAGTAGCCCGAGAGAAGATCACCATGAGCCGGGAGCTTGGGCAAGGGTCCTTTGGGATGGTCTATGAAGGTGTGGCTAAGGGTGTAGTTAAAGATGAGCCTGAAACCAGAGTGGCCATTAAGACGGTGAATGAGGCAGCCAGCATGCGGGAAAGGATTGAGTTTCTCAATGAGGCTTCAGTGATGAAGGAGTTCAATTGTCACCACGTGGTAAGAGAAAGTCTTCAGGAAGCCTGAGTCCTACAGGGATTCCCCTATGTGCCCCCCATGGCCCAGCCTGTGGAGTTGATGTCTTTTGCCCTCTGCCTTCTAGATAGCTTCCCCATTGCCTTATTGATATGTGCCTGTTCCAACTTCCCTAGTTAGCCCTGGTCCTCTCATCTGGGCCCTGCTCCCATCTACCAGGCCCCAGCACTACACTGCAAAGCAATGTCCAACCTTCTTGTTGTGATTTTTTCCCCAGGTACGGTTGCTGGGTGTGGTGTCCCAGGGCCAGCCAACACTGGTCATCATGGAACTGATGACCCGGGGCGATCTCAAAAGTTACCTCAGGTCTCTGAGGCCAGAAACAGAGGTCAGTCCTCACATTTCATGGTGTGACCTTGCCTGTTCTGTTTCCTTTACCAACTCCCCTGGGGTGGGGGGGAGCGTTATGCCTGTAAATCGCTTTACTCTTCTGTGTTGACTGTTCACTTCATGCTAGTTATGCGTCGAGAATGCAGGCTGATGTAGACCTTCCTAACAGGGACTTGGGATTCTGTAGTGCTCGTCCCAACCAGGCCATGCCAGTGCCAGCCCATAAGTGCTTTAGACAGTTTGGTGTTTGGCTGGCTAGATCCTTACCTGTATACCTGGGGAGTGGCAAGAGTGATTTCCCACCACACAGGCTTTCCCTGTACTGCCTGCCAGCTGTGCCTTCTTCGCAACCGGGAGGCAAGATGTCTCATAGTCTCCATCCACAGATCAGGCTGGGTCCTAAATTATAGTCACCTCAACTAGTAAAAGCTTTCGAATTCAAATCCTGCTCAAGTCCTATGTGAGTTCTCACTAGTCACTGTGGGGACCCCCCCCCCACTTCTCTCCTGTTGACCCCCAAGCCAGCTTCTCAACATGTAGAAGCCAGGCTTTTATATATCATGATCTCTAAGAATGAGTCAGTAGGTACAAGAGAAAGAATGCTGAAAGCAGCTACCTCACACTGGACCATCTCGGTGGGTCTCAAGTCTCCTTAGACCCTAACTATGCTACTTAAAGGGATGGAGTACATCTGCCTGCATTCCCTAGAGTTAGTCCCTCTTCCTACCCCTTTGTGTTTCTCTTGTCATTCTGTTGAACTTCTTGTTTTCTTCTTTTAACCTACAACTTAGTCATCTCCCAAATGACAGTCCCTTCCTTTTAGCTCCAAGCACAAATGATCTC
The DNA here is from genome assembly GCF_023159225.1 of Perognathus longimembris pacificus. Taxonomy (NCBI): domain Eukaryota; kingdom Metazoa; phylum Chordata; class Mammalia; order Rodentia; family Heteromyidae; genus Perognathus; species Perognathus longimembris. Next base: position 36,917,707 of record NC_063180.1, on the reverse strand, counting down.
ATTTATTTACAACACATGCTGTTTGGGGTTTTGTGAGAGCCTCGGGAGCTGAGTGCGGACCGAGGGTCTGAGCCAGGTAATTGGCAAGTCAGTCTCCAAGCCTCTGTTTCCTCCCAGCCTTGGTCCCTAGCACCCCTGCATGGCATTGCCTTTTCCTGCCAAATGAATTGCCCACCTTATGTGTGGCTCCTTGGAAAAGCAGAACACAATCACCCCTTTGTCCCCAATCTAGGCACAGAATAAGAACTCAGGTCCAAGCAGTGGTCTTCCCAGTGGTTCCCTGGAGTCCTCAGCTAGCCAATCCAGGTTTCTGGGTTGCAGTTTCCCCATTGTATAATAGAAGAAGGCAGATGAAGTGTTTACTCAAGTCCTTTTCAGATCTGAAATCCACTCTGAATGTGTCAGATTTAATGGGGGCTGGGGAGTGGTACTGGGGCTTGAACTCAGAGAACTGTCCATTAGCTTTTTCACACAAGGCTGGTTAATGCTCTACCATTCGAGTCACACCTCCACTTCTAGCTTTTTGCTAGTTGATTTTTAGCTAAGACTCTCATGAACAGATTCCAGCTTCCCAAGTAGCTAGGATTACAGGTGTGAGCCACCAGTGCCTGCCAACTTAGGGGTAGTTTTTAATTCCAAAGCCAGTATGTTGCTATCTTCTGCAAAGGGGGCTACTTGTCCGTGCTGCTGGCCATGGAGGCTGAGCCTTTAATGTCCACAGAAAACAATAAAGTGAAGATGCTGACCTTTGGTATCTTTGTATGTTAGAAGAGAGCAGGTAGGGAAGGAGAAGATGAAATCATTCCTAAGGTCCCTCCCTGGAAAATAAAGTAGGCATCATCATCTGGGATGCACATTCCTGCGGGGCCTTTGTCATGTGCCTTTTCCCTTTTCTTCTACTTTGATTGTAGAAATCAAAGGAAAAATACCAGCTAATTGTAATCTTAGTAAGAATCCTTCACATCCAAAAAACTGCTTGCTTCACATTAGATGATTCTTGGAAAATGCCTGTCCAAGCAGTGCTCATTGGTGCTTCCTCAAGAGCCCTGTATGATATGTTCAGAGGTCAGGCACATGGCTGACCACTGAGTCGACACTGTGCTCTTCAAAATAATAGGTGCCTTCAGAGCAAGTCCTGGTCTCTGAGCAGAATGACCTGGGATGCTCAGATTGAATGAAGATGGATTTGCCAAACTCCCCTTCAGGAACTGAATATAATTTTTTTTTTTTTTGCCTAACTGTTCACACGGATTTTTCTTTTTCTCATCTCCAGCAGAAGAATGTAGTCCTAGAACCACCCAGTCTAAGCAAGATGATCCAGATGGCTGGCGAGATTGCAGATGGCATGGCGTACCTTAACGCCAACAAGTTCGTCCACAGAGACCTGGCCGCCCGCAATTGCATGGTGGCCGAAGATTTCACAGTCAAAATCGGAGGTGCGTCCTTCGCTTTTGCCTTCCAGATCCAGACAAGAACTAAACTCACGGGTGGTTTTAGGGATCTGGTGGCAGTTATCCTTCCCCCCAGGAGAGTTTGCCCAGTGTATTCCTAAAGTGCCAGAACCTCCTCTTGAATACAAAGGTGTACAGCTAATTGCTTGTCATCCTGCCTGGTCTGGCTCTCTTCCTGGGAGTGCATGAACATGGTGGTCCATGTGGACACTACCATGTAGTATCCGTGGCTCCTGAGGTCACTTAGGTAGAAGAACCCTCTCAGCACTGGCTACCCTGATAATCAGGGTAGTATCCTCAGATGAGAATAACAGCCATCAGTACAATCTTGCCACAAATTCTCTAGGTCCTAGGGCGTGCTCTCCCTGCAGAGATCCGTGAAGTTTTCTAAGACGTGAAGGGGCAGTGGCAAAGACATGGCAGTCCCTCAGAGGAGGGAAGATCTGTGCTTAGGCATTTCACACCCGAGGGAGGCTGGTCAGCCTCCAAGCTTTTGACCCCTTTGTGATTGCACCACTGTGATCTTAGCTGACTGACCCTCCCATGGCCACCCCTCCTACTGTTAGACCAAAACAAAAAGAAAGGGTTGAGTTGAATTTCTGATCACTGATCACTTCTCTCACCCTTTCAGTGTGGGGTTTTCTTTGGTCTTTTCATCCACCTCACAAAACACACAGAGCATCAGGCGAGCTCAGGACACCACCCGCTTGGACCACGACCTATATCTTCGAACTAGAATAGGAGGATAGTTCAGAAAACTACCCAACATTCAGCCTGAGAAAGTGCAGAGACAACTTAGCACTCAAGGAAACCTATTTACAGTTAACCTCTTTGTCTAGCTCTTGAATCACATGCTCTGCCTTAGCAATGCTTTTTCTTTTTTTTCCCTTTTCCTTTTTCCAAAGCAGAGGTGCACTGTCTTCACTTTGCATTTATTTAGAGGAGCTAGAGGGGCTGGAATTGCTCGTGATCCCCCAGTGTGGCTCTGGCGAGGCCATCAGGCATTCTCACATTTAGGGTCTTGTGGTACATACCCAGCTTGACCAAGCAGCCCTCAGAGAAATAGAGATATCCCAGGAGACTGTCCCGGGGCATCCTGGGAAAAGCCACTCCGCATACTGATGGAGCTTCCTTAGTACTCTTTCTGCTTCCCTGTAGGGGACTGAGATTTGCTATCCAGCCATGTGACATATTTATAGCGATCCTTTCTTTATAATTGGAAGGTTTTCTTTCAAGAGTTCGATTTTTTTTCTTTCGTGTTTAAGATGAGAGGTGATTTTTCTCCCCCTCTACTTTTGTCTTTCCCATTATATGCAGGTAACCGAGGGAGGTCTTCTCCTTTGCATGCCACTGGACTAAGTCAGATCTGACCTTAGCACTTGATGTTTATTCTTTGCCAGGGTTCATCAGTGTTTTCCCAGTGTCCCCCATCCCCTGTAGTTACAAACACAACACATGTCACATCATTTCACCAGAAGCAGTTGGCTGGCCTTTTGTATTGGACAAGAGCAGCTTATGTTGGTCAGTGTCCATGAAACTCCATCTTTTGTGAGTTTGCTTTGCTTTTGTAGCCTTTCTTCTTGCAGCAAGTGTTAGAGACATGGCAGAATAGAACAGTCCTTTCTCCTGGGTCTGAGAATGAGGAGTCCATGGGAGAAAAGGTCATATGATTGAGTGGAAAGTCCAAATCTGAAAGAGAACAAATAATTTGGGATTATAGAGCAAGCCTGCCATCAAACATAATTACATGACATCTCCTGGCATCATCGAAAATGGAAGAAATTTTTAGGAACGATTGGGTATATTATGTTGAAAAACAGCGCTGGGTAATTGCTGCAGGAGCCTAGTAAATAGCGTCTCTTACGTGTCTCACCGTGTTCTTTGATCTTTGTGGTTGGTTACCCTGAGTGATTTCCCCTTTACTAAGCTTGGAGAGTCCTATTCTTTGGTCATAAGCCCAGGCCACCAAGAAGACAAGTGTGCCCTCTCCCACTTAGGCAACCAAGCTTGAAAATCGTGTGTTACGGATCCATGGTCTGTGAGGGCACAGTTTTCTTGATAGATCAAGGAACTCCACAATTTGCAAACGGCCCATCCTTTTCAATGTAAGAAGAGAATTAACTCCCTAAGGAAGCTAGATTATATAAATATGACCAGAGCTTTCTTGGTAGTTAGCTGTCACGGGCCTAATCTCCCTTTACAGTCTGTCCCTTGTATGATTACAAATCTTACTATTGGGCCTCCCGAGAGTGGAGCGGGTTGCCCGTGTCTCACCTTGAACATGGAGAGAATCAGGTGCCCGGTCAGTGCTAGGGTCAGCCACGGTGTCTCTGCTTCATCCCCTGAGCTTCTTTCTGCCACATAACCACCACCCCTTCTCCGTACCCTCCAGATTTTGGTATGACCCGAGATATCTATGAGACAGACTACTACCGGAAAGGAGGCAAGGGGCTGCTGCCTGTGCGTTGGATGTCTCCGGAGTCACTCAAGGACGGCGTCTTCACCACTCATTCGGATGTCTGGTAGGACAAGCATTGGTATAAGGCCAGCCAGGTCCCTCTAGCCTCTGTGTGCGCCATTGCTAAAGATCCAGGGCTTTCTTTTCCTCGAGATATCTGTTGCCTTCCTCTGATATCCACCCTGAACTCTTGGTGGTGTTCCTGCTGCCGGTGGGGGCAGCTAAGGAGAGAAGGGCATTGTGGGACTCCCAAACATTTTCAGTAGCTTTTAAGTACATTCCCAGAAGTTAAGGACATGCTTTTCCCCTGCTTCCCTTTCTTCTGTTTTCCTCTTTCTCATTCATTCGGTACTGGGTTTGTATACCTGTCTCCCCTAGCTGAAATCTTCAGACTGTAGACACTGCTGTATTTTATTTTATTATTTATTGTCTTGAAGTAGTTGCCCAGAGATTCCAGTTGCACATATCAGTTTACGAGTATAGTGCATCTTGATTGTCACCTCTTGCATAGTTCTCCCCGAACCCCACTCATCCACTCAAGTCACCTGGTTCCATTTGCACACATGTACATAGAACAGCATGGCCCACCCTTCCTCTCTCCATTCATCTGCCCCCGGCCCCTTGAGCCTCCTCACTTTCCTCTGACAAAATGTATTTGGGCTTCCTGTTGTTCATTTTGTTAAACTGAGGGTTAGTTGTTCAAAGGAGTTGTGCCATTGGAATCTTCCCCCTTTAAAGCTTGTGAACCTTTCGAGTTTTCTTGCTGGTCTCATCTGCTGCCTACCCCCTCTCTGGGAGGCAACCATCCCTGTGAATCCATGAATGGTTTTGGAAAACCAAATGTCTCCCTTAGTAGTAATGTGGCAAAAGGACATTGGCCAAGGGGTACAAAGACTTCCCTGTAGCATTGTTTACTGCCATTCCTTGGAAACGCTGTGTAGAAGCAGTCAGGTTCCGAAATACAACTGAACTTCTTGGCAGGCGAGAGCCCTGGCACATCCACCTTCTAGAATTTCAACGAGTGTCTTGGCTTTCCTCTCGGGAGATCCCGTTGCTGTTATGTTACAGAAACGGTGGTTGTTTACTCCCAGCTGTGGATGACTGCATAGAGGAACTATTTCAGTAGTGACCGACATCATTTTTATTTTTATTTTTTTAACTTCATGAACCTTGTGCAGTCAACAGCTCCAAGTCTCATTTGGAGGACAGGTGCAAATTGGAAATAGCATTGACATAGGACCCAGCAGAGCCCGATTGCTTCTTGAACTCAGAGATGAGATCTGTTGAGCCAGTGAGCCTGTCCAAGATGGTTACCTCTTTTCTGTCAAATCAACAAAGCGAATGCACTACTTCTGAGATTGGAGTGGCAGGGAAGGGCCCACCCGGGCGTTCTCTTTCATGGGTTTGCTCTAGGCTTCGTGCTTCAGGAAGCTTTGAGGTCGGTTTGAAGAATGGAAGCATAGGCGGCAGGGTGGGTGGATGAAACAAGAGTCCTTAACTTCTCACAGAATGACTCTACCCAGATTCTGGTTAGCAGCCATCACCAGCAGCAGCAACAGCAAAGAGATCCACAGGGTGCCCCATGCCGATCTCCACCCTTGAACTACATAACTGTTATGAACCAAGGAGAGAAAAACAGGCACCCAGGAGAGCGGGCCTCTGGGATTCGTTCCATCAAACGGCTAGGCTCTGACAGTGCTGCAGTATTTTTGTTTTCTCAACCCAGCCTTTGAGGATACAGTGGGGCTGGGGAAAAGGCCAGGATGTGGGGTTATGTGGGTTTCTCAGCTGCCTGGGCTCTGCCCTGAAGCTACCTCCCCCACCCCTCATCGAAGAATGTGGGGCATGTTTAGAATGTATTCGATAGCACAGGACAGTTATTCTTCAACCAAGTCTGAAGAACCAGATTGGACTTGGTAGGAGGGTAGAGGGTTAGGGAAGCCTCTCTGAGATCAGGTCCAGCCCTGAATCCTGTCCACAGCACTTTCCACAGCTGGCATTCGGGCGTCTCTGGAAACACTGCCAGAGACTGCACATTGACCTCCGGGCAAGGACGGGTGGACCACCAGACTCAAGGCAGGAGTGTGCCTTTCCTGCATGGCTCCGGTCACTCTCTGTGTGACTACCCATTGGCTATCTTCTGATCAGGCTGTGGGGTCACACACGCGAGTCTCTTCTCCTCCAGTCTCCTCTGTCATCTAACACTTTGTTCTAGGGTTTTATTAATGATAGGCAGCTTCTCCTTCAGCTCCCATTTCCCCCTCAAATGGCCCATTTGGTTTAGAAGACATGGCCTACCCCTGGGCCTAGAGGGAGATGGGGGAAAGACTGCAGACGTGGACACACAGCCAGGTTGTATTCCCATCCCAAGAATATGTATCACTCCCAGCCTTTACTTGTTTATTTAGCCAATCCTGGGGCTTGAACTCAGGGCCTGGGCACTGTCTCGAGCTTCTTTTGCTCAAGGCTATCACTCTACCACTTGAGCCACAGCATTACTTCCAGTTTTTTGTTTATGTGGTACTGAGGAATCGAGCCCAGAGCTTCATTCATGCTAGGCAAACACTCTACCACTAAACCACCTTCCCAACCCTTTGTTCCCCCGCCAAAACCCGGCCTTTATTTCTTGGCTTACTGAGCTTTCCAAATGGTCACAAGTATGGAGGGGTGTTTGTTGCTTTCATAGTTCCTTTCCCTCAGCAAGCAGTGTGGACTCTGAATGTTCCGACTTGCTGGTGCCTGGGATGTTTATTAGTGCTACCTTGTGTCTTTGGTCAGCTTGCTAGGGATTGAAGGCTACATCTACAGGCTTTAGAGTGAATATAGAGGTCGCTGGACTGGACAGCCTGGTGCTAGAGTTGGGTACTAGGCACCAGTGGCTCACACTGCTAATCCTAATATTCAGTGGCTGAGATCTAAAGATCATGGCTTGAAGCCAGCCTGAGCAGAAAAGTCCCCTAACCTCTGTTGGCGGTAGAACTGAAGAGGCTGGGTTTCCCCGGGCAAGGCTGCTCCAGTGGAATGAGGCGTTGCCTGCAGAAAGGCCAGGAAATAAACGGGGTGCAGGACAGAGTTCAGCTGGAAGCATGTTTGTGGATAGCTAAGTGACAAAGCTAGAGGAGAGCCGTCAGAGCTGCCAGGGCCAGCGTGGGAACCATCCAGCAAGAGCTAGATGCCTGGAAGCCAGGAACACAGGCCAGAGAGGGCAATGGAGCAAGAGAAATAGGCCAGACCAGCCTCGAGTCAGGAGACATAGAAATTTGATCATTGTGAGCCCAGGCCTTGTTTCAGACTCGGGTGGGCACCAAGGCAAGCTGTAGATGTGACCGGACAGGATTGAGAAGGCAGAGGTCCCATCAGCGAAGATGACAGAAAGCCACTTCTGTTGGCTGCAGATCGTTCAAGCCGCGCTCTGGCCTTTGGATCTGGCTTTTCTGAGTCTCTTGCACAACATGAAGACAATGTCTCTAATCCCTGGCCATAAGAAAAGAACCTTGGTGTGGTCAAGTCTTCTGATTGCTAAGATTCTATTTATGTCTATCATTGGCTTTGAGTACCAATGTGCACAAAACCCTTTTGTTTGTAGGAAGGATTTAAAACAGCAAACCAATCTTTCTGACTCAGGGTCAGATTCTTCTGCCTATAGCCCCCCATAGCCTCTTCCTCCAGGCACGGCCAGCGCCCTTCAGGTTTCCACCAGCAGCCTCGTGGGCAGCTGGTCGGTGGTCAGCTTGCTTTTTTCCACTGGCAGCATGATGGCAAATAGGATTTGTCAAGGGTAAAGACTTGCACATCCACTTGGCAGATGATAACATTCCTCGTAAACAGTTAGCTATAGGAAATGTGTCTATGTATTGTTACACCTGCTGTGGTTTGATCTTCTGAACTCATGAGCCAACTGCCTTCATGATAGAGCTGCCCACGGCTCTCCCAGATGAGTGCATTTGTCAGCCAGACTCTGTGCAAAAGGGTCTTTGGTTATAAAACATAACCCACAAACCAGCACAGCCCATCCCAGTGCCCCACCTGTGACAGAGCCCCCAACCCCGGGCCAGAAGTTCTTAAGTTCTGTGGTATTCTCTTCCTGGGCTCAAAGCAAGATCCCTCTAACGCTTTATATAAAGGCCTAGGTTCCCATCCCATGCCTATCAAATCAGAGTTTGCACTGGGGGTCCAGGCAGAGCATCATGGGATATAGGTCTCCTAACTATTGGCTTGGAACTCAGATGAGAAACCTAAGATACTTGATCATCATCCCAAATCTATGGCCAGGCCGGAACCCTGGGGTCTGCGTGCATCACCTTGCAAGATGGATACATGATGGGGACCGGAAATGTATATGGCGAGCATCAAACTATTCAAGAATGTAGGAAGAAGGAAGGACGGAGGCCTGCAGTCCTGCTAGTGGCTTTCTACGTCACTCATGTTTCTCTTCTCATGTAGGTCCTTCGGGGTCGTCCTATGGGAAATTGCCACACTGGCTGAGCAGCCGTACCAAGGCTTGTCCAACGAGCAAGTCCTTCGCTTCGTCATGGAGGGCGGTCTTCTGGACAAGCCAGACAACTGCCCCGACATGCTGTATGTATTTCCTGAACCCTCTCCCCACTCCTTCGATTTTTATCCTTTGAGTAACTAGTTCCCTGTGTCATGTGACCTAAGAATTAGGAAGTGCAAGAGTCCTGTGGGTATAGCCATGGTCAGGAAAGGATTAGAAGAGGAATTCTTTATCCTCACAGAAGGCCAAAGTCTTCATAAGGCCTGTGCTTGCCTGTGTACATGTACCTTAATTCCTTAGTGCTTCAGTTTTGTTTTGTACTTATCCTGGAGCTTGAACTTGGAGGCCTTAGCACTGCCCCTGAACGTTTTGTTTGTTTGTTTGTTTGTTTCTTGTTTTACTTGGCTCAAGCCTGGTACCACTTTCAGCTTTTAGGTAGTTAGTTGGAGATAGGTGTCTCACAGACTTTCCTGCCCGGGATGCTTTTGAACTGCGATCCTCAGATCTCAGCCTCCTGAGTCACTCAGGAATGAGTATCATGAGCCACTGGCACCCAACTTCCTCCTTCAGTTTTGATTCACGATTTGCTCTGGGATTTCTCAGGCCCAGGGTCTGTGAAATATGTGAGCAAGTCAATCCTAGATCACCACCAGGCAAGGACTCAACATGTAGGCCAGATACAAGGGGGCAGGGGGCGTGGATTACCCAGCAAAGCTGGGGTGGGGGAAAGCTGGCCTCCCTCCACCCCCTACCTGCCGTGTCTTCTCTCCACCTTGAGTGGGGCAGCTACTGTATACATGCCAGCCTATTATAAGTGTGGGCAGTGAAGCCCACTGAATTTGCACAGAGGCGCACAGTAATAGAGTGGCCTACTGGGACCAGCAGTGACCTGCCAGCTTGCAAGTAGTTCAAGAGTCTCTGCAGGTGTATGAGTTTTGTTCCTGTGGTTTGGGGCTGGCCATAGAAGTGGTATTGTCTTTGTACTTTTCCTTTACACTTTGGTAAACATTTGTCTCTGAGAAACTCCTGGGACTCATGGTTTTTTTGGATCCACCTCCAGACAAGTAGAGTTTTCATAGGAATTTAATCTGCCTGGGAAGCCGCCACCTGCCATGGGAAAGGCTGTGCACTTCCTGTTCCCAGGGTAGCGAGGAGGAAGTTTACACGCAGAGGTTACTCTTGGATCTGAAATGTTTCATTCAGGAGGCATTTCTGCTTCACCATCCAGAATCCCCCTTGGCAAATCTGCCTTCCTTCTAAGAAAAGAACAGCATGAGGAGAGGCAAGCTGGCTGGCTTTGTGGAAGGGGGAGTCTGTGGCAGCCTTCTTATGTGTTCTTCAAGAGGGGGGTTCTCGTGTGTGTGTGTGTGTGTGTGTGTGTGTGTGTGTGTGTGTGTGTGTGTGTGTGTACATGAAATGAAGGAAAGAGGAAAGTCTAAGCCCTCAGGAGTTGTCTGAAACCTGCTTGGGCTCATGTGAGGAGGAAGTGCTGGGTTTGTGTGCTTTGAGGGGAGTGGGCCTCCTTGGCAGCACTGTAATCTCGTGGAGGGAATGTTTCAGCTCAGGCTCGAGAAGACCCCTTGGCTATTCAGCTGTGTCTGTAGTCTGTGTGGGCAGTGGGTGGCCTAAGGATTAGCCAGTCCCCCCCCCCCCCGCAGCCCCCACCAGTGGCACAGTATGATCCAGCTTTAGAAGAAGGATATCATTGCCCAAACCCCAGGGTGTTTAGGTCTGTGAGTCTCAATGCCCCCACTTGAGATTAATTTAGCAACTATCATGGGACTAGATTTGGATTGTGGGTTCCTACTACATCCATATTTAAATGAATGGGGCAGCCAGTCTTCAACCCTCTTTCACACCCAGGTCTGTGCTGAGCCTGCAAATGCCATTGAACCCTGTGGGCACGTGCTGGCTGCTAAGTCAACAAGAACTGAGGGCAGTGGGCTGGGGATATGGCCTAGTGGCAAGAGTGCTCGCCTCGTATACCTGAAGCCCTGGGTTCAATTCCCCAGCACCACATATACAGAAAATGGCCAGAAGTGGTGCTGTGGCTCATTGGTAGAGTGCTAGTCATGAGCAAAAGGAAGCCAGGGACAGTGCTCAGGCCCTGAGTTCAAGCCCCAGGACTGGCAAAATTAAAAAAAAAAAAAAAAGAACTGAGGGCAGAGTAGTCCTTGGTCTCATGAAACCAGGTGACATGGATGACTCCAACTTTAATACTGTGGGATGAAAGCTAGGACAAAGGTGTGAGCTCTGCCATCAAAACCTAGGTGATGCTGGGTACCAGTGGCTCACACCTGTAATCCTAGCCACTCAGGAGGCTGAGATCTGAGGATCTCGTTTTTGAAGCCAGTCCCAAGCAGGTAAATTCATGAGACTCTTTTATTTCTATTTAACCACCTAAAAGTTGGAAGTGGAGATATGGCTCATATGGTAGAATGCCAGCCTTGAACAAAAAAAAAAAAGCTAATCAACAGCACCCAAGCCCTGAGTTCAAGCCTTCGGACCAACACACACAAAGAACTAAATAAATGAAAAATAAAAACAAGGACAGCTGTGCGGTCACCAGAGCCGGCCTGTGTTTTGTTTTGTTTTATTTAAATGTCTTTTTTAAAGGAAGGATTTTTTTTTTTTAATCAGCTCATAAATCCTTCTAGAATCTATTGGAGAGTTCTCGTGTGGAAAGAGTATAAACAAGGTCTGGGATCCCACAGAGTAGAAAAGACTTCCTTTTATGGGCAGCGCTGGAAAGACCAGGGCTGGAATGATTTAAAGGGGCATGGCATGGTTTGTTTGTGCTGGTGTCACCACATCACTAGCGTGCCCGTGGCACCTCCTCGGCTCCCAGCCACAGGGCACGGAGCCAGATGCAGCTCGTGTTCTTGGCCCCCACCAAACTTCTATTCAGGGATAAGTTAGTTTGTCAGAGAGGGAATGGCAGCCCAGCCATAGAGATGAGTTCCACATGTTTACTGCCCATTTGAATGCAACCAGGGCCGAACAGGGAGTGGGGGTCAGGGGTAAGAGTTTCTTGGGAAATGCTGGGGGGTATGGGATAATTGCAGTGTTTGCACCTGGCCAGAGCAGCCAACAACACCCTAGCTGCCAGTTTGTTTATCAGTGTAAACCACACCTTCCCAGGACATCCAACTATCCTTAGTGCATGGCTGAGGTTGGGCGGGGGCATCTTCTTCCAGGCTTGTTGGCTTCCTGTTTCCAGTCTCCATTGAGACTTGACTAGGTGAAGCGTGAACCCCTGCTTTTGTGTGGTGTCCACCGAGCAGAGGGTCTGTGCTCTTTCTGTTATCCCTACAGCCTCCTTCCTCAGGCCCTGTACCCAGAGGCAGCTTAGAAATGGCATCGTTGAGGAAGCTATGGTCCTTCTTCAGCCTCATTAGTGGCAAATGGAGCTTTCCCGTTCTCTGATTCTGGTTGAAGTTGAGGCCGTACCTTTAAGAGTTGCTTCAGCCAGAAAGCTCTGTGTGTGTGTGTGTGTGTGTGTGTGTGTGTGTGTGTGTGTGTGTGTGTGTGTGTGTGTGTTGTGTTGTGTGTGTGTGTGTGTGTGTGTGTGTGTGTGTGTGTGTGTGATTTGTTTTTCTATTTCAATACAAGGGCTTTGAACTCAGGGCCTGAGTATTTTCCCCTCAGGCTCAGGGCTAGCAATCTACCACTTGAGTCACAGCTCCACTTCCAACTTTTTGGTGATTAATGGGAGAAAAGAATCCCATGGACTTTCCAGCTTGATACTGGCTTCAAACCGAGATCCTCACATCTCAGCCTCCTGAGCAGCTAAGATTATAGGCATGAGCCACTGGCACCCAGCTCATTGGTGGTCTTTATTTCTTACCACTGCCACTGTTGGTAAGATACCTGGCAGTAGACAGTGTAAAGGAAGTTAGACCCTTCTCAGGAAATGAGAATTGAGGGTTTTGTATCTTGGTGGTGCCTGGATTCTGCACTCATGAAAGCCACCCAGGTGGGTAGGGTGAAGGCAGAACCGTGCCAGGTCTCTCACAATTACAAGTAGGGAACCACAGAAAGAAGCCTGTAGGGTTAGTCGGCCATGGGACCTCCTCCCAGTCTGGCCCATCCAACCCTCTGCCCTTCCCTCCTCAGGTTTGAGCTGATGCGTATGTGCTGGCAGTACAACCCCAAGATGCGGCCCTCCTTCCTGGAGATCATCGGCAGTATCAAGGACGAGATGGAGCCCGGCTTCCGGGAGGTGTCCTTCTACTACAGCGAGGAGAACAAGCCCCCCGAATCCGAGGAGCTGGACCTGGAGCCCGAGAACATGGAGAGCGTACCCCTGGACCCCTCGGCCTCCTCATCCTCGCTGCCTCTGCCCGACAGACACTCAGGACACAAGGCCGAGAATGGCCCAGGCCCTGGCGTGCTGGTTCTGCGAGCCAGCTTCGACGAGAGACAGCCGTACGCGCACATGAACGGCGGTCGTGCCAACGAGCGCGCGCTGCCGCTGCCCCAGTCATCCACCTGCTGATCCTCGGAGCCGCTGAAAGTAACGTGTGCGCCGGGCACAGGGGCGGGCGGGGAGAGGGGGGTCCACCAGCGAGTCACAAGCCTCCTGCACCTCAGTGGATCTTCAGAGCGACCGTGGCGACCCACGGGGGACAGCTTCTCTGCAGTAAACGCATTTGGGGTGTTCCTTTTTCAATATGCAAGCAGCCTTTTTATTTCCTTCCCCAAACCCTGACAGGGCAAGGGCCTCTACACAACTGAATGATCGTAACAATTGCAACACAGCCACTCTGCCTCTCTCTCTCTCTCTCTCTCTCTCTCTCTCTCTCTCTCTCTCTCTTTCTCTCTTTCTCTCTATCCTTCCTCTCCTTTATCTGCTTCATAATGGAAAAAAACAACAACAACAAATCTCTGCAACAAGCCCAGCCAAGATGTCCTTCCCCGTCCCCCAATTTTTTAAAATCAGATTGAGGAAGTGTCTGCCCTTGGGGGAAACCCTGCACCCACCTGCCTGACACCATAGGTCTTCACAAAAACAAACACAAAACGCGCACACCTGCACATGGAGACAGAGGGTTTGTTTTCTTTTTTTTTTTTTTTTAAACTATCTCTAGGCTTTTCGTAGGGCTATCCCAAAATTGTTAAAGGGTCCTTGTCCATCCACGGTTGTTACCGGGTTAGCAATGCCAAATTTCTGCCAAAATCCTGGATTTTTGTCCTCCCCCCCCCCATGACCCCCTCCAACCCCCCACATCCACTCAGCTCTCGTTGATGATGACAACTAGGTTGTTACAGGGGTGGGGGATGGCAAAATGGGATTCTCTAATGTGGACACGGTTTCCTGTCTGCCTCCCCCGCTCCCCCCCCCCACACCCTATCCCACCTTCCAAGAATTCTGGGGTAATCGGTCCTGAAAGCCAGGCTGTGGGTCAGGTGGTCTTGTGCCAGTCCCTTTGCCAGCCTTTCTGCTGACCCTTACCACCCTACCCCAAGGGTTGCGGATGGGAGGGAGCTGCAGGCCGGCGTTCGCACACACAGCAGCGGGGAGAATAGCAGGTGACAGATTCGAGCATTCTCAGCTCCGTGACTAGGACTTCCTCGCGGTCTTACAGTTCTATGTCAGACCAGGAAAACATTTGCATACATGTCGTCTTTAATGTCACTTTTATAACTTTTTTATGATTCAGATATTCATCTATACGTCTGTACAGGAAAAAAAAAGCTGCTATTTTTTTTTTTGGTTGTTGTTCTTTATCTTTGTGGATTTAATCTATGAAAATATACAGGTCTCCCTTTTCTTCTCTTCTGCTCACTCCAAGAAAACTTCTTAATGCTTTGTACAAGAGTGTGTGATTTCTCCCCCTTTCTCTCCCCACCCCCCCCCCTTCCCAGTAATGGATACTTCTGGACCATAATTTGCCATTAGCTCTTTGATGCCTGGTGTTTTTGTTGTTGTTATTTTTTGTGGGTTTTTTGGTTGTTGTTTTCATGTGAATGCATCCCTCCCATTCTTTCTTGCTGTCCCCAGCCCCGCGTGTTGTACTCTCACCTGCAGGCTCTGTGGACAAGGCGGGGGGAGGAGGCAGGTGAGGGCTGGGCTAGGGTGGAGGCCCCACAAGGCCATGTTCCCCTCTGTAGTCAGGGGCCCCTTCTGTCCCAGACCAGACACCATACAAACTCAGGCCAGGAAAACAAAAACAAGTAGAATAGCTCACAGGTCCTTGTTGGGTGTTTGTAATCCTCGCTATCTCATCTTCTCTTTCCCTCACCTCCGTTTGGGTTGTGACATGCATCTATCTGTATATATAGAGAAAGAGATCAATTCTTGGGTACAACAGCAGTTTTCAACTGCAAACACTAGACATTTGGAATGCCATCTTTTTTTCTTCGTTTTTAATTCATGACCATTGAATCCTTCCATCCCCTGAAACGCAGCTGCTGAGTCCCAGGTACAGCAGAACGTGGCTTAGCCATCTTCACCAGACCGACCTACCTGTGCCTACAACCACACCAGGCCTGGGGACCTCCACCGAGGGTGTGCAGCCGGCCTGAGCGTGGGCAGAGCCCACAGCCGCAGCCGCCCTGGCTCCCCTGACTCTCACGAGAGATGGGAGCCTGGCTTTGGCAGGCCTTCTTTGGCCAGAAATCTCAGTCCTGGAGGGAAGCAGGAGGGACAGAGTCTTGCTTGATGACATTTTGTTTTTCACAGCACAAGCATTGCTTCTGGGATGGAAATGTTAAAAATGAGTGAGGACAAAGCTCAAAATGGATGACTGCTAGTTGTGGCTGGAGATTCAAACACAGAAAAGCAAGTGTGCCAAGCTTTTCTGCATGTGAGTAGATTCGATCTCCGCTTTCTTACTAGCTTCCGTCTCAGTGTTTTCCCCTTGAAAAGGCTAGGAAAAGAAAAGAAAACGCTAAATAAGAACGTATTATGAATAGTTTTCTTTTAATTTATTTTGTGATACCAGTAGAACAGCCCCCTATTATGAATTTAAATACTAAGGCAAGGGTAAGGGTGTGTGTATGTGTGTGTGCGCGCGTGCATGTGTGTATGCAAGACAGGATAGTTTTTGGGGTGTTTTTGTTGTTGCTTTTCAAACATTTATCTACCTCACTCTTATTTTTTATATGTGTATATAGGGAAAAAAAGAAAAAAAAAAAGAAACCATCTCACACTTCTCAGCACCTGACAATAGGCCGTTGATACCGCTAACCTCATTCATACCACACACACACACACACACACACACACACACACACACACACACACACACACACACACACGACACAGGGAGAGGTCAGGCTGCATTCCGGGGTCCAAACAACACTAACCAACTCACTTCTGAACCCATTCCCAATGGCTTGCCTTTCCTTTTTAGTTTTGAGCTAGTTCTTTTCCTTTTCCCCTCAGAGATCAAGGTCTTAGGATTTTCCCATGCTCCTTACCCAGCAGCCTCCATGACCCCCAGGAGGGGGAGGGGGGCACCAGAATATAATAAAGTGGGGACCACCTGGTCATCTCTGCCTTTGGAACCAAGCTGCTTTAAGCAGATTGAATGGCCAATGCATTTGGTTCCCCTGAGAGAGCAGGTGTTCCTAGATGTTGAGGGCCAGAAGATACCCACACACAGTTGTGTCTGTGAGGACTCCCATATGTGTGTTGAGGGGGAGGGGCATTTGGGAAGCTCCCCCAGTCATTCCTGCACTGAGCTAGGCCCAGGTGAGCCCAGCCAACAGTCGGAGACCTTGATCCACCTGCACCCTACTCTGGAGCACAGAGGCTCCCGTGGGATGGTCAGTGGCATCCCCAGACAGTGGCACGTGGCTGATCTCACCCACACTGCCTCCTCCCCCAGAGGTAAACAAGGACGGACCAAGCCTTGGGGCTGGCTAGGCCAGTGGTCAGTGCCCAGCCTCCTCCTAGGGCTGTGCCTCCATCCGCCCTGTTACCCTGCTGCTCAAAGGAGTGGATGAGAGACTGCTGTCACAGGCCCTTGGGGATCATAGCATGGAAAGGTGGCAGGCCGTTCTTCCCCAAGTATTGATGAATACTTGACAGCTCAGTACTTGGAGTTCAGCTCAGGAGCCTCGGTCCTCCTGAAATAGTGCTACCCTCCTCCTCCCGGTCTCTGGGATCTTCAGGTCACTGAGGCACTTCCTATCTGATCAGGTTTCCTTCTTCAGCACTGTACGTGACCCCTCTTCAGCACTGTATGTGACCCCTCTGGAATGGCGGCCTCCTCTCTTTGCACAAACCTACCGCTTTCCACAACTGGATTTCTACAGGTCATTCAGCTGGTTTTAAGGGTTTTGTTTCAGCTGTCCGAGTTGTTAGTGTCTTTTTTTTTTTTTGGCTTTTGTTTTGTTTAAAGTTTTGTTTTATTATAGGGTAGCTTTTAAGTAGAGAGAAAACATGTGACAGTAGTGTCCATCCTAAATGCCTCTGAGGCACTTCAATAAAAAGAGAAAATTGTGCTTGTGTGATGGTGCAGTCACTTTTACTGGACCAACCCACCCACCTCCATTATACCAAGGCATCCTTCACGTATCTACAGCTCTAGCCTCATTTTATGCTGCTTTCCCCCACCTCTTCTTGGTTTTTCTCTTCTGTTTGCTGAGTTGTGGCATCTTCCGTGCGCTCGCCCTCCTTTCTGGCAACAGCTCACATTGCTTGACATTCACGTGAACCACTGAGGCACGCTGAGTTGATGTGGGTATTAAAGCGGGCTCCCACACAGCCCTTTCCAGAGGCAGCAGGAACGGGTGTATTCCTGACACTGTCGGAATTGAGCTCACCCCCCATGTTTCCTTGAGGGGAAGTCATGACATTGGATACACAGTCCGAATGAACTCCCAGGAAGACAGAACATGTTCATGGCTGGTGCTGGCCTCTCCCCTCAGCCTATTTCGGGACTCAGAACAACATTGGTACCTTTTGATGAGAGAGGAAGCATGGCTTCATCAAACAAATGTGGTTATTGTGAAACTATACCAGACGGCAAAACGTGTGGTAGGAAGCAGTGTGCGTCCTGCTTGTGCGTCCGATGCCAAACTCAAGGCCAGTCTGATCTACCGAAGCCTCTTTTACTTTATTGTATTTTTTTCTTCTCGGCAGCCCATCTCTGTGGGCAGGTGGTCACACCCAATGCAGGTGGTCGACGTGGCCACGTACCACTGAATTTAGGCAGGTGAGAAGGCTACAGCATTTACCACAAGTCCTCGCCTGACACTAATGGGGCCTCCCAGATTGGCCGGACCATGCCGAAGGCAACTCCTTTCCAACACACAGACACCCTTCAAGTGACTGTGGCTCTCCAGGATCTAGCCCATTCCAGCAATCTCATTCACCATTTGGGGTTTGTTCTTTTGGTTAATGTTACCTTCGTGGGTGTCCAGCTGCCTTTTTTTCATTTTCTGGGCTAAGCAGCAGCGGCAACAGCAGCATTGGGAAACCCAGCGAGTGATGATGATAGCCACACTTTTCTAGTGGTAACGAAATGAGAACTTGAAGAGAGGATATAGTGGAGATTGGACCTCTGTTGCCAGAGACGCTGAAGATACCAGCCTTGGACCGAGCCAGAGGGTTCCATGTTTGGCCACCATCTTGGATGACTAGTTAATTACTTAACGAAAATGGAGGTTCCTTGTTGGTGGCACCTAGAGCCATTGTAACAGGGTATGGTGGCATGAAGAGAAGATTTGGATGTAGAAGGGGCTCCTTAGTATTGGAGGAAACATGCCATATTTTGGAAGTGATGGTTTCTGATGGTTATCTGGTCACAGGAAGGCTCAACAGCCATCATGGGCATTTGGTTTCAACCTAACCTCTCCATCTGGAAATTTCGCATGGAGTTGTCGTTGCATTGTTCAAGAACACAAGACTGGGTCACACTCGCCAGTTGAGTTGTCTGTTCTGGGGCATGACTCTAGAGTTTTGTTTTTATTTTGTTTCCTCAAGAACATAATTAATCATTTGTATGTCTGAGTGTATGTGTTCGCATCTTTCTGGTAAACATTTTTTTTAATTAGTCATTCATTAGTATTTCCAATAGGGCTCTTCAGTCCAGTAGATTACGGGTAGTCAGCTGACGAAGATCTGGTTTACAAGAACTAATTAAATGTTTCATTGCATTTGTTTTTGTAAGAACATAGAATAATTTTATAAAATATTTGTAGTTTATAATTGCCGAAAATAATTTAAAGACACTTTTTTTCTCTGTGTGCAAATGTGTGTTTGTGATCCATTTTATTATTTTC
The DNA here is from genome assembly GCF_023159225.1 of Perognathus longimembris pacificus. Lineage (NCBI taxonomy): Eukaryota > Metazoa > Chordata > Mammalia > Rodentia > Heteromyidae > Perognathus > Perognathus longimembris. Next base: position 36,899,067 of record NC_063180.1, on the reverse strand, counting down.
TTTTAGGACACCTGTTTACTAGCGAGCTTTACAATATGCCAAAAACAAAACAAAACAAAAAAAACACAAAGAAATGATTTTTTTCCCAGGGACCCAAGCTGTGTGGTTCACCCTCTTTTACACCTGCACCTCGTGCTTTGTTACCCCAGTTTCTAACAAAAGGAATGATGATGATTTCCAAAATAGTTCTGTATCTTCGGTATCTTGGTCTTCTATGACTTTCTGGTTGGGAAGGAGATCTTTTCTCAGTCATTTCCCTTTGGAGTGTAGCAACTTTCAACAAATAGAAGGGACAACCTCATTGACAGTAGCAGAGGTGTGGTCGCCTAGAAGGGTTCCAGCACCATTTGGCATCTGGCTTGATTATTGTCCTTATTCTACAATGCCATGGAGATGGAAGGATTTCAGGGCCCAGTGGATGGTTTTACAGTGATCGCCCAGAACATTCTAGAACACACAAGCCATCCACTTAAATGTCTCCTGTCATGTGACTGCCCTATTCTAACAAGGAAGAGACCTTATTTGCTTTTCCTTTGAGGCAGAACACTGAGGATATGTAATTATTTTTTTTCCAATACAGAACAAATTTTCCTTTTAATAAAAAACAAAGTACAACATAATTCACTTTTTATTTTTTAAGTTTAATCTTGTGTCCTTGGGCTCCCATGACTGTATGGACTGTGTTTATACAACTCCACAGAATACTTGTTGGAAACATCTGGAAGTTTTTTATTGGCTCAAAGCTGGTGCTCTACCACTTGAGCCATGCCTCTGGTTCCAACGATCTGGAACTTTTTGCAGTCCATACGAGAAAGGTCAGGAAACCATGTGATTCTGGTTTGGAACTTTCTCGTTTGGACATTTGGCATCATGTAGAGCGATCCAAGGTGGCTGGTGCCTGGCAAACCCACCTATCTGCTTCCCAAGCCAGTGAGGTTGGGACGAAAGTTTTGCCAGAGTTTGTCTACCTCTGGGATTTAAAAAAAAAAAAAAAAGAAAAGAAATCAAACCAGAAGGTGCGATGGAATGGATGCATCGCAGATAATTCATTTTCTCGGTTTTCTTGTTTAAAAAAAAAAAAGTTTTTTTAAAAAAAGTCAAAAAAGGAAAAAAAAGGAATAAGGTAATAACATGGCCAATTTGTTACATAAAATGACTTTCTGTGTATAAATTATTCCTAAAAAATTCTGTTTATATAAAAAAATCAGTAGATTAAAAAATTTTTTCAAAATGTTTTTTTGTATATTCTGTTGTAAGAATTTATTCCTGTTACTGCGATATACTCTGGATTCTTTACATTAAGAAGGAAAAAAAAAACTTTTGTCTATTTTGAATGGCTGACGCTAAAGCGATTTTAGTTTCTCTTACTCTGCTTTTTTCTAGTTAGTTCAAGTACTACATGGTTTAAGTTAAATAAATGAATTCTGTATGCACTTCTTTTTGTCTCTGGTTTTGTTTCCTTTCCTTTTCTGGAATCATCGCCGTGCTCCTGTGTCCGGGCTCTGGCGCTGCACATGTGTTGCTTCGAAGTGCTGTCTGTGCCAAGGCCTAATCCTAACTGCCGGCAGCTGAGGCTCCCAGCAAACACATGCTGGGGAAACTCGGGTGTTCCTCTCCCTCTTAAATCAGCTGGAAGAAAACCCGAATGCATAATGTACAGAGACATGTGCTTCAATATTGATTGGTTCCCCCCCCCCCATCCTTTCAGGTGACAAAATTCAGGCCCAGCTGCTGTGATCTATGTGACTCCAGGTCCTTATTGGTACTTCCTTGGATAACATGACCACCCAGCAGGTACTAGGAAGATCTAGAAAAGCCCCACACAGGGTGTAGTCATTTTGAGTGTTCCAGGTTAGTCCTTGTCTAGCCTGGCCGGCTCCCAGAAAGCAGTCACCTACACATAACATCTTCATCCTGAGAATAGGGGAAATGAGTTATGGTAGGAAAAGAAAACAGCTATGAATGTTCTAAAATCAAACCAAAGATGTCTTGGATGAGGCCAGGAAGATAACACTGGCCATCTCCAACATCGACCATGAGAAATTCTACTCCATTGATCGGGGCCATCAGAGGAAGGGCTAAATAGCAAGCTATAAACAGTAGACATAAATCAGAGGCCACGGTTACTCAAGCACTGATGAGTCTCACAGATATTTGGGTATGCCAGCAGAAGGCCTGCCTGCCTCCCTCTCTCTCTCTCCCTCTTCCTCTCTTTCTTGTCGCTTGTGGGGCTTGAACTAAGGGCCTGGGCGCTGACCCTGAGCTCTTTGTGCTCAAGGCTAGTGCCCTACCACTTTGAGCCACAGCACATCTCCAGTTTTCTGGTGGTTCACTGGAGATAAGAGTCTCACAGACTTTCCTAACCCCAGGCTGACCTTGAACTTCCATCCTCAGATCTCAGCTTCCTGAGTAGTTATGACAGGCCTGAGCTACCAGCACCTGGCCAGAGGCCTTTCTGAAAGAAAATTCTCTTGTGTCCCAGGGTTTCATTGTCCACCATCACTGAGTGTCCAGGAACCTTCACTGGGTGACCTCGAAGTTTTGTTTCCAAGCTTAGGTTGGAGCTGGGCCTGCGGGCAGTGCTGGTACCTTCTCCACTCGGCCTGTCCACTGGCAGAGAGCACTTTAATCAGGATGAAAGCACCGGGCCTTTCAAAGCTAGAGCCTCTTCCCTCTGCAGCACTTCTTACGGGGATTTCCATGCGTACCGCCGTAGACCCCGCTATGCATTTCTTTTGCATGATTGTCGCAAAATGTCTGAGGCTGGCAGAACTTAGAAAGGCAAAATAAGACATCGCACACTCCGTTTGAGAGATTCTAGAATGTGGTGCCGTGCCAACTTTGTTCTGAGCAGAGCACCTGAGGCAGGAAGACGCCACGTCACGAAACTGAAAGCCAGAGAGCAATGGTGGAGCCGCCAGAGCCTTACAGCAGCAGCAGCAACTACAGAAATGCCCCCAAGTCACACACAAGGCTACAGCCTCTTCTGAGGGCAAAGCCACTCATGACCTAAGGGACCTCCCCAGAGGCCCCACCCCTCTACCCCCCATATCAGACTGGGGACACTCGAACTCTATGGGACACAAATCATGTCCAAACCATAGCCGGCTGCCAGTCCCCAGACTCAGAACAACGCTGAATGTGCCATTAATGACTGGAGCCTGGCTCAGTACCTCTAGGAATCCAGGCCATTTACACAGACCAGACACTTTAGCGTCACCCATTGATGTTCTTAGGAAACATCAAAGTGGGGTACACAGGGGGAGGGAAGATACTAAACAAGTCCACTGGGGGGTGGGGGAGCTCTTTGCCTGCCATGTGAATATCTAAATCTTTTCATGTCTATGGCAATGTGTGTCAAGTGATCTGAAATAACACGGAAGGCAGGCTGTGGAGTCCGCCCATTCTCCTCGGTCCCAAGACTGGAAGTAGAAAAGCTGGAGGCCTCTGGTGGCAGTCATTTACCCCTTAGAACAGAAGACTTTCCTCAGAAACAAACATGCAACGGGGGCACACATGTGCCCAGAACCATCCTACCCCATCTACTGACATCTGCCCACACCTGTTGTATGTCACACAATCCTGGTTTGTTCACCAAGGGGGCAGGACCTGTGACACCCATGGCTAATGCACAAGCGTGCAGGAGGCCTAGCAGGGAAGCAGGCAAGGCCAGCCCAAGGCCTTTGGTTGATTTGGGGTTTGGTTTCTGGGCACTGAGAATTGAAGCCAGGGACTGGTGCATGCCAGGCAAGGGCTTTCCTGCCACTGAGTTTCATCGCTAGCCCTACTTCCTATGTTGTTAGATTGCAATGTCTTTTTCTCTTTTTTTTTTTTTAACAGTGAATGAATTCAGGCCACTAAATGATTATGTGGAAAATGGTAGTTGTGAGCACACACCAACATGACAAGAAACTCCTGCCTGGTACTGGTGGCTCACGCCTGTGATCCTGGCTACTTCTGGAAGCTGAGATTTGAGAAACATCGTTCAAAGGCCAGCCCAGGCAGATACATCCATGAGACTCTTATCTCCAAAATAACCAGGCAAAAAGTCGGAAGTGGAGGTGTGGCTCAAGTGGTAGTGTGCCAGCCATAAGTGGAAAATGTCGAGTTGAGGCTCAAGGTCTTGAATTCAAGTCCCTATTGGTTCCAAAGGAATCCAGGGGTTTGTAATGAAAATGTGCCCCCCATAACACATGGGACAAGGAGGACCTGGCTGTAGGCAGCTTGGCGTTAGAGCTAGTGGAGTGTCACAAAGTCAGCACAAATTGAAATGGGTGACTTGGGTGAAATGGGTAATTTCTCAGTCAGGGGTCAGAGTGACAATGGAGAGAAGCTAAGCCCAGTCCTTAAGTTTGTTCTCAGACCAGATACTGCTGGAGGGGAGGGGGATGGAAAATGGTGCGGCCATCATGGCAAGCAGGATAGCAGACCCTCAGAGCACTAAACAGAATCCTCCTGTGGCCCAATGCTACACCGGGGACTTGAACAGACATTTGAGCGCCAGCGTTCATCGCAGCCTTTATTAACCAGAGCCAGAAAGTAGAAGCAATTGTCCATCTGCAGACCAGGAGAGAGAAATCATATGTGGCCTGGAATATTACTCAGCCTAAGAAGCAACAAAAATCTCACTCCGTGCCACAATATGGATGAACCTTTAGAACACAAGGCCAACTGAAAAGACACAAAATGATCAAATAACATAAGGCTCCACTCACATTAGGTAAGTGGGATCATGGCATTGGAATGGAGGCTGGGGAAGAAATGGAAAAGGTAGCTAGTACTCTACCACTTTGAGCCACAGCACCACTCCGGTTTCTGCTGGTTTATTGGAGATAAGAGTCTCACGGACTTTCCTGCCTGGGCTGGCTTTGAACCGAGATCCTCAGACCTCAGCCTCCTTGTGGGGCTAGGATGACAGGTGTTAGACATGAGCACTGGGCTTAAGCTAATTTTTTTGGTACAACCTATCTGCCTTGTAAAGAGTTCTTCTTTCCATAAAATAACTTTGTGATTTTTCTTGGGCTAATTCAGAAAGGAAAAGAAGTATAATTTCCCCTCCACGTAAACAGTGTTATAAGCAATTCTTCCAAAGCTTCTCACAGCCCAAGTTCTGCCCACAGGATGGAATCACTTCCTTTCCCCTAAAGGAGACTTTCCTGCAATTGGTTCCGTTTGGCTGCAATCCCTGTGCTTCCACTTTTCCGCTGACTGGGCTTGGAGCTTGGGCTTTCCCCATTCTCTTCCAGCATTTTCTGGATAATGACTTGCAAGGCTTTCCCCAGCAGGCTGGCTGGGAGCCCACGGGAGAGCGGAGGGACGTGGACCAGGACTGCGTGCCCATTTCCGTGATGGAGGGACGAGTAGTAGATGTAATCGCAGACGTATCTGCAACCACAGGAAAAGCGATGTGAATTCCCAGACCAATGGAGGCAGGCCAGGAACTGCCAGGTTCACAAAGCACCAAGAGAGGGGTTCTGCCACTCAGGGAGAATTACATTTGATTCTGCTTGGAAAGGTCTAGACACACACACACTGGCACACACACACTGGCGCGCGCGCGCACACACACACACACACACACACACACACACACACACACCCCATATTGGCTCTTGGGCTCCAGGTCTTATCATCAGCAAATGGCCAAGACAGAAAAAGACTATTTCCAGTGAGCTAGTTCAGACACATCTGCCCTTATGACTCCCTCCCTCCTTCCTGTCTTCATTGGGTCACTTGTTCATGTATTCCTTGGGGGAGAAGAAAATGCCTACTTGGAGGGGTGGGGGTGGGGGGGGCCTAGAGTGCAGAGACCCAAATTAAATGAGTCTTTATTCGGGATTAAAGCAGCATCGTTAACCCCTCACTTTGGTCCCTCCACAAAGAAAATTTAAAAAGCCCTTATAAACTATTTGTGGCTCTGACAATCTTCCTTTTTATCCCTTCTCCTATGAAATAAATATTCCTGAACCCAGGTTAGTGACTTTGTGATCAAGTCACCAGCTCACCACAACAGAATGGCTCTGAAGGCCCTTCCCTCTGGCCTACTTGCTCAGCGCCCTGATGTCTCCAAAGTCCCTACCTTCCCGCATCTCCAGAAAATGCCACTTCCACGTCCTCAACTGCCACACACTTGCAAACTGCCTTCATGCTGACTACCGATGCAATCACTTCCGGGCCACCTGCAAGACACACACCATCTTCCGGCCGGAAGCCCCGGATGTCAGCATCTCTGTAGCCTCGGTTCTTTCCATACTGTTCCAGAAAGATCACCTTGGCAGAGCTGTCCATACCCACGTGCACGGCAAGCTGTACAGGAAAGGAGGTCACCAAAGCCAGCTATGAATCAACCATGAACCCCCGGCTCCCCATCCCCTGCTTGTGCGCCCTAATTCACGTAACTCGAGCCAAAGCAGCTGGGCTCTTGGAGCTGAATAGAAACCACATTGCATGTACATTTAAATGTGTTTATATTTCCCAATATTCTCCTTTTGAAGGAGTCAGGAAGGCTACCCAGGGGACAAGCTTAGCATTTTAGTGGCCTCCAACATCTTTTTAATAAAATTTTTGTAAAGGAAAGACATAACAGTTAAAGTCTTATTAGGATTTATTTGAGATGATTGTTATTTTTCTTTTGTCAACAGCTGCAGAGTGTTTTAATCTAGATTTTTTGTGGCGTGGTGGTAGACAGGCTTGGTTGTAGATGTTTTATTAACTTTTTCATGTGATCTTTTGGCGGGGGGAAGTTAAGAGTCTCATCAGTTTATTGGGGGGTGTGCACGCCTGTACACACATACTCCCACTCAAGACTAGTACTCTACCACTTGAACCACAGCTCCACTTCTGGTTTTCTACTCATCCATTGCAGATAACAATCTCATGGACTTTTTTTCCCCAGGCTGGCTTCGAACTTCAAACCTCACATCTCAAACTCGTGAGTAGCTAGGATTACCCTTGACCCTGGAGCGCGTTCCAGCAAACCCACAGCCCCCCACTCTCCTCCAGCATTCTCCTGCACCCCGGCCAGCGTCGGCGCCCACTCACCTGTGGGTGCAAATCTTCCCAGATGCTGGCGACCCTCCGCTCCGCCTCCCTGTAATCCACGGGCAGCTGGGAAATGTGAAGCTCTAACTCTGGGCGGGTCCCCAGGCCCAGCTTGGCGAGCTCCTGCAAGATGAAGAAGAGACACAGGAAGTGTAAACCCTGCCCAAGCTCAGCCCTGGAGGGTCTCCTGCGGGCCTTGCCTTTGTCCCCAGAGAGCGGTCACATGTGAGACGCCAGCAAGAAACCACAGGCTCGCATTCACAACGTGATGCCCCACCCAGCTGCAACTAGACACAAGGAGAGTCCTGTTTTATTTGTGCGTGTTTGTCCTGGGGCTTGAACTCAGGGCCTGGGTGCTGTTCCTGAGCTTCGTTTTCTCAAGGCTAGTAGTGCTCTACCACTTGAGCCACAGCGCCACTTCCAGCCTTTTCTGAGGAGTTTATTGGAGATAAGAGACTCATGGACTTTCCTGCCCAGGCTGACTTCGAACTGTGATCCTCAGATCTCAGCCTCCTGAGTAGCTAGGATGATAGGCGTGAGCCACCAGTGCCTGGAGCTGCCCGTTTATTTGTTTGTTACAAACAAGATCTGGCCTGATCTCCACAAGGTGAGAGGAGCAGGCTGAACCAAGTGTATGCCCAGCAGGGATAGAGCTCATCAAGGCCAAGTTCAACATGCAGAGCATTTGTGCCATGTCTGAACGGTCATTCTCCCATTCACAATGAGGAAGCCGAGGCTAGCTGATGGAAATGACCACCCGTAGCCTCCAGAACCAGAAGGGGTGGGGACCATACGACCGCAAGGGAAGCAGAGCCTGCTTTAGGAAGATCACCCACCACAGGTGAGTCACCAACCCACACACCAAGTGACCTGGTCTCCCAGGAGCCCTGGCAAGAGGCGCCTCCGTCCCCTTTCTCCAGTGTGGCTCTGACACATGCGAGACCACAAGTTCCGCAGGCCAGGGCTGCTTAGCCTCCCCCGGGGGGGGGGAGGGGAGGGTGGAAGCGGTGGAAACCAGGGGAAAAGCCGTTCACTATGCGGGGGTCCAGTGGAGGACTTACCTTCACTGCCTCCCAGCTAGAATTCACCAGGTGCTGCCGGAAGGGCCCAAAACCTGCAAATAAAGGTCCCCAGGTTGGCACAAACCAGGCCACAGCAACAGTAAGAGCCTCTTGCTGCTCTGTGAACCCCAGAAAACTCCTGCAGCCTGGCTGACATGGGGGTATCCTCTCTAGCGTCCTCAGTGGGGGAACCCCAAAAGAAGAGACTTCCGTGGTGTCACCCAGGAGACTGGAAGAGGGCAGGTGAAACCCTGACCTCTCTACCTCAAGTGGACACTGGGTACAATAAGGAATGCAAAATGGGTTTGGGGACTCAATTGTGAAAGTAAAACGGTGCCAGCCATGGTGGCACCCGCCTATAATCCTGGCTACTCAGGAGTGTGTGATCTGAGAATCATGGTTCAGAGTCAGCCCAGGCAGAGAAGTTGATGAGACTTATCTCCAACGGACCATCAAAAAGCCAGAAGTAGAGGTATGTGGCTCAAGTGGTAGAGCACCAGCCTTGAGATCAAGCCTCAGGGCCAAAATATAAAAGAAAAACATGGCAAAGGAAAGAAGTGAATCCTAAAAGACGCCATATTGCATAGTTCCATTTCAGTTCACACCTGCAGAGACAGCAAATTCCTGGCTTCCGGGGCCTGGGCGTGTGTGTTGGCTAGTGGAGCTGGGGTCTCTTTTGAGGGTGCTGAAGATGTTCTGTGATTGGTTGTGATGTTGAATACGCAACTCTTTTTTTCCAGCTTTTTTTAAAATTAAATTTTATTGACAAGGTGATGTACAGCGGGGGTACAGTTACATCATAAGGTAGTGAATACATTTCTTGTCTTATTTGTTATACTCTCCCTCATTTTTTTTCCTTCCCTAGTTCAGATAAGCATATACAATATCCAGTGTACCAAAATCATATACAGTGACCACAAGGGGTATGCCCAAGGAAATTCACCTAGTACATTAAACATAATGACGACAATAAAATCCTCCTGTTTCCATCTCTTGGAGTTCATTTTGCTTAGCCTCATCTTATATAATCATATGTACATAGATGTTGAGCTATTGTGAATGCACAACTCTTGAACTCAGGACCTGGGCACTGTCCCTGAGCCTCTTTGTGCTCAAGGCTAGCACTCTGCCACTTGAGCCACAGCACCACTTCCGGTTTCCTGGTGGTTTATTAGAGATAAAAGTCTCATGAACTTTCATGCCCAAGGTGGCTTTGAACCTCAATCTTCAGATCTCAGCCTCCTAAGCAGCTAGGATTATAGGCGTAAGCCACTGACACCAAACCAGAGTATTTTTGAGGTGAGCAAAATGTATGATATGTGAATTCTATCTCAATAAAACCATTTAAAAAGTGTCAGAAGTGGATGGCACAGCAAGTGAATGATAGACTGTGATGGAGAGAGATTATAGAAGAAAAGGACAGCCATCTCCCCCCTTCCCCAAAACACACGCACACAATCCTCATCAGAGCAGCAGAAATCCCATCTCTCATCTGTATTCAATTAGGGGAGAAACAACTCCACAAGCAAAGGTGCGATGCTGTCGCTGCTCTACTGAGGAAACCCAGCTGTCAATCGACAGGCCCTGGAGAGAAGCTGGGGAAGAGACTGGAAGAATCTGTGGTATCCAGAGGCCCTTGGGGGAGGGGGCGGGTCTGTCCCCTGGTCTCTCTCTCCTACCGTTGGTGACCAGAACAATACTTGGGTCTCCAGGCCATGGTGTCCTACCCGCTGACCCCATGCCAATTGTCCTGGCTAGATCCACACATTTGGCGAATCCAATGAAACCAAGAGCCTGGCCTGGCAGCCCAACACATTTCGAAGGAAGCAAGGTTACACTCCGGAAGCAGGTGGTCATCCCCCAATCATCACAGATCAAGGCTCTGGGACCTCGGCTATACAGAAGATGATCTAGAATCTTCCAGGGAACCATAGGCCGTTGAGGCAAATGTAGAGGGGGCCCAGGTGAGTGTAAGGGGGCGAGGAGGACCCTGTGTATCCTATTGTGAGTGACAAGCACTGCATTCACAGAAAGTGTCCTCAGGAATTCAAAGGTCATTTTGAACCACTGCATCTCTCTAGACACAAAACAGCACACATGAGAACAAGAGACATAAAAGCAATTCAAAACAATTTCCTTCCTTCTCTTCCCCCTCCCTCCTTCCCTTCCTTTCTTCCCCTCTCCTTCTCTTTTCTTTCTCCTTCCTTCTTTCCTTCCTTCCTTCCTTCCTTCCTTCCTTCCTTCCTTCCTTCCTTCCTTCCTTTCTCTCTCTCTCTCTCTCTCTCTCTCTCTCTCTCTCTCTCTCTCTCTCTCTCTCTCTCTCTCTCTCTCTCTCTCTCTGCCATCAGCAGTAAAGCATTGCCGTCTGGATCTATGAAGAGCAGTCACTTTCAATGAAGAGAATTGACTTTTCCCTGATGCAAGAATCCTCATCATCTTTTCTGTGTCCTTCATTCAACACAATTTGAAAAAGAAGAAGAAGAAAAAAAAACAACTTTAAATGCGCTAAATGTGTCTAGCTAAAAATAAACAGAGTGCTTTGGTGGCTAACTAAAAATAAAGAGCTTTGTGAAGAAAGATCAAGCCCCCGGGGACCAGCTGTGGCGGTGATGTGGGAGGAGGCGGGCAGCCCGGGTGACTTTGGTTGCGCTGGTGAAGGATGGACCAAGCAGCTATATCACTCCTTCCAGGATGACCTTTGGGGTCCAGCTCGTGGCTGGGGGAATGGGGACTGCATGCTCTTTGGGGATGTGGTCATTAGAGATGGGCAGTTGGTCCCCCTTGTCTGCACCCCCCACGAATGCCACGTGCGCCCACTGGCAGGTGCCCTCGTGAGGGGCTGAAGGACGCACAAGGTCAGAGCTCCAGCCACTCAAGTGATTAGCCAAGAATGAGCCATGGCGGGGGGGGGGGGGGGGGGAGGAAAGCCTCCCGGTGGCGTGGCTTTTACGAGGACACAGCAGCAGGAAGCTGCCCCCCTCTGGAGTTGTGGCAGCTGCCACAATCCACCCCCCCCCTCGACACACACACAGGAGGGGGGGAGCCGTTTATGACTCTGGCAAATGCACATTCCAGCACAGTGGAAAACAAGCACGCAGGCACAGCTCGGGCTCACCGGTCACCACCACGCAGCTGGACGGCGGCTCCATGAAGCCCTGGCGCCCTGGGCTGGGGCCAGGCTCACGGTGTGGGGCCCACCTCGCACCCCCTTCCTCTCCCGCCTCCCCGGCAGCCCCGGCCCTGGGCTCAGCCTCTCTAAGAGGCTGTATTCCCAGTGGCGGGGGGGGGGTTGGTGGTAAGGCGATGCCCCTTGAGAACCGATATAGCCTGCCAGGCTGCTGTTGGGGACTCGCTGGACATGACTCGGGGGTGTGGGTTACTTTGTTGCTTGGAGTTGTTCAAGGATGGGCCCCATGGGGGGTGGGGGGTGGGAGGGGAGATAACGCCCCTGAGTGCTAGTTTGCAGGACATCTAGAACTGAAATCCATACCTCTGTCCTGCCAGGGTGGTGGGAAAGGAGTTCTTTGCTTCTGCAAGCCCATCTCCTCCCACTTGCCAGTCCCTCGCTGTGTCTGCCTGTCATCTTGGGTGCTTCAGAAATGGATTCTGTGAAACACGTGAAGAAGGTGTTGGAGAAGGGAAAGGGGAGAAGAAGGGGGAGGAGAGAAAGACAGACGGGGCTAAAGGAAAGGTGGGCAGGGGCCAGAGAAAGAGAACCACACCTATACACAGAAAGCATGAATATGACTCCCTGCGTGATGGGCACTGGGGCTTGAACTCAGGGCCTGGGCACCGTCCCTGAGTCTTTGTGCTCAAGGCTAGCGCTCTACCACTTGAGCCCCAGCGCCACGTCCGGCTTTTGGGTGGTGAATTGAAGAGTCTCATGAGCTTTCCTGTTCTGTGTGAACCTCAATCCTTAGATCTCAGCCTCTTGAGGAGTTAGGATGGGAGGCAGGAGTCTGGGGTGCCTGACAACATCCCGTTTTTAAAGTATTGATTGCAAGCATTTGCTACCTAGAAGCCATGGCACCCCTAGACCTGTTAACCCCCAGGCCCCCCTTTGCCTATTTATGAAATGGGGCTCTTGTATCTGGGACAGTGTCCCCAAGAAGAACCCTGAAAAGCTGGGGCTTACCAGCTGGGCTAGTGGAGCGTCTGCTGGTGTCCCCCCACCCCCCCCCGGCCCCTGCTGTGGCTTCTTACCACCAACCTCCACCCTATGGAAGGTTCTTCTTCCACTCTATCCATAAACCACTACTTGCCAGCCCCCCAGTATATGAGAGTCCCCTGTTTTCATGTGTCCAAGGAACCTGCCAGTCTTCTATTAAAGACAGGCAACATCTTGACCTTTCTGAAAATACTGTAAAGTACCTTTAAAAAAAATTAGAGAAGGGCTGGGAATATGGCCTAGTGGTATAGTGCTTGCCTCGTATATGTGAAGCACTGGGTTTGATTCCCCAGCACCACATATATAGAAAATGGCCAGAAGTGGCGCTGTGGCTCAGGTGGCAGAGTGCTAGCCTTGAGCAAAAAGAAGCCAGGGACAGTGCTCAGGCCCTGAGTCCAAGCCCCAGGACTGGCAATGAAAACAAAACAAATAAACAAAAAAATTTAAAGAGAATCTTTCTTGGTGGTATTGGAGTTTGAACTCTGAGCTTGCTAGGTAGGTGCTTTACCGCTGAGTCAGGTCTCCAGCCCCCTTGGGTTTTCCATTGACATGGCTTCTCCCAGAGATTTCTTACCCTCAACCTGTAACCTCAGTCTTCTAGCCCCAGGCTCCCACGTGTCTAGGATGACAGGCTTGTAGCGCCGGTGCCTGGCTTTCCAAAGATGACTTGCAAAAGCTGAGAAAGAAGAGCAAGGGAACTCACAATTCTCTTTGTCCATCCAGACAAGGACATGAGCATCTCATTCAGGGGACTTCACACAACTGTTCAAGCATAGCCAGCCTGTTTCTAGAAAGTTCTATGAGCTCTCCATCTCCATGACCATGTAGTTTCTACTAATTAATTAGCCATGTCTATCTATCTATATTTATATCTATCCATCTATCATCTATCTAATCTCTCTGAGACAGAGGGCCCTCTTAATTGGTTTGCTGCTACAAACTAGATCCCACAGGTCTAGAACCCTAGGACTCCACACTGCTGGCTCTTCCCTTTCATTGGCCTTTGGGTAGGGTGGGTTCTGGTTCCTGGATGGTGATCTGGAGGGGAATGGCCAGCCCCGCCCTCTGGGGGCAGCTGCGGCCCACTTTGTTTAGGAGAAGAACACCCTGGGCTCTGCACAATGTTTCATTCTGAACTTAAAGAGGGTGACAGGAAAGCTCTGGAGAAGTTCCTCACTCTCTCCTCCTGTTCCCTTGGGTGTGGGTACAGGGCGTCTGAGGGGCTTTTACCTAAAGAGCCATTAAACATAAAACGGGGCCATTGTGAAATGCACGTGGGTGTAAAGTGGCTACAGACTTGGATAGCTCTAGGGTCAGAGTTTTGCATTAACAGTAACTTGTGTGCTTATAAACAGGGTTCTTTAAGACTGTGCATTTGGAATAATACTACTTTTCTGATAATGCTCTTGAAATTTTTACTATTTTTTAAATTAGCTAGTGTTGTTCCCACTAGCTCCAAGTTCTTGGACTCAGTGATTCTCCTGCCTCAGCCTCCTGAGAAGCTGAGATTATAGGGATACATGCCATACAGGTCTTATTTGGGTTTTTTCCTTTCCTTTTTTTTCCTTTTTTTTTTAAACACTGACAAGCTATTCTTATTCTAACTGAAACTGGAATGTGTCCTGGAGTTTTCATTTTTCCATAATTCGTTTATACTTTTCTTGTTCTCTGAAGATTTCTTTAATTTTGAGTTGAAAAAAAACCCCTAAAAGTTACTAAATATTTTTACTTAGTCATGATGACACGTCTACTATTGTATTTTTCCCCACTTGGGAAAAAAAAAAATCCTCAGCCATAGTCTCACTCTGTAAAATGAAAACAGCTCAGAGAAGGATGGATTTTTGAGGCCTGCCATCTGTATTTTTATTTCTTTTCTTTTTTTTTCCGTTGTAAAAACAAATGGTCTCTCACAATTGCTGATGTCAAACACGATCTTCAGGCTGGTGAAATACAGTAAGCCTGGGAATGAAGAAGGGCCACTGAAGGGAGATGTTTTCTTTCACAGAAAACACCGTGATCTTCCTTACAAGTTAGATTCCACGGAGGAAACTATTTGGAATCCTATTTGACTCCAGGATTAAGAGGCCAGGGTGTAACACCCCCTGCTCCCCTCCCCCGCCTTAGTGAACCGGAAAGCAAACCAGAGAACCACCCGTGTTCTCACCAGGGATGGCAAATGCAGGCTGCCAAGAACGCAGAATCTCAAGCTCTCGCATAGTTCCCGTGTTGGACCAATCATAAAACATTGGAGGATTTGTTTGAAATTCCTTACTGGCAAGTGTTGACTTCCTGCTGAAAGCCGGCAGAGGGATTAAAGAGGTTTGTTTATTGTCTCTAACACAAACAGCTCTTAAAATGAGACCTATTTTGGTATAGTTGACATGGAGGAAAGCGAATCAAAATGCTCCAATTCCTTTGGGAGGTGGGGGAAAAGAAATCAGTCATCCATCACCCCCCCTCCCCGGCAAAACAAAGAAAAACAACTCAGCCACTTGTGGTTTCAAAGATAATGGTAATATGATGTAAAAAGATAATAGTACTATAATAGAAAGATAATGGTAATATGATTAAATATTTTCTATGGGTTTGCCAACTACCTCTACTTTGGGCACCCTAGTTTATCTCTAAGATCAGAGCCATCACCCATAGGCAAATTGCTTCTTGTTATTGTTTCTTTAAACAGGTCCCTCGATTACCTTCTACCCAGACAAGAAATAAATAAAAGACTAGGCAAATAGCCACAGGTGACAGGTAGTATGGGCGTGGCCATGCTTCAACCATTGCTGTGACTCCTGAATTTAGAACTCCATATCACAATAAGAGGAACTGCTTTTGATTTTTCTCTCAGCTATTGGCAGGCCTAAGAACTTTTTTTTTTTTTAATTCCCAAGCTGTGGAAAAATGGAAAAATGGCTTGGGATGGGGGGGGGGGGCGGGTGGTGCTGGCTGTCATTTGCAAAATCCTGCATGGGAATATAATATTTCTCCACTAAGGAAGGGCAGTGCTCTGAGGTGAGTGGTAGAGTGATTCAGCGGTACCGGGTTCTGGGATTCATTTTCAGTTCATGGAGTAAACAGGTTTTATTAGTCCTCCCTCACTCGTGGTTTTTTACTCCTAGGTTTAGGTTACCCACGGTCAACCGATGAGCTGAAAGCATGAGATGGAAAACTCTGGAACTCAACAACTCAGGAGTTTTCAATGCATGAAGTCTTGGGCTGTCCTGCTCTGTTCTGTGTGGGACGTATGAGGTGCCTGGCCTGGGGTGACCGCGGAGTGGGGGGCCGGGGGGGGGGGGGAGGAGAGAGGATGCACTTGCTGATTTGATTTAATACTGACCACAAGGACTGCTGCTGCAAGTGTAGCAAGGCATCTTGTTTCTAGAATCTCCGTGGTTGTTCTGGTGTGCATTGACTTGCCACCATGTACATTTTCCAAAAGCGTTGGTGCCAATGATTCTGTTGGTTCTTAGAAACAGAAAGTGCCTGGAATCCCAGCTACACAAGCAGGCATAAGTCAAAGAGGATCTGGGTCTCAGCCTGGCCCCGGGCCCAAAGCACAAGATACTAAGACACAAAACAAAACAAAAATAAAATAAAACTAAAGTGACCAAGTGCTGGAGGGGTAGCTCAAGCGAGGCAGAGCACCCGTTCAGTACGCACGAAGCCCTGAGTTCAAATCCACTAACACCAAAAACGTTAAAAAAAAAAAAAAAGAAAAACAGGAAAGAAAGAAAATAGGAGCGCTGCAAAAATAAATCCATAGAAGAATAGGTAGATGGATAGATGATATGTAGATAGGGGATGGGTAGGTAATTGATAGATAGATAGATGATAGATAAGACAGAGAAATGGATAATCGATGGATTGATAGATGCTAGTTCGATAGATGATGGATATCTGATAGAGATGACAGATAAGACATAGATGATAGGTAGGTAGATGATAGATAGACAGACAGATAGATAAGATAGATAGATGGATGATAGATAGATAGATGGATGATAGATAGATAGATAGATAGATAGATAGATAGATAGATAGATGATAGACAGGAGAAATTGGAATAGGAGGAGAGGCGAGGCCAGGGGTGCCGGTGCTCTGATATTTGGAATAATTTGTATTTCCAGGCAGGGGCGGCAGATGGGGGGGGCGGGGCAGGTGGCAAGGACTCTGGGTTATTTGGGGAGCCTAGGTCTGGTGGCCTTGGGGCGAAGGCGGGTTGGGGCAGCCCCGGGGGAGGGGGCAGGAGGGCCGGGCGCCGCCGGGGACAGCCAGGGCCCCGGGGCGGGGGAGGGGGAGGGGGCGGGGTGGCGTCGCGGAGGGGAGCGTGGAATCAGGTAAGCGGATCGGCGGGCGGGCCGCGGGCCTGGGCCACCTGTCCCCCACCTGTCTCCGGACCGTCCGCCCTCTCGCCCGCGCCCCGCGCCCCGCGGCTCGGCTTTCAATGGCTCGGATGTAAACCGAGACGGTAAACAGCGGCGCTTGGGGCCCCGGGGGCGGGGGGGAGGGGATGGGGGGGGGAGCTTTGAGGGCGGAGGGGGGGGGGCGGCGTCTGCGCCCCAGGCCAGCCGCGCACCTGTCGTCCGGGTCGCCTCCCCTCGCCCCCCCCCCTCCCCCGGGAGCATGGGGGAATGGCCCGGGAGCTGGGACTTGAACCCCCGGCCCCCAAGCTTGGACCAGAGCTTCCCTGCCCCGGCCCCGCGCCCCGCGCCCCGCGCCCCTGGCACCCGTCTGCCTTGGAGACCCCGGGGCGCCCTGTCTGTGACATGGGGGCCGCGGAACGGGGCGGAATCCGCCCCCAGCTCTGGCCACGCGGGAGGAGGGGGGGCCTCCCCCAGGCCCGGAACCTGGACTCCATGATGATGCCTGTCCCAGCCTCCTTCACCGGATGTGCGGCGGCCTGCCTCAGGTGTCTCCCCACCCACCCAGCGGGACAACAGGGGCGCAGCCTCCTGGGTCCCCCCCTTAGGGTATCATGCACGGACTGCACCCCCCCAAACCCCTCCAAGCAGATGCAATTTCCGATTCCCAAAGCAAGTGGGACAGAACCCCTAGGGCACAAGTGGTGGTCAGATAGGGGCAGGGGGAGCTCTGAGGGCCCAGAAAATGCCCTTTTCCTCCCTGTGCCCCCCTCCCTCCTGTGGGGCCCAGGAGATTTGGAGCAGTATAAGCCCTTCTCCCCCTCCCCCCACTAGAAAGTTCTCGCAAATGGCTTGCGTAGTGAGGTGTTGTTTCTAGTCTATAAGGTGGAGAATTGGGACACGGAAAGAAAATGGCTTGCTTTTTGTGGTTTGTTTTGTGGTTGTTTTTCTGGTGCTTTACCACCTGTGTGTGCCATAGCTCCGCTTCTGACTGTGGGGTAGTTCATTGGAGAGAAGAGGGTCATGGACGGTCCTGCCTTTGGGCTGGCTTGGAATCTTGATCCTCAGATCTCAGCCTCCTGAGTAGCTGGGATGACCGGTGTTACTGATGGTTTCCATATTGTCAGATCTTCCTGGACTGGGGAGCTTTGCATAGTCGAGCTGTTGCCGGTACTTGGATAGCCCATTTCCAAAAACCAGCTTGAACAAATCAGCAGGGAATCCGGTTGCTTTTAGCAAAAAAGCATGATAGAAAGAATTAGGCTTTCAGGTAAGGCTGTATCAAGTCCCTACTTCACTCTAGTGCTGAAACATAGGGGAAAGGCATGCAATGTCACTGTGTCTGGTTTGGTGGAGGGGGTACATGCGGAGAGGATTGAGGGGTGCCCCATAATAATTCAGATTGTTCTGACATGCCCTGTATTTGTCTTTATATTCTCTCTCCCTCCCTCCTTCCCTCCCTCCCCTCTCTCCAGAGTGTCTACATGTTTTTAATTTCCCTGATACTGAATCTCTTCTTAGGTTCCCTGAGACCATCTGCTGCTGTCATTTCAGCTTAGAGTATAGTAGGGAGAAAGAAAAAAAGGCACACACAAAGCCCAGTTCTGCTACAGCCCTGGGCTCTTTCTTCTTTCTTTTCTTTTCCTTTCCTTTCCTTTCCTTTTTTTGTTCTGTGCCAGTCCTGGGGCTTGAATTCAGAGGCCTGGGCTCTGTCCCTTAGCTTTCTTGTGCAAAGCTAGTGCTCTACCATGTGCGCCATAGTTCTACTTCTGGCTCTTTGTTGGTTAATTGTAGATAAGAGTGTCACAGAGTTTTCTGCCTGGGCTGGCATTGAACCACAATTCCTCAGGTCTCAGTCGCATGACAGGCATGAGCCATCAGTACTCGGCTACAATTGTTGATTTTTTAATGAGGTTTTCGGACCAGGAAGAGCCATAAAGAAATGTGATTGGGCTAGAGGAATGAGGGTGACAGTGACAGACTGTCACGCGTGGAGGGAAACACAGCGAGCTCACTCTTAATGGCCCAAGGTCTTTGCACCTTCTCTCGTGACTCCCTGCTCCATGGTGACACGATACAGCATGCCTTCTAGACTTCTGTGTGGATCACACCGCGTGACATGGGGCCGGAGGGGCTGGTGTCCTGACCTTTCTCCCAGGGTCCAGCGGTGGCCTGGCAGGGTGGGGTGAATGACCAGAAGGTGTCCAGGACAGTGGGTTCTCAGGTCTGTCTCTCTGACCTTTGAAATGTTAGTTGGGTGACTGGCTGGCAGCCTTTCGCTTGCTTCTCACTCCTCTGGTATTATTTGTGCTTCAGCCCTGGGAACTTCTAAAGAGAGGATTGTAGGAAAAGGTTTGGGTTTCACGACACCGAAATTTCAGAGAAAGGGTGGGCACTGGTTGGTTCACACCTGTAATCCTAGCTACTCAGCAGGCTGAGGTCTGAGGTATATGGTTCAAATTCAGCCCAGGTAGAAAAGTCCATGGGACTCTTTATATCCAATTAACCAGCAAAGAAGCTGGCAGTTGAGGTGTGGTTCAAGTGATAGAGGGAAAACCTTGAGAGGAAAAAAAAATCTAAGAGATAGTTCCTAGGCCCTGAGTTCAAATCCCAGTACTGGCACAACAAACAAAAAAGCAACTTCTCATAATAATGGCCCCCTGTCCAAGTATGACTCCATATGACACTGCTCCTTCGTGGACTGGTTTTGGTGTGTGTGTGTGTGTGTGTGTGTGTGCGTGTGTGAGCTCATTCGTGTAATCTGTGTCTACTCACATCTGGGCTTTTAGAGAGAACATCTTATACAAAAAAACCCAAAAGCCTTCTTTTATTTATGTTTTGTTCAGAAGACATGAATATTAAATACAAATATTTAAGTATTTAAAAGCATTTGGTGTAAAGGCACACATGAAACAAAATATGTCGTTCTGAAAAAGCCTAATTTCTTGTTGATGAATATCTGTTTTTAAGCACCAATTAAACCTAGTTATCAATGGTCATCTTTTCATGGTGCCTTCTTTTATATTAAGGTTCCCTCTACCCTTGCTCCAATCCTATTTTCCTGTCTCCTTTTTTGAAGTTAAGATTCATATCAGCTTTATTTCAAGGACTAATTCTGAAAGCGTAATATATGTATTCAACTCTTTCTGAAATTAGTCAAATTTTAATTTTCTCTGGAGAATTTAAGTGCTTTAAAATACCGTCCCTCAACTTTCTTCTTTCTAGCTTACATGCTAGTGTTATGTAGCCTTCAGTTCTACTATGATGTGTGTGTGTGTGTGTGTGTGTGTGTGTGTGTGTGTGTATCTCTGTCTCTGTGTGCCAATCCTTGGACTTGAACTCAGGGACTGGTTACTATTTCAAAGGATGGTGCTTTAACCACTTGAGCAGCAACTTCACTTTTGGCTTTTTGGAGATGAAAAAAAATCTCACGGGATTTCCTGCCTGAGCTTGCATCAAACGATGATCAGATCTCGGCCTCTAGAACTGACTTTTTGCTGGATGGAGGTAAAAGTTACTTTTCTTTAGTGCAATGAAAACAGAATACCATTGTCCCTTGGCTTCCATCGTTGTGAGTGAGAAAGTAGTTGTCAATTGTCTTGCTATTCTTCCAGAGAGGAAGTATTTAAACACTTTTTTTTTTTAAAGATGGGTTTTGGCGGGCACCAGTGGCTCACATGTGTAATCCTAGCTACTCAGGAGGCTGAGACCTGAGGATTGTGGTTCAAAGCCAGTCTGGGCAGGAAAGCCCATGAGACTCTTATCTCCAATTAACCACTAGAAAACTGGAAGTGGCGCTGTGGCTCAAATGGTAGAGCATTAGCCTTGAGCTGAACAGCTCAGGGACAGCTCCCAGGCCTAGAGTTCAAGCCCCATGATGGACAAAAAAAGAGAGAGAGAGATGGGTTTCATTGTTCTATCAACTTGCACTTTTTCAAACTCTGTTTCAATATTTGAAAAACAAGGTTAATTCATTATACTTTCTTGGCTTTGTGAGGGCTGAGAAAAGTTTCAAGCAAGTTAAGATGTGTGAAAGCCCTTTGTAAACTGGAAAGCACTGCAAAGGTAAGGTATAAATAGAAGACTTAATAACAATAACATAGTGATATTTTTTAAATATACCTGCAGTAGGTAGACTATTGTTTTTCTCTTCTATTTCTTCAATTTAGAATTGAGCTGTGATGGACCTTCATGCAAATGCTAGACTTTGGCATTTATTTTTCAGTCATACATAAAAAAGTCCGGTTATCACAAGCTGAGCACCAGTGGCTCACATTTGTCTTCCTAGCTCCTCAGGAGACTGAGATGTGAGGACCGCAGTTCAAAGCCATCCTGGGCAGAAAAGTCCATGACTCTTAGCCTTTCATAAGCCAATAAAAAGCCAGAAGTGGAGGTGTGTGTGGTTCCAGGGGTAGAGTGCCAGCTTTAAGGGGGAAACAAACAAGTTAAATGACAGCATGAGGCCCTGATTTCAAGCACCAAAAAGAGAGAAAAGAAAGAAGACAGTGTTTTTGTTGTTGTTGTTGTTGTTGTTGTCATTTGTTTTTTTGTTTTGGTCAGTCATGGGGCTTGAACTCTGAGCCTGGGTGCTGTCCCTGAGCTCTTCAGCTCAAGGCTAGTGCTCTACCACTTGAGCCACAGCGCCACTTCCAAGAAAGAAGGAAGGAAGGAAGGAAGGAAGGAAGGAAGGAAGGAAGGAAGGAAGGGAAGGAGGGAGGGAGGGAGGGAGGGAGGGAGGGAGGGAGGGAAGGAGGGAGGGAGGGAAGGAGGAGGAAGAAGAAAAGAAGTCATTACAGTGCATTTCCAGCTATTACGATGCAAATGCATTCATCTCTCAGATAAGCTCATTGAACTCCATGGATTCTTTTTGTTGGCCATCCTAGGGTTTGAACTGAGAGCCTTTCTATTTGCTAGGAAGGTGCTCCACCAATTGAACCATGACCCCAGGACAGTTTGGTATAGATTATTTTTTTTTTTTAGCCTATACCACCATCCTACTTCTGCCGCCCTTGTAGCTTCAATGAAAGGAGAATTATTCCATTCCCAGCTGATTGGTTCAGATGGAAGCATTGCTTCTCTTTTTGCCCAGGCTGACTTCAAACCTTGATCTCCTGATCTCTACTTCCCAAATAGCTGTGATTTCAGGTGTGAACCATTCCTTGAGTACGTCATGTCTAAGGGATGAGCCTAAGGAAATGGGAGCAGCAACCTAACCCACAGGAACTGCAGAGGAGAGCGCCTGTGTTCTCTCAATCTCCTCTGACATGCCCCATGGAAAGCCATTTTATTTGTCCCCTTCAGAGACTTGTGAAGGGTAGGGAGAGAGAGAGATCAACAATGAAAAACTCTAAGAACAACAACAACAGCAGCAACAACCGAAAAGCGAAAATACAAAAACACGTTTATGTGGTAGCCAAAGCTAATTTTAACTCATAAAAAGTAGGAGTTGACTGTTACTTCAGTTTTGGCTCCTTGATTACAACCAGGGTTTCCAATGACACCAATGCCTGCTGACTGGAGATTAATTAGCTTTCCACACTAGCTAAGTTGGTAAAGAGTACGGTGAGTAAAACTTAATATGCCATCTTGATATTCCTTGTAACAGTAGTCCCCATTGAGAAATGGTAGATTTCCAAAAAAAGAAAAAAAAGTATATAATATATATATATATATATATATATATATATATATGGAAGTATGTTCCTAAATCTTTGTGGTAAAGTAGCATTTTGGAAAGGATGTCAGGTAAAGGATTAGCTATGTATGACTAAATGAGAACCATCCATCCCTCTCAGGAGCTTCATTGCTTGGCATTGCTGTTTACATTGGGAGGACCCAAAAGAAAAAAGAAAAGAAAAACATTGCTGGTAAAGGTGTCTTCAAACAGTGGGCTTGACTGTTGGTGGGAGTGCAAATTAGTACAACCACTTTGGAGATCAGTATGGGGTTCCTCAAAAAGCTCAGCATAAACATACCCTATGGCCCAGCCATACCATTCCTAGGCATTTATCCTGAACAACAGGTCTCAGGAGATCAAAAAGAACATCTGCACATCCATGTTTATCGCTGCACAATTCACAACAGCCAAAATAGGAAACAACCCAGATGCCCCTCTAGAGATGAATGGATCCAAAAATGTGGTACCTATACACAATGGAATACTACACAGCGATTAGAAATGATAAAATATTGGTATTTGCAGGGAAATGGTCAGAACTTGAACAAATAATGCTGAGCGAGACAAGCCTAGAACACAGAGAACAAAGGGCATGATCTCCCTGAATATATGACTGTTAGGGTTGGGGGGGGGGAAGTAGAGACCAGGTCTGTGAAACAAAAAAACTTCTTGTCAAATGGTATTTCCACAGGTTTGGGTCAGCGACCCTACATTATGTATCTAAAACCAACAACTACTAAACATAAAAAGGTCAAAAATAGACCTCTCAGTGGATCACAATAGCTCAACAGCTATGTACATATGATCATATAAGACAAGGATAAGCAAACTCTATTGTTGACATTATATTTAAAGTTCTAGGTGAATTTCCTTTGGCATACACCACGTGGCTACTGTATATGCTTTTGGTACACTGGGTATTGTATATATGCCTACCTGATCTAGGGAAGGCAAAGAAAATGAGGGTGTAAGGTATCACAAGAAATGTACCCACAGCCCTATTATGTAACTGTACCCCTTTTGCACAACACCTTGTCAACAAAATTTAATAATAATAATAAAAAAAACAATAGTGGGCCTGGCTTGTCTGACCTGCAGGGGCTGACCAGCTGTGATGGGGGTGGAGAGAAGCAGTGACTGATTGTAGCATCTGTTAATGTCCTTGGGAATGTGAGCTTTGCCACAAAGATCCTACATCATTCAAGTATTTTGCCTGGAAAGACTTTTGGATAGCCACGATCCCTGTCATTCATTCATTCATCCATCCGTCCATTCATTTCTTGGCTGATTACATGCCAACATGTGCTCCAAAGGGAATTGTGAAGTGCAGGTTTTGTTGAGTGAGGGATTCCCATTTCCTGAAAGCAAATTTTCGTTTCAGCTATAGGTCCCTTTCTATAATAAACATTTTTGCATTGCACTGTGAAAGATTACATTCTCTATGGATTTGCAAACAAACAAACAAAATCCCAAATGTCATGTTCACTGCAAGCCATTTAAGCCCTGAGCATGGGCAAACTGCTCCAGAGGTGTGGACCTGAGATTTGGGGCTCAGAAAGGGGAGGGGAGTGTCTTTCTCCTGGGATGGGGTAGGGGAGTCCTGTCGTGGGAGGGGTCTGCTTCAGATACTCTGACTCTCTCTTGCTGATATTTTATCCTCCCTCTACCTCAAGATTCCAGAATGTTCTCTGTGTAGGACATTGAATGCAGATTCTTGGCCCAAGTTCTGACCCTTCCTTCCCAAATCTCTCTGGCCTCACGTTAGCTTTGGGCCTTCCTTCCTTCCTTCCTTCCTTCCTTCCTTCCTTCCTTCCTTCCTTCTTTCCTTCCTTCCTTCCATCCCCCTCCCTCCTTTCTCCCTTCCCTTCCCTTCCCTTCCCTTCCCTTCCCTTCCCTTCCCTTCCCTTCCCTTCCCTTCCCTTCCCTTCCCTTCCCTTCCCTTTCCCTTCCCTTCCCTTCCCTTCCCTTCCCTTCCCTTCCCTTCCCTTCCCTTCCCTTCCCTTCCCTTCCCTTCCCTTCCCTTCCCTTCCCTTCCCTTCCCTTCCCTTCCCTTCCCTTCCCTTCCCTTCCCTTCCCTTCCTTCTTTCCTTACTCTGCACTTTGAGCCACAGCATCACGTTTGTGTTTTCTGGTGGTTAATTGGAGATAAGAGTCTCCTAGAGACTTTCCTGCCCAGGCTGGCTTTGAACCTTGATCCTTAGATCTCAGCCTCCTGAACACCAAGGATTACAGGCATGAGCCACTGGTGTCTGGCCCCTTTTTTGCTTTTTTTTCCCCCACCAAGGTCTTACTTTTTCTGGGTCCGCCTGGATCATGATCATTTCCTGTTTGCACTTCCTGTGGAGCTGGGATGAGGACCGGCGTCACTGTGCCCAGCTTTTCTTTTCCTGGTTGAGATAGGGTCTCTAGAACATCTCTCCTGCCGCACCCCCCCCACCTCAGCTCGCTTCCATCCTCCTGATCTCAAGTCTTCTGAGTAGCTAAGAGGACAGGTGTGAGTCGCTGTGCCGAGTTCAAGCAGTCCAATCTTTTTGTTTTTGTTTTTCATCTTCAAGAAACAAGTGACTTTTTCTCTATGAAAAGACTGGCGCTGGGGCTGGGGATATGGCCTAGTGGCAAGAGCGCTTGCCTCGTATACATGAGGCCCTGGGTTCAATTCCCCAGCACCACATATACAGAAAATGGCCAGAGGTGGTGCTGTGGGCTCAAGTGGCAGAGTGCTAGCCTTGAGCAAGAAGAAGCCAGGAACAGCGCTCAGGCTGAGTCCAAGCCCCAGGACTGGCCAAAAAAAAAATAAAAAAAAGACTGGCGTTAACCTCATCCTGGGCAGGGCGTCTACCCGGTGGATTTTCTGGAAGATGACCCAGGGAGACATCAGGAAGTGGCTGCGGCTTACCATGCCTCCCTCAGGCAAGGGACTGGGGACACACGAGAAGTGTTCTTCCTTCCCACCGGGAAGCAGGTACAGATGCTTTCTCATGAAGCGCTTCATCCAATCTCATGGAGATCGTAGAACGTGCCAGAAAGAATATTCTAGATTAAAACAAACAAACAAAAGAACTCCAACAACAACTAAACTTAATCAGCCCCCCCCCCCCCAAAAAAAAAAAAACCGGTCTGGAATGAACACCAAGCTACCCCGTCTGAGAAGCAGATGGAGGCCTTGGTGGGGATTCTGGAATCCTGAATGTGAGTTGAGCCGTGCCAGGCAGTAAGCCACAAACCCCGGGGGGACCCCAGGGCTAGCGTCTGCTGCTGTGTGGTCTTGAGCGAGTATCTTAACATCTCTGGTCTGGGTGTTCTCGTGTCTAAAAACCAAGGCAATAATAACAGCACTTATTTCATCGTGGTGGGTGAGTATTAAGTGAAACACTGTGTGTAATGCCTGGCCACACCTCAGTTGACCCCATTTGTAAGCTCAGGGGAGTAGTTCATCTTCAGGCTGTCAGGTTTGATAAGAGTTCTAATGTTTCTGTCTTTAGGAACTAAGCTGTGCCAATTATGATTTTTTTTGGTTTTGGGGTGTGTGTGTGTGTGTGTGTGTGTGTGTGTGTGTGTTAATAGTGGGACTTGAACTCAGAACCTGGGACACTGTCCCTAAGCTTTTACATTCAAGGCTGGAACTCTACCACTGGAGCCATGGTTCCACTTCTGGCTTTTCTGGTGGTCAACTGAAGCTAAGAGTCTCATGGACTTTCCCTGCCTGGGCGGGATTTGAACTGTGATCCTCAGATCTCAGCCTCCTGAGTTGTTAGTATGAGAGGCGGTGAGCCAGTGGCATCTGCCACAATGAACATTTTTTTTTTTTTTTTTTGGCCAGTCCTGGGCCTTGGAGCTCAGGGCCTGAGCACTATCCCTGGCTTCTTTTTGCTCAAGGCTAGCACTCTGCCACTTGAGCCACAGCGCCACTTCTGGCCGTTTTCTGTATATGTGGTGCTGGGGAATCGAACCCAGGGCCTCATGTATACGAGGCAAGCTCTCTTGCCACTAGGCCATATCCCCAGCCCCAACACAATGAACATTTTTGACACTGATCACATTTGTGCACTGTGAAGAAGTACTAGAGGAAACAGAGAAAGAGAGACAGTTTACTTGTTGGGAAACTGTTATCGTGGGTGCAATTTTAAAATTCTGATCTTTTTAGGATTTTCCTCTCATCAGCAAGTGAAAATAACACAGCAATGGTGGGCACTGCCCATGTCCCTTTCAAATTTTTTGGTGATCTGTGGAAGGAGATACTCCTTGTTTTCAACCTGGAGGATTTTATCTCTGCTTGAATCTCTCTCTCTCTCTCTCCTCTCTCTCTCTCTCTCCCTCCCTCCCCCCTCCATCTCTCCTTCCCTCCCTCCATCTCTCCCTCCCTCCCTCCATCTCTCCCTCCCTCCCTCCATCTCTCCCTCCCTCCCTCCATCTCTCCCTCCCTCCCTCCCTCCCTCCCTCCCTCCCTCCCTCCCTCCCTCCCTCCCCCCCCCCCCTCTCTCTTTCTCTGGCTGAGTAGGTAGAATCCCTGGGTCTTGTTTCACAGAGATGACGTTTCCGGAATGAAGACATTGGCTCACACAGATGATAAAGTGTGGCTTCCCTGAGATTTGGGCTGCTGTGACTTCTCAGCGGAGTGTCTCCAGAAGCACCCAGACTTGTAGGGCTGCAGAACTGGGGTGCAGGGGGAAGGCTGCTGGCCTGGCATACTCTGGCACCCTCTAGTGGCCAAACACATGAACTCTGGGGCCAGGCGCCCGCACAGGGGGTTGAATGTGGGAGGCAGTCGGAGGATGGGAAACACACTTTCATTGCACGCATATTTACAGGTTGCTTAACTTAAAACCTGCCAACCAACCCTAATAGAGAGTTTGCTCGGCAAGCGAACAATAGTAATATTATTGACAAAACATCAAAATGAGACGGTTACTAAAAGTAAGTTGTTTGAGTGAGCTAGAAATGCAGGGGCTGTTTCCGACCATTTAGGAATTTGGGGGGGGGGGTAATCTCATTAGGAATGGAGTTGGGGGTCTTTTCATTGCTTTTAGCAGGTTTGACTTGGCGTTTTGTACCCAGAGGGGCTTTTCTTCAAACCAGTAATAGAAAGCTTGGGGTGTGCTATAAGGGACAAATCCCCCACTCAGGTCCTAGGTCTTTTCCTTCCATAATGAACTCTTTTCCAGTCTTGAAATCAATCTGACCAATTTAAAAATACAATTAATGATTTACTGATTTTTTTTCCTGGTTGTAAACCAGTATTGCTCATTGTGGATTTATTTGGGAACTATGACAACAGAGAGAAAATACAACCATCCGTGGTTAACTACTGTAAACATTTTGACATGTTTCTTTTAGATTTAGATACTTTTGTTTTGTTTTGTTTTTTGTTTTGAGATAGGATCTCACCAAATAGCCCCAATTGGCCTTTCTCCAGTCTCAGTTTCCAACAATGATGGAATTACAGGCACACAACACCGTGCTTGGCTTTTTGCATATTTGTTTTTTAAATATGAGTTTAGCTAGGTGCTGGTGGCTCATACCTGTAACACTAGCTACTCAGGAGGTTCGGATATGAGAATCACAGTTCAAAGCCAGCCCAGGCAGGAAAGTCCATGAGACTCTTATCTCCAATTAACCACCCCCAAACTGGAAGTGGACCTGTGGACTCAAAGTGGTAGAGTGCTAACCTTGAGCACAAAGGCTCAGGAACACCACCCAGGCCCTGAGTTCAAGCCCATGACATACATATATATATATATATGTATATATACACACCACACACACACACACACACACATATATATATATATATATATATAAGCTTGATGACTCTCTGAATAGAATGCAGTCTATAAAATATGCTTCTTTCCAGGTTGATAGGGGGCTTTGTAACTGTGGTGTTTCATGGTCTGGTGAGAGTCCTTTCTTTGGTGAACTATTCTTGATATAGCCTCGGGATGGGGTGGGGTGGGAGGTGTTAGCTCCAGAATTTTCATAAAAGTGGCTCCCACAACAGGGTGGTACTGAATTACTATTGGGCCCCAGGACTTGCTGAGAAACAGTTCCTTGGAAGTTGGAGGCTTCCAGAGAAGTCAGCGATGCCTGGACCCCGCCTTCTTTTCTACTTATACTCTCCTGGTTTCCAAGTCAGTCTTACTAATAGAATGTGTTGCTCTTTTGCCTGGGTGACCCGGAGCTGGCTTGGGGGGGCGGGGTTCACAGAGGCCTTGGGCTATGGGTCCTTGAGCAAAGGGGACAGTCCCAGTGTGGGAAGACCCTGGCAAGCACACAGGCACCCCAAGTCTAGCGTCTCTGGGGGGAGGGGGCTGCAAGGGGCTGAGGCTGGAGGTGTGCAGAAAAGATGCGCATTTCCTCAGTCTTCTTTGCAGGCAGAGGTGAAGCCCCCCTTCCCCCCCCCCCCCCCCCCCCCCGCCGCGGGGCCCAGGGAGGATTATGGAGGCTGACTGGACAGATGTGGTGAGGCCTGAGTTTGGAGGCCCCAGCTTGGGGGAGGCTGGGGGTGGGGTGGGGGAGAGCCCCCAGGGTATTTGGCAGCAAAGGAAGTGTTTAATCCATATTGGGATAGGCCGACAGGTGAACGTGGGCAGAGCGGGCAGGCAGGAGGGGAGAAGGGCGTTTGCCAAATTCCCCTGTGCTGAGGTCAGGCTGGGGAAGGGTTCCACGCGGGTCTCGCTCGCATCCCATTAAATTAATCTCTGAGTTCTTTCAGTGAATCACTGTATTCATTAATTAATTGCGCAGCCATTTCCTGTGCCCTCGGTGTGATGAAAGAACCACACGGTGGGTTTGTTGTTTTCCTTCAGGTTCAACTCAAAAACCTCGTCCATGTGCTTCTGCGCTTTGTACCGGGAGAACCCCAGCAGAAAATACTGGCTTTGGTTCATCCGCAGGACACGAAGACAGGTGGGTAGATCTTAATGTAATGTGGTTGTGTGTGTGTAGGCGCCTTGCTAGAGAGCAAGTCCAGGGCCTCCCATGTGCTAGGCAAGGCCTCTACCACTTGAGTCACATCTCCAGCCCTGTCAGTTTTATAGAATTTTTTTTCCCAGCTAGAGTCTCCTACTTTTGCCTGGGGGCCAACATAGCCTCCCGTCTCTGCCTCCCTCCTAGCTAGGATGATAGGTATGTACCACTACACCTGTCTTATTGGTTGAGAGACAGTTCCCGCTACCCCCCCACCCAGCTTTTTGTCTAGGATGCTTTGATTGTGATTCTCCGGATCTCCATCTCTGTAATAGCTGGGATTATAGCTGGGGGCCACCACACTTGGGCCCTAACATGTATCTTTTTATCTTGTCCACAAGTGGTGGTAACCGTGTGTGTGTGTGTGTGTGTGTGTGTGTGTGTGTGTGTGTGTGTGCTCTAGCTTGAATTCAGGGCTGTGACCTCTCTCTTAGCTTATTTTGCTCATAGCTGGCACTCAACCAGCTGAGCCACACCTCCACTTTGGCTTTTTGCTAGTTAACTGGAGATAAGAGCCTCTTCAATTGTTCTCTCCTGGTTGGCTCTGACAGAGATCCTCAGATCTCAGCCTCCTGAGTAGCTAGGGTTACAGGCATGAGCCACCGGGGCCCCGCTAATTCATGCTCATTTAAAATCCAATCCTTCTTGAGTTGGCCCCGTGGAACTTACTTTACCAGCTCACCTGAAACCCTCATCGGGTAGCAAGGATGTGTGGTGAACCAGGCATTGGTCTGAGGCCAGCCTTTCCCTCTCACCCATTGGTTCACAGTGGATCTTTTTGGCCTCCTCTGGTGTGGTATGGCTCAGGAAGTTTGGCTTCAACTTCAGATTCAGAAACTAAGGCTGGAGCTGCTGGGGGCCCCAGTCCCCTGACTCTACACCCTCCTGTCCTACTGTCCCCACCTACCTGCCTCGCTTCTAATTTGGAGCCACTTGCCTTCCCAGTGAAGACCGCCCTCCAGGCATTGGAGAGCTGGCCTTTCCTTCTCAGGGTTCTTTCTGTGCATGGCAGCTTCCCCTGACAGCGCCTCCTGGTTTGTTGTCTTGGCCATTTTCTTAGTCTTTTGGCCCTCCCACCACGTTCTTGATGGATCCTGCTAGGCCCCGGGCCTCTGCAGCTGGGGACCGACTGTCTGCTGGGCCTGCAGATCTGACCTTGTCTCTGGGGTACACCTTCTGCCCCCTCTTCTACCATGACCTCTATAACACAGGGTCCTTTCTGATACCAGCCTTCTCTGTGAGTTCCTGGCTCACCCTAATATTTCATTTCTCCTATCCCAGCTCTTCTGTTTGTGGGCCAGAAAATGTGAATTTTCTTTTTCCTTTCTTTCTTTTTGTGACAATATGTGTGTATATATATAATTCCTTCCCGCTCCGAAAACCCATTGAGCAGAGTGAGAAGTGTCCTCAGGGCAGATGGGAGATGGCAAATTGTAGTTGTGTCCTCTAAGAGTTCCACGGGGGCCACAGTACTCTGGAAGTGTCCAGACTGAAGAGTCTCTTGGGTATTGCTGGAAGTAGAGGAGTCATTTATGGTCCTTGGCTGTGAGGTCTGCAAGGATATGGACTGCCCACTTGTTCAGGACCCAGATCTGGTTCCTGACTCGGTGGTGGTGTCTGCCCCTCATGATCCACTATCCTGCAGGGTTAGAGGCTGTGGATGGGCAGCAAATGGGCCTCCCTTCCCCCACCGTCCTCCAAAGCAGCTTCCAGCCTTGCATCATCTGGCCATGAACCACACCAGGCCCTTTGGGTATTCCCAGGTTTCTGTTCAATCTTCTTATCACCTTCCCCGGGCTTGCTTGCATGAGAGGCCGTGCTAGGGGGCAGGTGGAAGGGAGCACAACATTCATAAGATGTGGAGTGACGTTTTAGGGGATGGGCAGGTTGGGGCTGGAGGGCTGAGATCCCGTCTGAATCTTTGTTGCTTGGTAAGGTGGAAGGAAGGCTGGTAGGAGCTGGGCCAGCCACCCATCCTCGGGGATGTGGGCGAGCTTGGCAGGCAGAAACAGTGAGGAAGAGAGGACACAGGGAACAAGGTGAGGGTGGGGAAGGGTTTTGGCTTGGCCTGTGCAGTTGCTAAGAGTGCTTGGGATTTTAGGGAGACCTGGGCTGTAGGGGTCGGGTCCTTGTTTATGGCCCTGGTCCTTCCCTGTGGCCAATCATGGGTAGATTAGAAATTCCCTCAAGGGAAAGGCATGCCACTCAGACCTCCTGAACTCTGCTGAGGATCTAGCATAACTTAGGCTGAGAAACAGCAAGCAGGACCAATGAATAGCAGGGGGATGAAGGTTCTAGTATGAGCACTTAGGGCCGTGTGTTGACTTCCCTGTTTAGAATATCTGTCTTTTCTAGCCAGCTCCCAGGACATTTTGTGACCAAGCTTATAACAGTCACCCTTCAAATTGCTGCTAATTTATTTACAGTTTTTGGTGATTGCATGTCTTGTGCATCCTGAGAAAAACAAGTAGGCTTTTTTTTTTTTTTTAAAGATTTTTTTCCTGGAAAAACATGTTCATTATAGCCTGCAGCAACAGCAAGCGCCAAGTTAAACATTCGGATGAAACCGGAGCAGGCCTGGAGCTTGCCTTCTGAGGGGCAGCGAGATTGCGACACCGGGGCCTAAGGCCAGACACTCTCGGGGCTGTGTTTGGGGGGCAGGTGGTGGGCCCAGCAGGCTGGAACTGCATGTCCACAGGGCCTTGGAGAACTTTCCGCAAACCAGGAGGCCCTTTTTGGGGTGTCCTTCACTCACCTCTGTGCAGGCTGCCCAGATTGGGCGAATGGTTCAGCAATGGAAGCTGGCGTCCAGGAAGCTGTGGATTCTATTTTTTTTTTTTTTTTTTTTGCCAGTCCTGGGGCTTGGACTCAGGGCCTGAGCACTGTCCCTGGCTTCTTCTTGCTCAAGGCTAGCACTCTGTCACTTGAGCCACAGCGCCACTTCTGGCCATTTTCCCTATACGTGGTGCTGGGGAATTGAACCCAGGGCTTCATGTATAGGAGGTGAACACTCTTTCCACTAGGCCATATTCCCAGCCCCCAGGAAGCTGTGGATTCTAAACACTGGAAAACCACTCTCCAGAGTAGCATCCGGACCCTGGTGTGGCCTTGAAGGAGGTGGGCAGGGTGGATAGGTAGGGCTTACCCCCCAGCTCTGTCTAGCTGGCTAAGCCTGTAAACTTGAGGTTCACAAGCTAATGTGGGGGTTCATGGGGGAGGCTCGCCCACCAGAGGAAGCCTAGTTTCAGCAATGGAGAAATGCAATTCTCTGGCTTTGAAGTCTGAGGTCCCACAGGCTCACAGGCAGAGGTTGCAGAGTGGGGTCCCCTTGCCCTTTTCCGGGGGCCCCTTGGTTCGCAGACACCGTGCTGGCACTCCCACGACTCTCAGGGAATGGCAATTTGTGATTTCAGCCCCTGCAACTCTTAGGACAAAGGTAAACATCAGCCTAGGAGTTGTCAATCATCCCACCCCGTGAGCCGGAAGTGCCTCTCTGGAGGAAGGCTCACCGGAAGTGCCGGGCAGAAGGCAGGCCCACAGGAAGACCTCCATGGAAAAAAGTCTCACCGGAAGTGCCCCACAGAAAGAAGGTTCGCCAGAAGCGCCTGGGAAGACGAACAGTTCCGGTCCAAATGCGATCTGGCTGGAAGCCGCCTCTGTTTGGGGAGCCAGTTGCACTTCCAGTAGTTAGGGCTCGGCCCTGGGTTCGTGGCCAGCGTCCTCCCCGGACCCCACTTTGTTTCTGGGGACCCCAAGGGGGGCAGGAGGAGCTGTTCTTGGTGACAGCAGTGCTTGGGGACAGCGCCGGAGACGCAGGGGCTTCCTCCTCCTCTCTTCCCTGTTGGCTGATCACACCGTTTCCTAGGGTTGGATTTAAACTCGGGGTGGTGACACCCCGCGAAGGCTGACGGTATTTGGGAAAACAAAATACCGGAAGTGGAGCTGTGGCTCAAGTGGTAGAGTGCCGTGAATCTGCCTGCCGTGGGTCCACCTATGGTGGATCTACCTGCCGTGGATCTACCTGTGGTGGATCCACCTGCCGTGGATCTACCTGCCGTGGATCTACCTGTGGTGGATCTACCTGTGGCGGGTCTACCTCCCGTGGGACTACCTGTGGTGGATCTACCTGTCGTGGATCTACCTGTGGTGGATCTACCTGTCGTGGATCTACCTGTGGTGGATCTACCTGTCTTGGGTCTACCTGCTGTTGCTCTACCACTGCACTCTGGTGGTAGATGGTTGAACTCGAGAGACACTTGTTGGGCGCTTGCCTCTATTTTGCCCTGCTTAGCAATTTTGAATGCTTTCCATAGAGGGGCTGGCTTCACTGTGGGTTTCTTTTTTTCCCCGGCCCACCCCCACCCCACAGCTTATAGTTTAGCAAAACCTCCGGATCCAGGCATCCTCTTCACCCTCTCGCCATTTTCCTAGAGTGAAGGAAAAAAGAAAATCTAGATTCGAGGGGGGGGGGGAAACAGAATTGCTCAAGGCAAGAAAGTCATGAGAAACACAGGGAAGCTGATGCAAGTGTGCTGTTGACCAGATGTTTCCCTCTCCATAACAGAGAGGCACCCAAGTTCATGGGCATCTGGGGGAAGTGTTTTCCTTTAAGGAAGACATCTGCATGGAATGGTAGTCTCGGTAATGCAATCTGACAGTTGCTATGTCAACCAGCCTAGTTTCCCCTCCCTTTAAGTTATTGACCAGCGCAGTCAATGTTGCATAAAAGTCAGGCAATGTCTTGGAATGTGTTTATGTGCCGGCTTTGCCAGAACTTCTCAGTGTCCTGTTCCCCTCCCTGCCACCCCCCACTCCTCACCCCCCCCCCCAAGCATGTATTTTATTTTGCTTTTGGAAGATGGCCTGTCAGTTTGGTTTAACTG